>NC_057345.1:154949231-155282287 GCF_016509475.1 Prionailurus bengalensis
GATTGCTACCAAACACTAATTCTGATGAGAAGTTTGAAAACTCTTGCATACCGAGTGAGTTTAGTAAGGTTGAAAGGATTTCTTGTGACATTTGACTTTTTAATTTTCTTTCTCTCCCTCCCTCCCTCCTTCACCTGTCAGCTACCTCCCATTTCTTGATTTTTTTTTCTCTGTTAGTTAGCATTTTGGGGTCAAGATAAAACTCCAGTTGAACCAGCTTAAGAAAAAAAGGGGGGTTTCATTGTAGACATGAATAACTGCAAACCAGGGTCTGCAGTGCCCTAGGGTGCTTTTTTCTCCCTTTCTCATTTCTGCTTCTGTGATCATGCTTTATCCTCTTAAACTGTCTTTGTGTCTGTGTCTGTACCCATGACTTTCAGGGGCTTCCCAGACCACATCTTCCTAATTTAGACAGAAAGGAAAGTGTTCTAATTTACTAATATTTATATCCCCGGAAAAGTAATCTTAGGCCACTGACTTACTCAAAAACCAAATCCTGTGGCTCTGAAAGGAGAGAAATGAAAGAAAGGCAGTTCTGGAACTGTGGGGGAATGGTGGTGAGGTTGATTTCAAGGAGAGGAATGCTAAGCAAATAAAACTAAAAGTAACTACTACCCCCATCATTTGCTGTGTACTTTGAGAAAAAAAGATGGGTTAGACTTACTCTGGGCCCATAAGGAGGTCAACATCTAATGAGACAGCAAATTTATAAAGTGATACCTTTAATATAGTATACTACTTGTGCAACCATTAAAGTTTTCACATAAGATCTGGGATCTTAGAGAAGGTGAACCAGCTATCCTATGAATAGAGAGATAGGAAGTGAGAGGAAGTGTAGCTGGGGGGATGGGAGGGTTGTTGCCAAGAAGGCTTTGGAGTGATACTTACGTTTACAGGGAATCTTGAAAAATATATAGGAAAATGCCAGGTCATTAAAGGAGCAGGACATTTAGGCAAATGGAACAGCAAAGACCAAAAGAGCATGGTATGTTTATGAAATGTTAGAGGTTTGGTATTGGCCAAGCAAAGGGTAAATGCTGGGACTGGCTGGGAGATGTCTGCAAAGAGTAGCAGGAATGGTGCTAGGAAGGCTCTTTTGGGCCACGATAAGGAGTTTCAATTTCTCTTGTATATGGAAAGGCACCCTGAGAGATTTGAAGCCTAATATAAAAAACCTGGTTGGGCATTCGTGTTGGTAAGTAAAGATTATTGTAGATCAATATTTAAAAAGAGGAGCGCTGGGTGGGTCAGTCAGTTAGGTGTCTGACTTCGGCTGAGGTCATGATTTTACCATCCGTGAGTTCAAGCCCCGCATCAGCTCAGAGCCTGGAGCCGGCTTCAGATTCTGAGTCTCCCTTTCTCTCTGCCCCTTCCCCACTTGTGCTCCGTCTGTCTGTCTGTTTCTCTCTCTCAAAAATAAAATAAAATAAAATAAAATAAAATAAAATAAAATAAAATAAAATAAAATAAAATAAAATAAAATAAAATAAAATAAAATAAAATAAAATAAAATAAAATAAAAACATAACAATTTTTTTAATGAAAATGGAAAATACACTGGAGTCTGTATTTTAAATCTGCCTGGGGATCACCTGCAAGTGGACCCCATAGTCCAAGCTCCTTATGATTATTAGTTTAAAGTAGTGTTTCCAATTTTTTCAAGATGTTGCACACAGAGAAAATAATAACATTTTTATAGCAGTCTGGGAGAGCCTGAGGAGGGTGTTGATAGCCAGAGGTCATCAGCACAGGGGTCCTGGCTGCTCTGGGCCCCTTCTGTTCCTGATGAGGGGGTACAGAGATGCATCCCTTCCCAGACCAGAAGCCATTTGCTTTACACTAATTGAGAGACTCTAGCGTAGAAATCTGAATTAGAGTGAGGACATGCCATCTGTGGAGTGGCAATCATTTGTTTTGATAGGGAGTACAATTAATGTTAAGAATTGTTGATGGCAGTGGATTAAGATGGGAAATGTTTGGCCCCTTGAAGATCTTCCAGGATTTCACATGGTGTATGTGCTTCTTAACTAACAGGAAATTTTTATGGAGGAAAACTTACATGTAGGTGAAATGTGTTTTAACATGTACATGTGCATGTTTTGTTATTACTGCTGTTTGGCCAGGCCAATAATTCAGTTGACAGTTGTCATTGAAAGGGTAGTTACTCAGTTTCCAAGAGAAGAGAGCACATGGCGGCAAAGTCTAGGGGTCAGTCAGGAGGCAGAAGGAGTAGGGGAAAATGTGGGCAAGAACCTTTATTTTAGTTTCTGTGGGAAGGAATGGGTGAACAGGCTTAGGATGGGTAGTTTGAATAATTTCAGGGGGCTCTGAAGTGTAGTGGCTATCTCTAGTAGTCTGGTGCTGGGCCTGGTGGGGTTAGTGACCCACAATGGGAAAGCCAACAGAGGAGGTAGCTGGGGTATGGACTCTGGATGCGTTGGTTGGTTTGCATATGAAAGACATGTCCCAGGCAAGTTGTTTACTTTTTCTAGGAATTAGCTAACCCTAAATAATCAGTCCCTTCAGTGTCAGCAAGCTGTCAAAGCATTAGAAATACACAAAACAAAAATCCATGATTAACACAAAAATGTAATACTCTTGGGGCGCCTGGGTGGCTCAGTCGGTTAAGCGGCCGACTTCGGCTCAGGTCATGATCTCACGGTCCGTGAGTTCGAGCTCCGCGTCGGGCTCTGTGCTGACAGCTCAGAGCCTGGAGCCTGTTTCAGATTCTGTGTCTCCCTCTCTCTGACCCTCCCCCATTCATGCTCTGTCTCTGTCTCAAAAATAAATAAACGTTAAAAAAAAATTTTTTAAAAATGTAATACTGTTGTACTATCTTCAACATTTTTTACATCTTGCTAAAATTTCTTAGTAGAATGAAGGCAAAAATTTAAAATTTAATCGTATTCTAGAGATGTTAAAAGAAAGTATGAAAAAGATTTTGATAGAAGATGCATTTACACAATAAAAATAAAAATTGTACAAATCATAAAATATCTTCTATTTTATTAATAGTAAAAATAACCTTCAATTGCTGATAAAATGAGCCACTTAAACTCAAAATATTACATGAAATTAATGTTTGACATCTCCATAAGCTGGCAGTTGTCTTAAAATAGACATATTACCTATTCTTAGAGAAATATATAACTTGAAATAGTGGTAAATAACTCAAAAATACTTTGGACATACTATGAATTTTTGGGCAGTTCTCTTTTTCCAATAATTCTCTGCTTAGGTAAATTTTTATTTTATTTTACTTTATTTTATTTTATTTTTATTTTTAAATTTTATTTAAATCCAAGTTAGTTAACATATAGTGTAATGATGATTTCAGGAGCAGAATTTAGTGATTCATCACTTACATATAACACCTAATTCTCATTCCAACAAGTGCCTTCCTTAATGCCTTTCACCCACTTAGCCCATCCCTCTGCCCAACACCCCTCCAGCAACTCTGTTTGTTCGCTGTATTTAAGTCTCTTATGGTTTGCATCCCTCTCTCTTTTTATCTTTAATCTTTCCTTCCCTTCCACTGCATTCATCTGTTGTGTTTCTTAAATTCTGCATATGAGTGAAATCACATATTTATCTTTCTCTGATTTATTTTGCTTAGCATAATACATTCTAGTTCCATCTACATTGTTCCAAATGGCAAGATTTCATCCCTTTTGATAGTTGACTAATATTCCCCTTCGAATCAGCATTTTGTTTCCTTTGGATAAATACCTACTAGTGCAATTGCTGGATCATAGGATAGTTCTATTTTTATTCTTTTGAGGAACCTCCATACTGTTTTCCAGAGTGGATGCACCCGTTTGAATTCCCACCAGCAGTGCAAAAGGGCTCCCCTTTCTCTACATCCTTGCCAACATCTGCTGTTTTCTGAGTTACTAATTTTAGCCATTCCGACAGGTGTGAGGTGGTATCTCACTGTAGTTTTGATTTGTTATTTCCTTGATGATGAATGATGTTAAGAATCTTTTTTTGTGTCTGTTAGCCATATAGATGTCTTCTTTGGAAAAGTGTCTGTTCATGTCTTTTACCCATTTCTTCAGTGGATTATTTGTTTTTTGGGTATTGAGTTTGATAAGTTCTTAACAGATTTTGGATACTAACCCTTTATGCAATATGTCATTTGCAAGTATATCTCCCAATACATCAATTGCCTTTTAGTTTTGTTTATTGTTTCCTTCAGTGTGCAGAAGCTTTTTATCTTGATGTGGTCCCAATAGTTCATTTTTGCTTTTGTTTCCCTTGCCTCCAGAGACATGTCTAGTAAGAATTTGCTGTGGCTGAGGTCAAAGAGGCTGTTGCCTGTTTTCCTCTAGGATTTTGATGGTTTTCTGTCTTACATTTAGGTCTTTCATCCATTTTGAGTTTATTTTTGTATATGGTGTAAGAAAGTGGTCAGTTTCATTCTTCTGCAAGTTACTGTCCAGTTTTCCCAACATGCTTAGGTAAGTTTTAAAATTAACTTTTATTTCCAAAGTACCCACCAGCTGGGCAGTAGAGGTAGATAAGCAAAGAGCATGCTGGGTAGGAACGGGAAGCTTATCTTCAACTTATGATCACTCAGGAGTTACCCATTTCATCTCTTTATAAAGTATTCATATAATTTCATTGTAAAAGGACTTTCAAACATTGCAAAACATTTAGAAGATTTAAAACCCTTATGCAGATCCATATATATATCTATGTATCCAGACAATGTGTATATATATATATACAATATATGTGATTAATAGAAGTGCATTATTGTAATGGGAACTCTTTGTATAGTCTTACCTATTATAATTCATAGTTTGAGTATGTATTGTAATTATCTCCCCACAGTGATTTTATTTTTAATTTTGTCAGATTTTCTAAATAGTACACACATCCCACATATCAAATAGAGATATAGTCAGAAAAATGACCCAGATAAGTAGGTCTTTGAACTAAACTCAGACATTTGCATTGTATATGCTGTTTAAAATTTATTTCTTCAGTATCCTAGGCTTAGTGTAGTTATACACATACAAAATTTGTCAATTTTCTGAAGTGTAGCTAGGAAAATTCTGAATTTATGATGTTCACAATATTTTTGCTGGCAGCAGATATGCATCAGTAAGCATATTATAAAAAGCACTTGAGTTTTTGTTCTATTTATTGTTAGAAATATTATAGCTCTACTGACTACAATTAACCTATGGGCTTTTCTCTGTTCTCCTTTTCTTTAAAAAAATCTATTTACCAATCAATTAAATTAAAAGGAAAGAGAATTAAAGCCTTTATCATAGGTTTATTATCATGATTTATTTTGTATTTGTGGTTTACTGGGATCTCAATTAATGGAAACCTCTTGTTAGTGATACAAAAAGTTGGATAAAATGCTGTCTGGTCTCATGAGGAAGGTACTACATAAGAATGGTATTATGAAGTAAATATCTTTAAGTAATGCACCTTGATTCTCAGAATTAAATGTTTAAACGTATTCTCAAGAAGAGGAGATTTCATAAGAGGATCATTAGGATCACAGTGCTCTAGGTACAGCTGAATTAGGAAAAAGTACAATATTTTGGAAGTCGCATTTAGGCTAAATTGTAGAGCACATGAAGGAAATTACAGTGGTTAATAGCACAGTGCCTCCAATTATGATGACCCTTTACACTAAATTTGTTTTGGAATCCTCATGCATTATGTTGCTAATGCAAATATTTTATTTGTGATGGCAGAGATGGAAATGTCCTGTTAAATCATCTCCTGCCAATGCAAAATAGACTCCCGAAGTCTGCTTATGGTGGCTTTGTCCATACAGTACTGCTTTAACATTGTTGGGGCAAGTTTAATAATGTTGGAAAAAAATATTTTAATGTAGAAAGTAGTTATTCTGATGTGCTGTCCTATTAAAAACAGCAGAAGAGTAAAGTATCACCATTGTAATTTTCAGATAACCCAATACATGTTAGGTGACTCAGCAGAGGTGTCAAAACCAAAAGTAGTCCTGCTATGTCTGATAAACTGCCTGTACAACACTCAGAACTGCTTCACAAATCTTTGATGCTATGTAGGTTGATATGTAAATTATCTAGCCCTGCATGTTCAAAGAGTCACTATACATCCACATCAAAGATCAAAAGCAACGTGAGTTGTTATTCTACTGAACTTCAAAGACTCATAAAAAATCATGAAGAAAGTTAAATGAAAAATATTTTATATTTAATACCAGGAGCTCTTGAAAAATAGAAGGCGTAAGTCTTTGCTGAACCAAAGCTGTTCTTATTTAAAAGTTCTCTAGTTGGTCTTCCCTAGAGACTCTCCTGACTCTCAGTCCCTGTGAGAGGTACAGATGAAGAGGAATCTGAACATGCAACCACAATATGAAACAAAAACGTAACCTATTGCCAAAATCTGAGAAGAATGTTCCGTAACTGAAGAACAATGAAAAGAGATTTTATTTTATTTTTTTTAAGATTATTTATTTATTTTGAGAGAGGGAGAGCATGTGGGCTGGGCAGAGAGAAAGAGGAGAGAGAGAGAATCCCAAGCAGGCTCCGCAGTGTTTGTGTAGAGCCCAACAGGGGGCTCAATCTTAGGAACCGTGAGATCATGACCTGAGCCGAAATCAAGAGTCGGATGCTTAACCAACCGAGTCACCCAGGCGTCTTGAAAAGGGATTTTAAAGTCTAGGAAATGTTCTCCTAATTTTATGATGTTTTACTCTGATTTTATATCCTTGAAAGGGGTAGAAAAATGATATTTTTTTTTCTTCTTCAGATCACCTTGTCACTTTTTCCCTCCAGGGGCACTCACTTCAGAGGATCCGAACCAACAAAAGCCTGAGGCAGTACTAAACTGCTCTTCTAGTCTCTCCCAAGTCCCATACACATGGTAGAGGTAGTCGGAGGGCTATGGGTGGTAGTGTACTGTACTTACTGGCGATTTCATGTTGTGTTCTGGCTACCATGTTCCATATAAGTCAAGTCCTGTAGAGAGGATGCCCGGAGCCACGGTCTCAGTCCTTTCTGTGACTTGTAGTGTCCTGACTCCACTGTGAAGAGGATGGGAGAGCCAGTGAACATGATTGGTAGTGGAAGGTTCCACTTCAGTGCAGAGGGACCTCACTGGATTAAAAGCTGCCAGTGTATTGAGAGTGGGCCTAAGGACATGTTTATTTACTTGTGGTAGCATTATAGATCATAGAGAGAGATTGTATTAGGACAAAGCTGAGAGGGGGGCAGGGGTTATTTTGTTCATTTGCCATCACTAAATGTTTTCTATCAATAAATGTTGAGAGTCTAGACTGGCATGAATTAGTGTTGAGTAACTGAAAAGAAAAAGAAAATCTACCTTAGAGATTATGAACAATTACTTGGGAAATAAAGACCTAGGAGGAAAAAAAAATAGTCTAAAGAATTAAGAATTAGATTTTGGAAAAATTATTGCCATCCCTGATATGATGCCAAAAGATACCTCTATCTATCTATCTATCCACCCCTCTATATTTATACCCATATCTAAGTCTATATATACAAGCTGAGATGATAATTCAGTATCTGTATTAATATTCATACTGGAGACAGTAAAAGACAGATTTGACACTGCAGAAATTGAATTAGTAATGTGAACAATGAGTAGCTCTCTAAGAATGTACAGATAAAGGCAAAATAGTAAAAAAGATGAGAGCGATAATGGGTCTGAAAAGCCAAAAAAGGAAAGTCAGTCTCAAACTTATACGTGTTCTGAAGAAGAGACTAGCATAATTGGATCAGAAGCACCAATCAAAGATAATTGTTGAGAAATGTCCTGTGTTGATAATGGTGGTTAAAAGGGTTCTCTATGTTCCAGGCAAAAATCAATACAAAGAAATCTATAGGTAGGCACATCTTGGTAATGCTTAAAAACATTCCAATAGAGTTATAAAATATTTCAAAAGCACTGACATCATAAAAAGCAGTCTCTTTGTAACAGTAAAAATCATGATGACATCAGATGACTCTGCTATATATTGGTAGAGAGAAAATGAAACAACTAACTTGTACTAATTTTCTATAAAATTTAGAGGGGGAAAAGATTTAATTCAAAATTTTATAGAAAACCAATTCTTTTATGAATAAAGACAGCAAAGGTTATTTTTACATAAGCAATTTCTCAGAAAATACATTACCAATACAGTTTTTATATTTTTACATGAAAATATACATCAGAGAACCAAAAGACAAATCAAAATTAAGAATTCAAAAGTGATAATGTTACATGAAAAGAATTTAGGGTCCAGCCCTTAACCTTTTGAGACCCCAAACATATTAATGAGATGGAATTTAGTTTTTACAGGTGGCTTTGGAGTCCAGGTTACCATGGTAGCTTCTCCATATGTCCCTCAGTTCTTCTGATCCCTCTGAGGTACCAGGACATCTGAAGTGCCTTCCATATTCATTAATAAGTAGTTAAGAAGGGCCGCCTTTACAGCAAAGTTTAACAACACTGAAGCCAGACTGTCTTGGTTCAGTCCAGTTGCTGAAAATCTGATTATATGAGAAAGTTGTTTAACTTATCTGTGCCTTTTTTTCGTTATCTGTAAGATGGGAGTAATAGCAGTACCTATCTCATAGACTTAATAAGAAGTATATAAATCAGCGTACATTGACATTAGTTATCGTTCAGACTTTGAAATAACTTTATATTATATATTTTACATGTTTAAATTAGAGAAGTGAATCAAAACCTAACAGTCTTCTCTGATAGAAAGAGAATATAATATACTTTTATATGGTGTAATACAGACCAGGCACAATATGAATCCTGTCTCTGCCTTTTTAGTAGTGTGAATTTGCACATTACTGCATCTCTCTGAGCCTTAATTGTTTTTATCTGAAGAATGGGGTAAATAATATTTAATATATAGGTAGGGTGACCAGTTCATCCTGTTTTGCTCTGGATGTTTTCAGATTTTGCATCTAAAGTTTCACATCCTAAAAATCCCTCAGTGCAGAAAAACCGGGACCACTGGCCACTCTACGATAGGGTTGTTAAGATATGACAAGTACTTAGCATGTGATCTTAAAATCTATGTGTTCAATAAATGTTTTCTATTATTTATATTCATTTTCATAATAAGTCTTCAAAATCCAGTGTGCATCTTATACTTCTAGCACATAATTTGTATTCACCACATTTTAAGAACTCAGTCTTCACAAATGGCTAGTGGCTACCATGTTGAACAGCACCAGTAGACCAGTGCTGAATAAGTTAAAGAATAGATGGGTACCTCCCAAGATGGGTACTTTTCCAAGAAGACAATAATCATTTTTCATCTTTTTTATTCCACATACTCATTCAAAATTTCCATATTTATGAGTTCATTGTATTAGATGATGGAGTAAAAGGATGTTAGTTTATCTTATATTTGGGATCATCCACAACATTGATCAGCAACTTGGTGTATATGTAAGGTTTTATTCAACCGTTTTCCTGAGAGAAACTAAGCCAAAATGCATAGAGCTAGGAGTGCCTGTGGCATATTTTATTGCTCACTTGTTGTTAAATGGTTTAAACATAGCCTATATTTACAAATTTTTCTGGGCTAGAGAACAATCTTGAATCTTTGGTCTTTTTTTTTTTTTTGTCTGAGAACAGTGTTTGCTCGAGAGATTATTTATCACAAGAAACATAAAATGGTGGCAACTAAAGTTTAATGTTTTCGAGTGTTTTAAGTTGTCTTCCCCAGATGACTATGATTAGGTCATAGAGATATTTGTTTTGTGAGCCTAATGGGTATCAGAAACTTGTCAAGCTTTTCTTTATCCATTGCTAAATTTTAGACATTCTGCCATAGGCTTATAGACCCTGCATGTTACATAGTCAATAACAGTATCATTAAAGAAGGAAATGAAGGCAGTTGGAAATTATCTTCATCCAATGCTGAGTTCTGGTTATAAAATAAAAAGAAGATAGCTCTTGTTTAAATTTCTTAATATCCTACAACCTCTAATTACACCCATTTAATGAAACCTAGAGAACCAGCTCAAATTAGGCTTAGGTTTTTTTTTTTTTTCTGCTTATTTCTGGACTTGCTCAGTGGTTTCAGAAAAGGTTCTAAAATCTATTCTCTAGTTATTTTAGATTAAAGGTAGGAGGTAGATGTTGAGACCATCTGGCCTAGGGTGGCACGCTCCATCTCAGATGCCAACCCTAATTGATTATTAGTGGCTGTATGTAAGGCTCTGCTAAGGAGAACTGTGAAGTCTGGTATAGTTCTCTGTAAAAGATTGACTAAAAATGTCGGCCTTGGTTGTGGGCGGTGGGAGCACATATGCACATCGTTACCTCTCATTAACAGCCATCTTCACAGAGAGGGAGCTCCTCGCCTAGTAGGGGAAAGGTGATAGAGGTGCGATCATTATTTCAGCAGACCGTCTGGAGCTGCAGGCAGTATTGTGTGAAAAACTGGGTCAGCAGGATGCTAAGCCTAAAGGAAAATTTGCTGTTGGAATTCTGCAAAAAGAGTTATAATCCTGGCACAAATGCTCACAGGGGCCATTCCTAGGGAAGCAGCTTGCATGAGCATACTGTAAGCGCCAGCTTGTTTGTTTATGTTACACCAGTGGGCATTAGCAGAGTGTGGGATCATGATACCAAAGAAGGTCAATTTTAGGAAGTGGAAATCTCTTACCATATCATACATACGTGTAAAGCAATATCAAAGTATTCTAAAATTAATTTTATCGGCATTTTAATGGAGAGTAGTTTATATTTGGGTCTTCTTACCGGAAGATTATCTTTGAGATGTACAGTCATAGACTGTAAGCACTAGAAGTAATTTTGTGTAATCCATCTGCATTACTTAGCAAATAGACAAATGGTCTGAGGAAGATGGGTGAACTCCAAGATCCAGGAGTTGATGCGAATCAGAACTGTGTCCAGAATAATGTCTCCTGGTTCTGACAGTGTTTGATTTATGTAAGGGATCACGATCTGAGTATCAAAGGCCCGCTAGGACCCCTTACAGGTTATTTATTTTATTTTACTTCCTACTGGTAGAAGCTTCCTGAGAGTATTTTGGGCAGGTAGCATTTTATTGTCTTTAAAGAGCCCTAGGGTATTCTGTTGTTTCTGTCACTTAAATATAAGAGGGAAATAATTTTCTTTATCTCTTACCTGTCTTTGGCTTTACTATGTTCTTGAACCACTTATTTCAGAGAAAGGAATTCATTAACATTTTTCATATAATACCTCATCTTGTTAAGTATATAAATAGTTTCAATGGGGTCATATATTTTAGGTAAGAAAAATCTATAACTAGTAAGATTGTATATTTGAAATCTATAATTTAGAGCCCTCTTTATTGCATCTCAATGTCTAGTGACTGGATGACTCAGTGGAAAAAAATAAATCATAATTATTTGTAAAGCTCTTTTTGGGAGTGCAATAATGTGTCTTGGCTGTAGCCAAAAGATAATATATGTATTCATACGTTAAGCGTTTTGAGTATTATGTGCTAGCTACTAGGTATAGCGAAAAATTTAACATGAAATACACATAAAATACTCCTACTCTGAGGATAGAAATGCACAATTAAAACTTAAAATGCTATATTTCATACAAATAACATGGATAAAATGCTATCAGAGTACAGAAAATATAGTGTGGGAAGACCGTATGGATGAGATGACATTTGAACCTTGTAGATAATTTCCAGGGCAGACAAGGCATACAAAAGAAGGGGCACAAGAAAAAGCAAGGAGATAGAATGCTATGTGCCAATTTTAAGGAGCAGTGAATAGCCTCGTGTGACTAACATGCAGGGTATATGGGATGAAGTGGCAGAAGATGATTCTGGAAAAGTGTTTTGTAGGGGCACCTGGGTGGCTCTGTTGGTTAAGTGTCAACTTCATCTCAGGTCATGATCTCATGGTTCATGGGTTCGAGCCCATGTCGGGCTCTGTGCTGGCAGCTCGGAGCCTGGAGCCTGCTTCAGATTCTGTGTCCCCCTCTCTCTCTGCTCCGCCCCTGCTTGTGCTCTGTCTCTCTCTTTCAAAAATGAATAAACATTAAAAAAAATTTAGAAAAGTGTATTGTACACTGGGACTCTATCCTTAAGGTATGGGCAGTCATCATACTTTTTTAAACAGTGAAGTAGTATAATAAGATGTTTATTTAAAAGATAACATTAGTGGTATCATGGAGGGTAGATTGAAGAGGAGAGAGAGGCTGCAGAAAACTGAAGCTGGGCATGGCTCAGGAGCTCCAGAGTCTCCTATATTTGCTTCATTCTTTCTTGTTCTCTTTCTATGGATTCCTTTTATGTATACATTGTTCTAGTTCCTTAAGACGGCTTACAAGGTTGGTCATGACCTGGCCCCTGCCTGCATTCAAGGCTTGGTCCACTGACTCCTCCCCTTCCTCACCAGGTTCCAGCCTGCTGTTCTTTCATTTTACTCATGTTGCAAACTCCTTCCTACCTTAGAGCTTTTATACATCTGGTGTCTCCTGCCTAAACGCTTTATTGTTTCCCCCTTTGCATGGCCAACTAATTATTTTTTAAGTTGCAGCTTGGAGTTACTTCTTTGAGGGATCCCTTCTTTGAGTTCCTTCACTGTAGTTCCTTCGCTCAAAACATGCACCACCTCCAGTGTTTTTACACCCCTTCTTAGTCTTCTCTTTTGTGCAAGGTGTCATAAAAGGAGAGTCCAGTCTAGATTTTGAAATAATTACTCATGCAGTTGTTTGCTTATTATCACCCTCCTTCACCAGTAAAGCTTTTGGACTGTGCATGTGTTGTTTATTGCTTTATGTGCTTAGTAAATATTTTTGAATACATGAATATGGTTACCAGTGTAGGGGCTGTACAGCATTGTTTCCCAGGACTACCTGGCTGTAGTCTTTGCATTTGTGAGACAGAGGGAGAGAGGAGATAAAAGTTCTGATTTGGGTTACTCTTGCATCATGTTTTCTTATCTGAGTATGGAGGTGTCAGGATTACTGGGTGTGATGCTTACTCAGCAGGAGTGGCAATCACTCAGAAGATTTAGTGTGACATTGGGAATGGCATGGCAGATACCCTAAAGTGTACTTAACATGTTGGTAACCAGATAGGAGGAACTGAGAAATTCACAGATATGTAGTGGACATTTAAGAACAAAAAGCAAACTATACAGATGGAGAATGACTGACCATGTGAAAATAAGGGCTCCAAATTATTTGGATTCTATTCAGTGACTAGCTGTGAGTCAATGGTATGTTTCTGCCATTTGAAATTTCGATGACTGAAATATGTTAATAGGAGGATAGTATGTAATTACTTCCCATGGTTGTCATTTACCATAATGCATCAGTTCTAGGCCCCTCTCCTTATCATCAAATGGTAAAAGAGAAAAAGATTGACGTAGAGATGAAGAACAGAAATTAATACTGTGAAAACTGTACTTAGAATAATGCAAAGAAGAATATTTAAAAAAGATGTAATCCTTAATGTTGACTTGATTAAAAAAAAAGTTATTAGGCCTGGAATATCAATCCAACAGTTGTAATTACTACTAAGGAACAAGAGGAAATAGGGTAAATTATCACAGTTGTTAACAAGATCATAAGCATGTGGATAAGGACCACACTGTGTGTTCACTGTTATTGCCTCAATGCCTAACATAGTTTCTGGCAAACAGGAAATGCTGAATTAATGAATAAATGAAAGTAACTGCTTGTTATTTAATGTCTATATGCATGTACTATATGCATTCATAGAAATAATACCAATCAAAATCATTGATATGTGAGGGTTTATAACGTGAGGCACTGTCCTAAGATGTTTATATGCATTGAATATAATACATAATTGAATATTTGTAACAACTTAAAATGTGGGTTTTATTACTATGCAGGTATGGTGAAGCTAACAGATTAGATGATGGTCATTGATAGGCTAACTTGTTACTCACAGTTCCCAGGAGGAGGGGGGCATACCATGCCACACAGGACCATATGAGGCAGCAGGTCAAGGTCAGTCAGGAGGCAGAGGGGTGAGGGGAAAGCATAGACAATAGCCTTTATTATGGTTTTCACAGTAAGGAATGGGTGAGGCAAGGTAAAGCAGATTGAGCAGGTTTAGGACTGGATAGTTTGAATAATTTCTGTAAGTCCAGGCTATAGGAGTGATTCCTAGTTGCTCAGTACCTGGCCCCGTGGTGATTTAAGGCAGGCAGATAGTGTCCTAGACTGCAGGAGTCTGATAAAAGGAGGTGGGTAGAGGTTTGGATTTGTGATTTGCTGGTTTGCATATCAAAGTTGTGCTCACAGACAAGTTGTTTGCTATGTCTAAGAATTAACTAGCCCTAGGAGAGTCAGTCCCTTCCTGGGTCCACAAGGTCCCAAGATGTTAAAGTATTATAAAATACAGAAAATGTTTTTAAAAACACAATTAATACAAAACCCCATGAGGTAGGAATTATTATTATACAAACTTGTAGATGAGCATGGAGGCATGGAAAGGCTAAGTAATTTTCCTAAGGGAACACAATTAGTAGATGATGAAGCTGGGTTTCAAACCAGATAGGGAGGCTTCAGAGAGTCAGTTCTTAACTGCCATGCTATATTTCCCATGTGCACCGTGAACAATGATTAAGTAAGGCCAAGAAACCTAGATAGTATAAGTATACACAGAACCAAACAACCAAGAACTGAATTAATAAAACCATGAGTAAAAATGTATTTAGTTTAGTGATTAAAATCTTGGTGAGACATAGATGGGTCATTAGATTAGGGACAACTTTACTTCCTTTTTTTATGAGGAAGACTTTATAGATGATGTTAGTTTTTTGTTTTTGTTTTGTTTTGTTTTCTAGAATGAGAAGAAAGATGGGTATCTTTGGGACACAATAAAGGCTATGTTTATATCTTCTAAAGTATTGCAACTTTTTTTTTACATGAGTTTCCCACATTAGACACTGGGCATGTATGGCAGAGACTATCTTATTTACCTTAGTATCTACCTAATACCTGCTATATAATAGGCATTGTCCTAGAATGTGTCAAATATGGAAACTCTGGTGATAGAGTAGTCCTATGGGTAGATGATGACATAGGATAGAAATATATATATATATATATATATATATATACATATATATACATATATATGTGTGTATGTATATATGTGTGTGTGTGTGTGTGTGTGTGTGTGTGTGTGTGTGTGTGTGTGTATATATATATATATGTAAATCAATATGAGGTACAGGGCTTTTAAAGACAGTGGCCTGGCATGGATTGCTCTGAACTTCATGTTCTAAACCTATATTTCTTCCTTATATAATAGTCCAGAAAGTACTATTGGAAGGAAATAAGTACTTAGCCTGAGACTATTTCTTTTATTCAGCAGCCCAACATACTCCCGAGATCATTGTTCCCATGGTCTTTACTCATTAGTTATACAACTGGGAGCTCTTAGAGTGGCCCAGCTGTGCTGAGGCCAAGCTCAAAGAACTTGGAGAGATCATGATGGGAGACAGTTAAATATTTAAAGGTAATAAAAGGAGCAAGGATTAGTATTGCAATAAAATGCCATTAAACATAAAAAAAATCAAATCAGCATATTTCTGCGTAGGGTTGGTGGTTCATTTCACATCCCTTAATCTGTAGGATGATATTTGTTTCTCATGGGAGAACACGTCACCAAACATATTAGAGTTAATTGCATTTAGCTATTTTAGATTGTGAAATGAATGCGCATTGAATATTAGGCTGTTCCTACCACAGTGTTTTGCAGAAAGTGCAAAGCAAAAGGGCATATTTCCACATGTTTATTTAAATTTTAATTGCATTTTGAAGAAACTCAGGAGCCTGTAGTTAAGATTTGCAGATATGAGAATCTGGGTCATCATAGTAGTGCACAAACTCTATCACTAGGCTTTGTACATCACTGTTTATGAGAAATGACTTAAATAGTTTTTTCTCCTATGCTTAGCAAGTCAATAAAAATACTTCAGAGAATTATTATGCGAGGTAAAATGGATTAATCCTGTTTATCACATTTGATGGATTATTTCTTTTTGGTGTCTGGTTCAGGTGGTTCAAAATGCAGGTTCCATGAATAATTGCTAGAGCTATTAATTGAAAATGTAGACTTTGGAGTCATTTCCTTATATGACCTCGCAGAAGGCTATAGCTTTCAACTCCCTGCTTTATTTCAAGCCAACCCAGTTTGACTGACCATCTTTTTCTTTTATTAATATCTGTGGGGCAAGAAGAGAGCAAAGTCAAAGAAATTTCTTTCTTTTTGTGATCAATGTCAGAACAAACTGGATGTGGCCTATTATTTTTATCATTTATTATTTTTTCAGTATTTCTTTGCTTGTTTTTATTTATTCTCATGCGACTGCTACAGCAGTGGCAGGAGGACAGGAATTTGCCTGAGTCCTGTGTTTACTAAATAATTTTTAGCAGGTGGCCAAACAAAGTTATACTGTCAGTTAATTTGCGTTTAAATTTGTGAACTTTTATACTTATTTTCAAAGAAAAATTTCAATAAGAAGCAGGGCATAATAAATTTGATAGCTAAATATACTTTTTAAAGGATTCTTCAAAAATGTATCTAATTTATACTGTTAATTTAATTCAATTAAATGAAACATTTTTTGAGTACCCACTATGTGACAGCCATGTACCAATGCTAGGATTACTAATATGAATAACACATAAGCCTTGCTTCCAAGGAAAGATTGAGTTATTAATTTTATTTTTAGTTGTTGAATTTTATACATGTGAAATAGGCGCTCAGTACAAACTGATGATTATAAAAGTTTGAAAATTTTAGTTGGGTCACATTCCTAGATCTTATATTTGAATGTTTATGTTTAACTACCTAATACTCCTATTTCTAGAAAATAATAGAAATATCATGTAAAGAAAAGTTTTGTAAAAATAACTTCATCATTTCTAGAGTTTCTTTTTCTGGTCACACCTCCTGACCTGATAAGCTTTTCATTGTCCTTGAAGGTGGATCTAACTTAAGGTAAAACAGCAAGCATTTTTGAGCTGTATGCTGGGGCTGGATTTTAAAGAAGTCCCATCTTATCCTTTGTTGATCAAAGTCATCAAAAGCTGTCTTTGAACAGTCGAAACATAATCTTGATATTTTGGGTGAAGATTTACAGCCTCCCACTCTTAGATCAATGACAGCAAACTTTCAATAAGGAATCCTTAACTCTGTACTGAGTCCTTTATAACCGTTAACACGTTTAATCCTCAATACATCCCTAGGAGTTAAACTGCACAGTTTAGGAATTATAAACATACCCTCTGGAGCCAGTTGGTCTGGGTTTGAATCTACTGGTATGTCCCAATGATATCCCACATATAACATTTCACAACCAGAACCTATTGCTTTCGCCCGCCAACATGCCCCAGTACCTATATTTGCTATCTTAAACATTGCTAGTGCCATTTTTATCTACTCCCCAACTCTGAAATCTGAAACTCATCTCCAGGCCTGCATTTCTTTTCCTCCTAAGTTCTAATACTATTTATTCACAATTCACCCTTATCCACTGTATTCAATGTAGCTAACAGCATGTTTATGGAGGCCCTTCCACTAACCACTTCTTTTGTCTTTTAGTCTTACCCTGCTCCAGTCTGTGACCGTAGGACATCCCACAAATCTGATTGTGTCAGACCCAGCTCAGAGTCCTTGGATTTCCCCCTTTGCTGTCAGTTCATTTATAGAAAACTTCAGGCCAAGTACCTCCATCTACCAGATATTAAGTTAGATGTTGGACCATTCATACACCCGTAGTTTACTATGATAGACATAAAACAATTATAATAATGAAACATAAGTGTAATAAAAGGCATGAATAATATATACAGGTAGGGTATGGCTTATCTGTGAAACCAGTATACAATGTGAGGATTTCGAACTGGGTTTCAAAGATTAGCTGGAGTTTGCCAAGAGGATTGGTCAGGGGACCCTTTCAAGTATATTCTGGGCAAATGTACTAGAAGGTGCAAATATAGTTTAGACTTTGTTCAGAGCATTAGGATTCTTCCACCAAATGATGATCCAGCCTAATGATCTCCCAACTCATTCAGCAGTTAGTCTTCCATATAGATAGAATGAACCAAGTTTTCTCATATTTTTTCATTTTCTTAACACTTTTTTTTTTTTGAGAGAGAGGAGTGGGGAGGGAGGAGGGGCAGAAGGAGAGGGAGAGCAGACTCAAGCAGACTCCACACCCAGCGCAGAGCCCAACACAGGGCTCAAACTGACAATGGTGAAATCATGACCTGAGCCAAAATCGAGTCAGATGCTTAACCAACGGAGCCACCCAGGCGCCCCTCAACACTTTTTTTTTCTCTGTAATGTTATGAACCACCTAACAAACTACTACACAACCAGTGGTGTTTCTAAACTCAGTCATTTTACTAACTTATTCCTGCTCCCCCACCCCCACCCCAGCCCCTACTCCCAGGCTAAGTTTTTTGTGGCTCCTCTCTGTGTATTGATTTGTTCCAGGGCTAGTTCTGATCTTACAGTGGCTATTTTGCATTTAGGTATAATGCCTAGATACAACTAGGTCTTCCACATGAACTTTTAATAGCTGTGCTTTGCACTCTCTGACCTTGTCCACTCGAATAAGAGAATCAGCATGTCTTTCCTGGAAATGAAATATTTTGAACTATGAGAGGCAGAGGCTGCCATCCCAAAGGGAGATCTACAAGCTTCTGCTCATTACTGGGATGTCGTGGTTTTTCTACTTTCTGAAGCTTGCTTGTTCAACATTTTTTAATTTTATGAGCTACTTCATTATGCTTCTAAATCAATTTCCTTTTTTTCTCTTTTCTTTTTTTCTTTCTTTCTTTCTTTCTTTTTTTTTTTTTTTTTTTTTTTTTTTTTTTTTTTTTTTTTTTTTTTTTTTGCTTAAGCTGTCTAAAACTGATTGCTATTTTCTGCAACTGAAAACAAAAATGAAAAAAGCCCTAGGGGTGCCTTGGTGGCTCAGTCAGTTGAGCACTGACTTTGGCTCAGTTCATGGTCTCATGGTTCTGTGAGTTTGAGCCCCACATGGGGCAGGCAATGCAAAGCCCACTTTGGATCCTCTGTCCCCTCTCTCCTGCCCCTCCCCTGTTTACACTCTCTCTCTCTCAACATAAATAAATAAATAAATAAATAAATAAATAAATAACCCTTAAATATGACATTCAAACCACATTTCATAAAATGAGTGATTTTCATGTACATGTCCCTTATTCACCTATGAATTCATTGAAGACGGTGATTGGCATGTAATAGGCCCTCAATATTTGCTGAATGAACAAATGAGTGAATTAATGGAATGCACTATTCGGAGTTCAATTCCAATTTTCTGGGAACACATGATTTAAAATTAAGACCCCAAAGCATCAACAACTTAATTTGTATTTATTACTTGGGACTGCACAGTGATCAACAAATGCCATACTATGTCTCCTGCAACACAGACTTGTCATTCTCTGGCCAGATTACTAGCAGCTGGGTAACACCTGCTCTCTGCCAATAGTCTCGTTGAGAGGCCCTGGGACTGACTGCACGGTGAAGGCAAAGGAGAGCTTGTGTTATTGGGGATACAAACACTGCAAAGTCAGGGCAGGCGAATTAGGCTCTGGAGAAATGGCTAAGGAAAGATAATTTACCTGGGACCAGAGTGGGGCCCATAGAGAAAAAAAAAGATAAAAAGTGAAAAATGGTGACAGAATATTTTTGACAAAACAGTAAACTTTTGGCCATTTTTGAAATAATTTATGTGATAGTGTACTTAAACTTTCTTGTTATTTTTATTTTTTGGTGTAGTGTTTATAGAGCTGTAAATGCATTTTTAAATGTTGTATGTCATTTTCCCTAAAGGTGTTTATGTTAAATCTGTTCATATTTTAGCTCTGATGATTTAGTCTTATATCTACCTTTTTATATCTTCTTATACGACCTCGCTGTTATAGCCATTACCCCAGTGAATCAAGAATTCACTCTATTACTTTTTTTTTGAGACAAACTTTAATTTTAAAATGTAGCAATTTTATTTACATTAAAAGTAATATTTTTAATAAGGAGAGTTACACTTTGGGATTTTATTATTTCAGGTGTTGCTTCCTTAGATAATCTGAGCTATGTCATTGTTGGATCTATTTAACATTCCCAGGGAACCAAATTCAATTGCCAGTGTCTGTGTATGTACTTGTGGGAAAGTAGATATGAAGGGAGAAAGGACTAATACTTACAATGAGCTCAAAGAAACATCAATGTTATATACTTTGTAATATACTTTGTATACTTTTACTTTTGTAAAATTACTTTGTAATATCAATGTTATATACTTTGTTATATTCTTTGTAATTAATATACAGTTACTTTTGAGCACAAATTTAGTGCTTTCTTGTAAACATTATTTTTATTTTCATGAAAAAAAATGGAAAACTCTTTTTTAAATTCATATAGCTTTTGACCTAAAGCCTTAGGGTCTTTCAGTAAGTACACATTTGAAACAGAGTAGAGGATGTAGTCATGAGAATTTTTAAGGAGCATAAAATATTTAAACGTATGTCATTCCCCATATCTGTGAATGTACCATTAGTGAGAAATATTCTTTACTTGCCAGAAGGAGTAAGAAAATGTATATTTAAAATATTGTTATTTTATCATTTGAAAAACAGTTGACACTCTTCATACAACCAGAAGAAAAATGTTTTGATAGCATTTCCTATAAGCTCCTCAGAGAAGAAAGACATAACTCCAGTAGTATTTGAATTGGCGTGCACTCATGCATTTGTATTAATATAACTGCATACACACTTGAAGTGTTAATTCTCTTCTCCCTGATTCACTTGAACTGGATACTGTATCTGTTCGCTATGGCAACACTATCTTGATGAAATGCTGCAGGCTCCTTATCAAAATGAGTCATGCTTCTGGTAGTGACAATATGACTCTCTTCCCAGAGCACTGCAGCAACTGATTCTTGTGTTAGGAAAAGAGGGAATGTTTCATGAGTGTGTGGGCTGTAAACAGAACAAAGGGGTTATCTATAATTCAGACTAAAAATAAATTGCAGAGTTAGCAACAGTATTCTCACCAAGGGCCCTGCTCCAGAAAAGCTTTAGATGAAAATTTGTGTTTGAAATTTTTCTAAGGAAGAATCTAAGCATAACACAGAATTGCACCCTTTCTTTTAAAAAAAATTGTTTTTTTAAATGTTTATTTATTTTTGAGGGAGAGAGAGACAGAGCACGATTGCAGGAGGGGCAGAGAGAGAGGGAGACACAGAATCTGAAACAGGCTCCAGGCTCTGAGCTGTCAGCAGAGCCTGATGCATGGCTCAAACCCACGAACTGTGAGACCATGACCTGAGCTGTAGTCAGACACTTAACCGACTGAACCACCCAGGTGCCCTTGGATTGTACCTTTTCTAATATCTTTCCCTAATTACTTATTTTTTCCCCCAAAACATCCTATCACTTGTAGTAGTCTTACTTTTGCCATTCACATAATAATAAGATTATAAAAATGTCATAAGGATGTGGTTATAGAGCATTAAGTGTCTGAACCCAGGGAATAAATAGTAAATCCACTCTTCAGGCAGGAACTAACAGTGACGTTTTGCAGGAGACATGCTGTCAACCCAAGAATGACATTGCTATAAATGTGAGGCAGAGGTTTATTATCTAGTTTTCTTGCTCAGTAACAATAGGACAAAACAAAAGATAAAATTTCTTTGTTAGCATCTGAGAACAACTCCATGACATAATGAAGTCTTTGTCTATAATTAGTATAAAAAGCTTATCAGCAATAAATAGCATTGTAAATAATTTAAAAAGCACTACTCAGGTGTGCCTCTGAAATATGACCATCAGACCATTCTACATTGAATACACTTGTAATTTCTCTTATATGCCATCTGCTGATGATTTTTAATAGGTCTGTTCCTGATTCTTGGCCTATTTCTTTGCTGCCTGGGCCATATGATCTCTTACCTCATAATAAATTTGATGTGTGTGGCATGTGGAATGATGTTTTCTTTTAGAGGAGTGGCTTTCCTATTTTTTAATCTCAGGACTCCTTTATACTTTTAAAAATTATTGAAAACCCCAATGTGTTTTTAGTTATATGGGTTATATAAGTATTACTATTAACTAGATTATAAGTTAAAATTAAGAGGGGCGCCTGGGTGGCTCAGTTGGTTAAGCATCCAACTCTTGATTTCAGCTCAGGTCATGATCTCACAGTTTGTGGGATCAAGCCCCATGTCGGGCTCTGCACTGATATCACACTCTTTCTGCCCCCACCCCTCAAAATTAAAAAAAAATAAACTTAAAGGAAGTTAAAACTAAGAATTTTTTTAAGTATGTATTTATTTTAAAATAACAAAAATTTAAGTTACATAGGAACATAAATTGTGTGTGTGTGTGTGTGTGTGAAAACAATTCTATTTTCCAGAATGAAGGATATTCAGTGAGAAGAGTGGCACTATTTCAAACTTTCGTAAATCTTTTTAATGCCTGGCTTAATAGAAGAGAGCTAAATTCCCATATCTGCTTCTACATTCAATCTATAGCAGTCTGTTGTTTTGGCTGGAGTGTATGAAGAGTGCAGCCTCACAGAGATAAATTGGAACAGGAAGGAGCATTTTAATAGCTTTTCAGGTAACTGTGGATATTGTTCTTTGATATTACATTAAAACTCAACAGGTGGCTGTTTCTTTTCTTTCCTTTTTTAATGTTTTTAAATGTTCATTCATTTTTGCGAGAGAGAGAGACAGATAGCATGAGTGGGGAAGGGGCAGAGAGAGAGACACACACACAGAATCTGAAACAGGCTCCAGGCTCTGAGCTGTCAGCACAGGGCCTGATGCGGGGCTGGAACCCATGGACCGCGAGATCATGACCTGAGCCGAAATCAGACCCTCAACCAACTGAGCCACCCGGACACCCCAAGTGGATATTTCTTATGGACTCTTACATGGACTCTGAAGACAAATCAGTAATTTTGGACATTCTCTAACATTTAAAAATGTATTTAACTATCATGCACTTTGAATGGATCTTAACTTTTATGCGACTTTTTTTTTTTTTTGATGTCATGGATTGGCCAGTTGGAAAATGTTGTTTCACTGAATTAGGCAGATCTTCCCAATGTTAACATTTCATTATTCAATGCAGAAAAATTACATTTCCTAATAGCATCACTGAATTCATCAGAAAACTTTACAAATATTGTGAACCTGTCAAGTTCACCGTGACAGATACAAGTTTTTCCAAAATTTTGTTTCTTGGAAGTTTGAATTTTATCGCTGGCAAAAATAGCGGCGGTCGTTTGACTTGAAGTGACACGCTTATTTCATTTATTTCCAAGAAAATAGCTGTCAAATACCCAAGTCTGAACAGCTATAGCTTGTCTGTCAGTTGTTCTTTCAAGTAAAAATGGTATTCCATGAAAAATGCAGCTAGTGTATCTCCATGCTCAATCACCAATTGCTTTCCGCCAAAATGGCAAGTACAAAGCAGAGGATTTTTTGTGTACTCCCGTTTTGTCACTCAGTACTCAAGATGCATATACACAATGGTCAAGATCCTATAAAATTAATAATTTTTACTGCTTCATCTAGGACATTTTATTTTTATTTATTTTTTAAATTTTTTTAACGTTTATTTTTGAGACAGAGGGAGACAGAGTGTGAACAGGGGAGGGTCAGAGAGAGGGAGACACAGAATCTGAAACAGGCTCCAGGCTCTGAGCTGTCAGCCCAGAGCCCGACGCGGGGCTCGAACTCACGGACTGCGAGATCACGACCTGAGCCGAAGTTGGACGCTTAACCGACCGAGCCACCCAGGCGCCCCCATCTAGGACATTTTAAAGTAAACTTGGATTTTAAAAAAGTTGTGTTGCTGAGTAAAAACATAATGCCTATCATATCGCGTGATGTCACCGCCTCGTTTCAGGCTAAGACACCCCCAGTTTTTTCTACCAGTGCTTTGGTACCATCAGTGCAAATGCCAACATAGTGAAAAAGGCAAATACCGTCTTGTATTATTGGGTGGCTTAGTATTCTTATGAAAATGGTGGGTCCCTGCAGAGGTCTTGTGTGCTACTGTCTAAATCTACCACTTAATAACAGTGTTCTTGTTAGTTGTTGCCATGTAGGACACCACCTAAAAATTAGTGGCTTAAAACAACAATTTATCATTTTCCTTCACAATTCTGCGAATTGATTCAGTTCAGAAGGGAGGTTTTTACTTCAGGTTTCTAAAATAGTTGAGGTCATCATCTGGGGCAGAGTCACGTAAAGACTTTCTCTCTGGGTTAGTCAGGATTCTCCAGAGAAACGGTACCAGTAGGATATGTATAGATATACATAGGAAGAGATTTGTTATAGGAATTGGCTCCCATATTATGGAGGCTGAGACAGTCTGCCCTCTGTGAGCTGGAGAGCCGGGAAACCCAGTGTTGAAATTCAGTTGGAATCTGTGAAAATCAGGGGTCTGATGGGATCAATCCCATTGTGAGTTTGAAAGGTCTGAGAATGAGGAACATTGATGGCTGTCTCAGCTCAAGGAGAGAGAGAATTCACCCTTCCTCTGCCTTTTTGCTCTATTTAAGCCCTGAATGGATTGAATGATACCCACTCAAATTAGTGAGGAGACCTTTATTACTCAGTCTGCTGATTTCAATCATAATCCATTCCAGAGACATTCTCACAGACACATTGAGAAATAATGTTTTACCAGCTATGTGGTCATCTTTTAGCCCCATCAAGTTGACACACAAAATTAACCATCACACTTCCTCATATGTCTACTTGAGGTGATTAGACTAGAACAGCTAAGAGACGATTGAGCATATTGCTATCAATGTGGCCTTTCCACTTGGCTAGCTTGGGCTTCCTTACAGAAAACTGGGCTTGGGGTGGTTGGTTTTCCTACATGGTGGTTGGCTTTCCCCAGAGAGAGTTTTCTAAGCGGCAGGAACGAGGGCTCCAGTTCAAAAATTGGCACGGTATCACTTCTTCTGTGATCTACTGAGCAAAGCAATCACAGAACCCATACAGATGCATAGACCCACTTTTCAACGGGAGGAGTGAAAGAAATTTATCTCCATCTTTCATTTGCCAGAAACAGTATGATTTTGGACAAGTCACTTTTTAGATTTTCCAAATCTCATTTTCCTTGTCTGTAAAATGGAGATCACAATTGCTCCTACCTTACGGTGTCTCCACAAAAATTACATAACTGAATTACACAACCCTTAACATGGTGGTCCCCAAGTAGTAGAGTTCATTGAGTGTTAGATATTATAATCATTTTGCTGTTACTATTTTTATACTGTTATTTCACAATAGGCACAAATTAGTCAATATTCTCCTTGGTCTTAATTCAGCTTATCCTTTGAAAACTTCACCAGCTTGAGCTTCTCAGAATTAAATGTGTTTTTTTTTTTCCTTTGCTTGCCTCTCATAGTCTGTATCATCAGTTTTCTACACCAGTTATTCCAGTGGAGCTAGAGGAGAGCTGGAATGCAGAACAGGCTTCTCTCCAGGCTGCACTCACTATTGGTGACCTTGTATTAACATTTATATAGCAAGTGGATCTCTGTCCAAGAAACTGCCGCCTGGGTCAGGTTCCATATCATAAACTCTGTTATACATTTGTGGACTAGCAGAGCTTGCATATGATGCCTCTTGCCCTCCTGGACAACCCTCCCAAGAATGCCCTTGGCATTTTTTAATCCTAGTTTTTACTTATTAGCATGCCATTTCACAACGTGATGTTAACATACCACAACTCAGCAGCCTCTTTCTGCTCTTTAGTCTTTACTATGAGCTCCAAAATCAAGTGAGACAAAGTCTTGCGCCATATGTGAGTGACAAATCAGAATTGATAAAACATCTTTCCCAAACTGGAAAACATAGGAAACACCGCCATTTAAACTTCCTCTGCTAGACAAGTCACTTTTACTATTTTAGTTCGTGTATTTGAGTACTTTATCTCTAAGTACGGTTACGTTTGTACTTTTTCTTTCATGAAGAGACAAAAGCAGGATATAAATGTTGGTAAAATGTTCAAAACAAAATCTGTGATTCATAAGCAATGAAGAAATTGTGTAGAATAGAAGAATATTGCTACCCTTTAAAAATATGCTGCAGTGTATCTTTACGAGCCTTGGTCTAAATGGTAGGGATGGGAGTGGCTTAACAGCACCATCCCTCACAGCTCTCATTTAATACTTAATTCCAAGGCTAAAATGTTTGGCTTCTTGCCAACTGGCAAGACAGCACCCAGCCTCTACTTTCAAATTTCCTTTCCTGGAATAGAATTTTAATGGAAATGTCATTTGTATGTATTAGTAGTAGTAATTCTCATTTTCAAATTTGCCCTTATTTAGGTAGTGAAAAACAGCCACAATTGTTGGGAAAACTTCCCATCAGTTAAAGCAACTTTTAAAAATGTTTCCCGGATGTATAATCTTGGTTTCCTTTTTAATAGTTTCACCAGCTATTGCAGTCTTCTGCTATTTGAAGAATAGCTAATAATTTTTTTTTTCTATTTAGATGTCAACCTTTGAACATTCACAGTCAGAAACCATCTGTAAGCATGCATTCCATTTTTGTCGTCATCTCGAACCCTTGGGTACTTAGGTATTACTAAGCCATCCCTCACATTTGGGAAGTTGCTAATTAGGATAATAGGGGTAAGGAACTTGATCAAATGAAAGAATGCTCTTAGAAGATTGCTTCTACATCCCTAGTAGCTTGTGCATGGATTTAACTATCTTCTAAGAATATGGTTTGATTTCAATTTAAAATGTAACAGAACTTGAGGTGCCTGGGTCACTCAGTTGGTTAAGCGTCCAATTTCGGCTCAGGTCATGATCTTGGCGGTTCGTGGGTTTGAGCCCCGCATCGGGCTCTGTGCTGACAGCTTGGAGCCTGGAACCTGCTTCAGATTCTGTGTCTCCCTCTCTCTGCCACTCCTCTGTTCGCATTCTGTCTATCTCTCTCAAAAATAAATAAACATTAAAAAAAATTCAACTACTACAGAACTTAGATGACAGTTTCTAAGGCTAGACTAGGTACTTTCAAGCAATCAAATGAAAATCTTGTTTGATTGGCATACTAACCTCACATCTATACACTGTACATATAGGGCAAACCTGATCAAATTGACTTAATCATGATTTAAGTCTTTAGAAATACTAAATTTTATCTTATTTTCCCTTTTAATTAGCATTATCTAAAATACATTCATTAAGATGCAGAGATAAAAGCAGACATTATCTTAGATGGCATAAACTATGCAATTCGAAGCACAATTTGTTTTATTTTATATCTTGTAAAGTTAATTTTGTAGCATTATGAGAAAGCTGAAAGATGCAGATTAGTCTGGTGGTCAAAGCCATGGGCTCAGGAGTCACTTAGCTTTAAATGCCTGCCCTCTATTGGTTATGTGATCTTGGTTCTGTTTCTAAACTCAAGCCTCAGTCTCCACATCTGTGAAGTGGGGATAAAAATATTGCCTTTACCATGTGATTGCTGTGAGAATTAACTAACATAATTCACGCAGAGCACCGAATATATGGACTTGGGACCTACATGTGAGCTATGCATACTTACAAAAATTAAAACACTAAGGTAATTTTGAAGCTGCAGGTGAAATGCCTCTATTTCTATGCACTTATCAGGGGTAGTTTTCCTTTTTTTTTGTATACAATTATAATAATCATTGTCAGAACAGGAGGCATTTATGTTATTTAATATAACTAAAACCTTAACATAAGTACTCTGAATATATTTCTTCTTCAGCAGATTGTTCATTATGATTCATCCATATCAGTGTGTATATTTGAATACATATTCTGATGCAGGTGTGTTTTAAGGAGCCTCATTATAGGAATTTTTTAAAAATCAAAAATATGAAATAAACATGAAAAAATAGCCATTGTAAACCTGTAGGTGCTAATAGTATCAGTTTCCTTTAAACCCTTTACCCATAAATATTCTCACGTACATGTATGTTTGTGTTTATGAATGTTTCTATACACAAAGCCATAAATTATTTGTGCATTTGTTTGCTAGACTCTGATCATAAAGTAATGTTATTTTATAACCTGCTTTTTTATTCAATAATATATACTGTCAGGAATTTATCCTACAGATATCCTGCAAAGGAACACCATTGCATATGTACAAGATTAATCGTTGTGGCATTTTTTTGTAATAGGAAAAGATAGCTAATTATTCTGAATTTAAAATTTCAAAAGTAGGTTTAAAACATAATCTATTAGGATCCTCTCCTCAAGCATAAGCTCTTTTACTGGCTTATCATTCCTTCTTTGGTTGAATTCAAGATCATCTCCCTCTTCATGTGTGTGGCCAGTTTGGTAAGTCACAAATGTCTACTTTTGGCCAGGAATCTGCCAGGCCCTGTAGTATGATATGGTTTGTTCCCTCACGTAGCTTACAGCCTTGCCACCCAGTTAACTCCTAATTGTCCCTCAGGGTCACTTACATATCCCTTGATACAGGAAACTAGTGAAGACTGTCTTAAGCGTCCACTTCTCTGTTCACATAGTGCCCTGTCCAACCCGCTTTACCTAGCTTCCTCAAACAGCACTGGCATTGCTTGTTTGTCTCTGTGCCCCCTGCTAGTCTGTAAACTCCATGAGAGCAGGGACTGTACATTCTTGGCTGACATTTCATCAGCATTTAGCACCATGCTGGGCACAGTACAGCAACATATATGTCAATTGAATCATGCAATATGTATGTTATGCAATATGTTAACTGGACACATGCAATATGTCTGTTAACTGAATCAGTGATCATCTTGCCTGAATTTTGCTTTGATCTTGCCACTGTTCCTATTCATATTTTTGGTTCATTTTCTAGTGCCTGTGTTTAATTATTTCTTTTGTGTGTATATCTATCCTGCCTGACCCTAATTGAGTATGACATTGTCTATTTGATCCATTTTTTCCCATGTCCAAAACAGAACAGTCATGTGATCAAGCCTTTTAACTTAGAACAACTTGTTTTGAAATTAAATTATTTTGGGCTCAAGGGCAAAACAATAGTTTTATATTCTCTCATGTTTGCCGATTCTCTGCATAACAGTGTATTCAATAAATATTAAGTAACATAAAATGTGATTTCAGAGAAAATATTGATTACAGGTATTAGTGGAACAGCTTAACATGTCTAATAGGGCAGTATAGTCAGTAGAGCTTGGTTTGGGGGCAGTTTGGCATCAGCCAGTTGGAATTTGAATGTTGGTGCTGCCATTGACTTTGTGATCCTGAGCCTCAGTTTTCTCCATCTTTAAAATAAGGTTAATAAAACTCACTCATTGAGGTCTTATGATGAATAAATAGGATAAAATTTTACAAACATGAAGCACACAGTACAGTGGTCTATCATTGTTGTTTTACTATTTTCTTTCTGGCCAATTTATAGTTTTTATTAGTATGAAATAGGAGATTCTTCACATTCGCATATTATGCCTACATATTTATTGGTTTATTTTCTTCTACAAAAAAGAGATATTAAATACATGTAAAAGCCTCCAGGTTGTTATAATTCTGGGCACAGAGGAGGATGTGCAATAAACAAATGAGTTTTATGTTGCAGCTTCCAGAGATGGAGAAATCCGGAGACTGGACCAGAATGTCAGGAGGATACAACTCTGCAAATAGCCTGTTTTCAGTCAGCTGGCCACTAAGATGTTCCAGTTCCAAAATGAGTTGCAGACTATTTAAGTTAGAGTCAGACACTTTAAACTGGAATGTAGGATATGTCATTTGATGTTAAAGAAAAGGATTGCTTTAATCATATACTTTTCAAAGCTATGCGATAGAGTTGAAAATGAAGTCTTTTAAAATATGTACTTTCATTTTTTAAAAAGCGGTTCTGAAACCATGTTATTTGGAATGAAGACCTTGAGCTGGAGATGAATTTCCTTAAAACTTACTTCTTGAGCTTTATCATTACATCCCCACGTAAATGAGGAAATTAGACCTCAAAATGATCTTGCGTATAATACACACACACACGCACACACACACAGACACACACACACATAGCCCAATTTTAGTGTTCATATTTCTATGGCATTCTCTGTTTCAGAATTAATTAAAAATAAAATCTCGGAGAGTTAAATTCTGCTGTTTTGTGCCCCATATGATAACTACAAATTGAAAAATCATTAAATATGTGAAGCTGGGTTAACTTCTTAAAGTACAATTTTAAAATAAAGAGAGGGAAAATTACACCCCGCCCACACACACAGACATTTAAGTTTTGGGGGCCAGATTTACTCTCCTCAGTCACAGACACAGCTGGACAGTTGCAGATCTTCGTGGCTGGAACAAGCCAGCCCACAAGGGTTACTGTAGCTCATAGCAAATCTGACTTTCTCCCTGCAGGAAGATCCAGAAATAGAGCCCAGAAGGTAGAAAGCATGTTTTCATGGTTTCTTCTCTTAAATTCCTATTAGGTAGCTCACTCCTCGCTTGGACAGAGTAAAGAGGTGGGTAGAGCCGGGAAATACTCTTTCCGTATTTTTCCCTCATGTGAAAACATGAAGAGCTTGTGTGTGTGTGTGTGTGTGTGTGTGTGTGCGTGTGTTACATTGCCTAACACTATTGTGTAATACATATTTTTGTTTAATCTCTCTCTATACATATTATATACATATACATGTGTATGTATATACATACATACCCACATGTATTTTCTCTTTAATGTTTATTTGAGTATGTTTAAAAGGTATATACATACACACGTATACTCCTTATGAGAAAGAAAGAGGATCAAAGAGAATAAACAGAAAATAGAAGGCAATTTTTCAATTGTTTCAAGTTTCAAAGTAAAAAGTTAGAATAGTCATGAGAGTTTAGGAACATCAGTTAATTTGCTGAAGATAAATTACCATCATCATTTCTATTTACCTTGATCTTTTAATGTTAGGATTAATATTATTGTCATAATATGTCACCAAAGTCACGAAGAACTTAAATATTGATCATGACATCATTTTTTAGAAAGTTAGGCAAGTATGAGTTCCCCTAAGAAGCACATTTTGCCTTTTCATATAGAATAAGATCCATTTTTATATAACAATTATTTGTTTTTGGTTTGTTTTCCATGTTTTTTTTTTCCCAGAAAGAATCAGGGTGGCATTATGTTATAAATTCTTCTATTTATATGCTTGATTGTGCTCTCAGAATCCAGAGGCATAAAGTCTCCAGTGAATAAATATCTGTTTCCTTACTTAAAGGTCAGAAATTCCATTTGTATTATCCATCATGTAAATGTTTTCAAAAACACTGGTAGCTTTAGTGTTGTATATACTTCATGAAAAATATACAAACCAAGGCATTCACAGCATTTTTATATGAGGACTTTAAAAATCCAGGAATACAATTATGTTAATTTTCTTTTGGATTTTTTCTGAGAAGTAGCTTGAAATAATAACTTACAAATAAAGTTTTTGTTTATTATTAACTTTTTCATTACATACCTTTTCCCTGTTTTCATTCTCTGGAAAGGATATAGGATGTCAACATAAATTGAAGATGTGACTATAGATTGCTTTAGACAAAGTACCTGTGCTTTGTGTTTAATAAGACCACAGAATAAAAGAAGAAATGTTATTTATGATCATCCTGACAATTGAAACATAAAGAATGCTGTTAAATACCGCTGACTCTCATGTTCACTTTTAATTATCTTTTGAATTCTAGTTGAAATCATTTGCTCTGTGTTATGATACAAATAGGACAATCTTATAAAATAGAAGGATTCTTTATAAATATTGAAAGATCCCATAATTCTATTTATGCCTGTTTTAGTCATTTTTAATTTTAAGAAATTTGTTAACTTGTGCTTATCTTTCCATACACATTACTGGTATTTAATGAAAGATTTCTGTAACTAAAATGGTACATAACTTTCTTTTTTTAACTTAAAAAAATTTTTTTAATGTGTATTTATTATTGAGAGACAGGGATGGAGTGTGAGTGGGGGAGGGGCAGAGAGAGGGAGACACAGAATCCAAAGCAGGCTCCAGGCTCTGCTCTGAGCTGTCAGCCCAGAGCCCGACACGGGGCTCGGACTCATAAACTGTGAGATCATGACCTGAGCCAGTCAGAGGATCAACTGACTGAGCCACCCAGGCGCCCCGGTCCATAACCATCTTGAAGAATTTACATGACATTATAACATTATTTGTTTATTCTTATTTCCAATAACTTTTGTTACTGGAATAGTAATAGGTTTGCCTTTATTGAACCTTAGAAAAAATAAAGCTTTTCTAAAAACAGCTCTTTGATCTATTTAAATTTTAGCTAAGTAAATAGGTGATCAAAGAGTGTCCTTATTGTCTCTAATATCATTGTGTTGGATGTGTATGTTGGGGTAGGTGGGAGTGTGGAATTTGTATTCTTTTTTCTTTGTCTCTTTCAGTGGATTAGGCCATAGCCTTGATGTCCACTGCAGGCAGCAAAAGGGCTCACCACTGTGTTCCCTTTCTCGTTCAACCAGCCTGGCTGCCTGTGCTCCCAGGCAGAGGAGGAAGCCTCTTCTGTCTCCATGACAACCGTGTGTCCTCCGGGAAGCTGCTGGTAGCTAGACCTTCTGAGAGCTGGGGGAGGGGCCGTTTCTGAGGAAATTCTCACCTCATTTTCCCTCTTTCCCGAGTAATTTGCTTAATTGTGTCTCTTTTTTATTGTGTTTCTACATAATGCTGATACCCAAAAGCCACACACCCAAAACCTTATTTTATAAAACAAAAATGCCCACATAACAAGGATTTTTCTAGCATCTGCTACATAGTTTCACATCCCCCTCACTCCTTTTGTGTTAACTTTAACTTTGTTTCTATTTTCTCCAATTCCCTGAAATGATTTAAATGTTAATGATCATTGGAAAGCCAGACACTGCCTGAACTTGGGAATACTGTTGCTCTTATACATTATGAATATTTGAAAGGAAAAAATGTTCTTTTTTTACCTTTTGTTTAAACAGCCTTACTAGCATAATTGCAAGTTGTAGCCCCCCATAAAAAAAAAACTGTTTTACAGGAGAAAACACAGATGTATGTCATACATTATACAAACCTAAATTTAACAAATTCATTAGGAAGTGTGTATTTGATTTATATTTCCTATAAATTCTCAGCAACATTTAACATACATATTTATTCCTTAAAAAAGGTCTGTTCATAGAAAATAAGATTCCACCCCCGCCCCCTGGCCCCGTGGTTATAGCTGGTAATGGTATAACCAATGAGCTGGTACCACCATTATCTTTCCTCTGTTCTTTATATTTTGTCTCTCAACAGTCTTACAGTTTTGTGGTTTTCAAGTAGCATCTTGAATCAAATGAGTTATAATTGTATCATAATTGTCCCAGACCCTTCTTTAGTAGGGTGCAGTAGCTTTATGCAGAATGAGTTTACATAAGCTGGAACTACGTTTCCCAGAATGCCCCTTTTCACATGGCTTTGTCTCATCATTGCGCAAGAGCCAAACAGAAAGCTGCCATATTACTTTGCTCTGAAGGTGCTGTGTGGCATGGAGCAAGGGGCCAAATTGCGCCTGTTGCCGGTCATCATGCAGGCGTAGAGTAGCGCTAGGGCCTTGGCTCCTTCAGTCCCTGGCAGGTCTCCTTTTTCACCTTCTCCAGGCCCTGGACCAGGCCGATTGTGCATCTCTGTGTGGCAGGGTGCCTGCGTCTCCCACACCTCACCCACCGTCTGCAGCCTCTCTTTTGGCTTCTCCAAATCCTGGGCCAGGTGCGTGTGCAGGAGAAATTTGACCAAATTTAAAAAGAGAAATAGACAAATCCATAATTGCATACGAGAGTTTACAATAATTTTCTCTGTAACTAATAGAATAGGCAACCGAAAACTCGGTAAAAACAGAGATGATTAAACACTATGTAGATCACTACCTTATAAGAGCAGAATCAACAATAGCGGAATAGACCTTGTTTTCAAATATATATAGAACATTTACTGAAAATGACTATAGTTGGCCTTCCAACAACTCAAGGCTTTGGGTCACCCCTCTCACCCCCAGCCAATCTGTGTGTAACTTTGACTCCTCCCAAACTTAACTGCCTATAGCCTACTGTTGATTAGAAGCCTTACTGATAACATAAACTCCCCATCAATACATATTTATGGGTTATATGTATTATGCACTGTATTCTTATAATTAAGCTAGAGAAAAAATGGTATTAAGAAAATCGTAAGGAAGAGAAATGCCTTTGTATATAGTACTGTGCTGTATTTCAGGAGAAAACAATGCATATAGGTGGACTCACACAGTTCAAACCTGTGTTCAAGGGTCAACTGTATATGCCATTTATAAAGCAAGGCTCGGGGCGCCTGGGTGGCGCAGTCGGTTAGGCGTCCGACTTCAGACAGGTCATGATCTCGCGGTCTGTGAGTTCGAGCCCCACGTCAGGCTCTGGGCTGATGGCTCAGAGCCTGGAGCCTGTTTCCGATTCTGTTTCTCCCTCTCTCTCTGCCCCTCCCCCGTTCATGCTCTGTCTCTCTCTGTCCCCCAAAAAATAAATAAATGTTGAAAAAAAAATTAAAAAAAAAATATATATATATAAAGCAAGGCTCAACCAAGCTTCATTTTGCTTATTTAGAAATTTGTATTTTATTGTGTTAAGAATAATTAATATGAAATTTGCATACTTAACAAGTTTTTAAGTGTATGATACATTATGGTGGTCTATAGGTAGAGAGTTATACAGCAGATCTCTAGCGTTTAACTGAAACCATGCCTGTTCATTAGTAACTCCTCATTTCCCTCCACCCTCAGACCCTGGCAACCACCATTCCAATCTTTGAATCTATGAATTTGATTGTTTTTATATAATTCATATAGGTGGAATTATGCAGTATTTGTCTTTCCATGACTGGCTTTATTTCATTTAGCATGATGTGCTCAAGGTTCACCCATGGTGTCTCACACTGCAGAACCTCATGCCTGAATAGAACACCACTGCATGAATGTAGCACATTTTCTCTATCCATTCATCTGTTGATGGACATCTGGGTTGTTTGCACAATTTGGCTATATTGAATAGTGCTGCACTGAAAATGGCAGTGCTAGTATCTTTAAGATCCTGCTTTAACAGCTGCTCTGTTTTTTTTTTTTCAACGTTTATTTATTTTTGGGACAGAGAGAGACAGAGCATGAATGGGGGAGGGGCAGAGAGAGAGGGAGACACAGAATCGGAAACAGGCTCCAGGCTCTGAGCCATCAGCCCAGAGCCTGACGCGGGGCTCGAACTCACGGACCGCAAGATCGTGACCTGGCTGAAGTCGGACGCCCAACCGACTGCGCCACCCAGGCGCCCCTTTAAGATCCTGCTTTAAATTCTATGGGTAAATTGACAGAAGTGGGCTTGATGGATCATATGGTTGTTCTACTTTTAATATTCTGAGGAATCTTCATACTGTTTTCTATAGCAACTGCTCCATTTTGCATTCCCACCAACATTGTGTAGGAGTTCCAGTGTCTCTCTGTTCACCAATACTTGCCTTCTTGGATGTATAGATTAATGTTTTTCATCAAATGTGGGAAGTTTGCAGCCATTGTTTCTTCAAATAAGTTTTCTTTTCTTTTCCTATTTCCTCTCTCCTTTTCACCCTGCCATTACATGTATGCTGGTGTGCTTAATGATGCCTCACATTTTTCTTCATTTTTCTCTCTGTTCTTCAGTTTGTGCAGTTGCTATTGATTTTTCATTAATTTTGCCGACTTTTTTGTTCTACCAATTCAAATTCACTGCTGAACCCCTCAAATAAATTTTTCAGTGTAGTTTTTGTGCCTTTCAACTCTAGAATTTCTGGCCCCTCCTACCTTTTGGGCTTGTTGTTATTGTTTGTTTCATTGCTTGTTTTTTAATTTTTAAAATTTGTTATTTGGCTATATGAGGTTTGTAAAGTCTGTTTCCTCTGTAGTGTGTGGTCTCTGACTTTCCTGCTCAGATTGTCTTCCCTTATTTTTCTCTCTTAGCCTGGATACCTTGGTGTTGCCGTTGGGTCAGCATTAACTGCTTATTAGTCAAAGGTTGTAATTAAGCCCTCTTATCTGGTTAGAGTTTTACTCTTTGCCATTGAATGTGTATGTGGCTTGGATGCTGTTGTCCCAGTTCAGGGAGTTTGGGGGTTTGGCCTCATGTTCAAACAGGGGCTAGTAGCATGGAGTTGTCCTCTCTGCTCCTGAGGGAGTACAACCTTGGACATGCAAACAGTCTTTCAACTGCCAGGAATGATTCTGAATTTATTTTTAGTCTTGGCCTCCTATAAGTTGCCCTTGGGTTTGAATAACTTATTGTTCAGTATTTGGGCAGGGGTTGTATTTAAAAACCCTTATGCAAGTGAACCTTTTGTCCTGTGTTGATGAGTTTGTGTGCATTTTGGGGAGTTCTTTAATGTGTGTCTCATGTCTTTTTCTGATTTCTCCTGAATGGCTGAAAACTTGTGTATGCATATAGCCTTCTTGACCACAGAATTGGCCGTGACCTTAAGAGGGTTCTTTTTGGCCTTCTCTTTCCTTGGTTTACTCTATTAAACTTCTGCCTGTTCTGTTTGTAACATGGAGCTACTAACATCCTCTTAATAGATGTCTACCAAGTTATCTATTTTTTTAAATACCTATTGTTTTCTATAACATTCTTAGACATGAAGTTCTGCACTTTCTGTTCCAAATAAAGCAAACCCCTCAGAAATGTTCCAGAGCTCTTTGTGTCCTATGTCCTTCCTTTTCCTCTGGACAGAATTCCCACACTACTGCAACTGAATTGGAGGCAGAGTCCTGCTTTTCCCAAGGTGACACTCTGCTTGAGGAGTGCACACTCTATGGTGAGTGGCAGCCCCTAGTGTAGACTTGCCCCTCCTGGAGAGGAAACTCTGCCCTATGAATAAGCTGTAGTGGGGGCTGCTGGGATGCCCATATTTTTGGCCTGCCATGCAAGGAGTAGCACTTCTACTCTGCACATGGGGCTGGGTTAGGGAATAACTATTTCAGTCCTCTCAGGCCTATTTGGGATAGAATTTCTGTCGTATGTGGCTGGGGATGGGAATGGAGATGAAGATGAGAAATGAAGGCAGCTTATTCCTTCTTTGACTGAGCACTGGGGCAGAGTCAGTCCTGCATTCTTGGAGCACCTAGGATAAAGCTTTTGTAACATGGAACTGTGGCTCACATGCCACAGACACTCACTTTTTCACTGATATTTAGTGGTTTTTTTTGAAGAAATGTTTCTGTATTCACTATGTACTCTTAAGACAATTTCCAGAACTTATGTAATTGTTGTTAATAATTCTCACCACTTAAATAGTTGCGCTTGTGAGAGGGTCCTTTGAGTTTCTTACCTTGCCATTCTAAAAGATGCATCTATTTTGCACTTTTAATATACTGTTGAATTTAATATACTGCTGGATGGATATATATATGTACCCATATATATATTTATATATCTATCCATATCTATCTATATCTATATCTATCTATCTATCTATCTATAATTTGTGTACAATTGTATTTTCCTTTCTGCTACTGTCCTTGTTGAGGTTTTGTATCAAGGTTTGGTTTAGCTTCTAGGATGGGTTTGGGCATGTTTTTTTCGGTTTCTAATCTGTGGAAGAGTTTGTATATGATTATCTTTAACCTGAAATTTATTTACAATTTGAACCATATGTGTCTAGTCTCTTGTATGTTGTGGGGGGTGGGGGTGGGGGTGGGGGGTGGGGCATGATTTTAACTATTAATTAAGTTTCTTAAAAATTATAAATTTTATAAAAAATTTGTTACTTTTTTATTTTCAATATTGGTGTGCTAATTTTCTTAGAATGTATTTATTTTGCTTGTTTTTAAAAAACTTTTGACATAAAGCAGTCTATTATTGCATTCTATTCTATTATTATTTTTAATCTCAGCAATACCTTTAATTTATATTCCTCATATTGCTTACCTTCTTGGTCAGTCTGCCAGAGATTTAAATATAGGTAGGTAGGTAGGTGGTAGGTAGATTAAAAAACTTAATGAAATTTAAAAAAATGTAATAGAATGAACAAAGAATGAGGCAAGAATATGTGATGGGAAAAAGTCTCTTCAACAAATGATGTTGAGAAAATTGGACACTTATATGCAAAAGGATGAAAGTGGACCACCTTTTTACACTATACACAAAAATAAACTCAAAATGGATTAAAGACCTAAATATGAGACCTGAAACCATAAAATCCTAGAAGAGAGCATAGGCAGTAATTTCTCTGACATTGGCCATAGCAGCATTATTCTAGACACGTCTCCTAAGGCAAGGGAAACAAAAGGAAAAATAAACTATTGGGACTACATCAAATAAAAAGATTTTGCACAGCAAAGGAAACAACCAACAAAAGTAAAAGACAACCTACTGAATAGGAGAATATATTTGTAAATGATATATCCAATAAGGGGTTAATATCTAAAATAAATAAAGAATTTATACAACTCAACACCAAAAAAACAAATAATTCAATTAAAAAATTGGCAGAAGAAATGAACAGACATTTCTCCAAAGAAGATACACAGATGGCCAACAGACACATGAAAAGATGCTCAATATCACTAATCCTCAGGGAAATGTAAATCAGAACTACAATGAGATATCACCTCACACCTATTAAAATGGCTAAAATTAACAACTCAGGCAACAACAGATGTTAGTGAAGATGTGGGGAAAGAGGAATCCTCATTTTATTTCTTTTGTTCATTTCTGTTGATCTTCAAGTTCCTTGTCATTTTCTTCTAACATTTTTAATATCCTAGGTTAGATTATGATATCAGATATTGCATTTTTCAATTCTCAAATTTTCTTTTGATTCATTTTATAGTTTCTATTTTTTCTTCTGATATTTCCTCTGTTCCTTCATTATGAGCATATATTCTTTTACAATCCTTGAGTATAACTAAATCACTTTGGAATTCTTGCCTGTTAAATCTAACATTTGGGGCTCTATTGTTTGCCTTTTGTTTTGAATATTGTTAAAGATATCTTGCAGATTCTCTGTCTTCTCTTCTGTTCCTCTAAAAAATATTGGTTGAACTTAACTCCAGACTTTATATTCTTGCAGTGGATCTTAAGCCTTAGCAATGACTACTTTAAATGTACCCCACACATGCAAAGTTCAAGAATCAGCCAAAGAATTCAGTTTATATGCTAAATTTGGGGCTTCCCATCTGTGGTTCTATAACTCTTCAGCTGCTGTGATTGTTTTAAACTCTGTCCTCTGATTTCTTAACAAGTATAGCTGCAGATTTTTTTTTATATGAATTTCAGCTCTGTACCGACTGGTCCTGAACTCAGACAAAAGCCATAATAAAGAGAAAGCTTATCTAGTGCCATTTCTTTTCCAGTTTTCTGGCTTTTGGGGGTTACTCTCTAGTGCCTAAAGATAATTGTATTTTGTTCAGGATTTATAGTTGTTACCTATCAGAGCATTGGTCTGATATTAGCTCCCTCACCATTTTCCAGGACAGGAAAGTAGAAGTACATTTTTAAGCCCCCAAATATTCCAAAAGTTAGATACCTAATTTCACTGCATGCCAGTCACAGAACATAGTGTTCTCTGCTTGAGTCCAATTCTATGACATTTTTGACACTTGCCTTTTGGCCTTTCATTTAATGCATTTTAATAAATGCAACATGCACATTTGAAAAAAAATCATGCGATTTTTTCAGAATTGCAGAGTTTTTGTGTGTCTAATAGGTGAAGCTATTAATTGTAATCAAAGTTTACATATTCTTTTAGGTTTTTCTATCCATTTGAGCTGTCAATTATTCAAGGAAGTATGTTAAAATCTTTCTTGTGTGATAGATTTGTCTATTTATTCTTGTGATTGAATAGATTTTTTTCATGTGTATTTTAAAGATAAGCTTCATAGGTGTATCCAGTTTAAAATAGTTATATCGTGGTGTTTTAAACCTATTTTGACTCTAATAATAAAAATATGTAAGTATTCATTTTGTTAGTATTTGTCTGGTATTTTTCCAATCCTGTTACTTTTTAACTTTTCTGATTTAGGTTTATTTATTTTAGATAGCTGCAATGTAAAAATCAACTGTATTTGCCTTTTAACTGAACAGTTCAATGTATTTGCTAGTAATTACTGAGATATTATTGATATGTTTTTATAGTTATCACTAATGCCATGGTGTTACATTGGATTATATGTTGGAGTTGCTCTCCAGAGTGTACCATTTTCCTAATACAGTGCGATTTTTCCCGTAGAGTTGTGTAACATAGTCATTCTGGATGTCAAGTTCTAAGATGCAATGATTAAAAGATTGTATCTAGAACCGGATTTCCTGGATCAATATCCCTATTGTTCTTCTTTCTAGCAATGGATTCTGGGCAAGTTAAGAGTATTCCAGGTCTCAGTTTCTTCATAGTTCTTATCTTAATGGGGATGATGTGAGGATTATCATGTGAGGTATTTGAAAAATGATTAGAACATAATAAGCACTCATAGCAGAATGACTATTACTAATTTTCACCAGGTTATTTTGTACTTTTTTCTTATTTTTTCTATTTTTCTCTTCCTTCTTATACTTTTGAGTTTATTAAATGTCAAGGTATTTCATTTTTCTCCTGTACAGTTTTAATCATTTTGTTCTATTTCTTGTCTTTCTATGTATACCCTTGAAATTTTAGTAAGCATTCTAAGCAAAGGTGAAAGTTACTATCTTTATCATGCTGCTGAACAATAAAATTAGAATTCTTGAACTCTCAACAACAAATGTTTTCATTTCTTTTTATTCTTAAAGATATTTTGGAGGCACCCAAGTGGCTCAGTCAGTTAAGCGTCTGACTTTGGCTTAGGTCATCATTTTGCAATTCATGGGTTCAAGCCCCATGTCGGGCTCTGTGCTGACAGCTCAAGCCTGGAGCCTGCTTCAGATTCTGTGTCTCCCTCTCTCTCTGCCCCTCCCCTGCTCACACTCTGTCTGTCAACAATAAATAAATATAAAAAAAATTAATAATAAAAAAAGATATTTTTTCCTGGGCATATATTAATTTTAACAATAATTTGTGGCATCCATTTTTACTATATACTTTTAAGATTTTTTTCTTATACTTTTTGTTCTGAAATTTTATTAAGATATTCCTGGATATGGTTTTCTTTTATCTTAATTAGGGTTTTTATGATTTTTGAATGTCAGGATTTGTGTCCATTTTCAATAATAAAGAATTTTTAGTCATTTTGTAATCAAATATTGCCTTCCCCCTAATATGTTAATTCTCCTTTTGGAATTGCAGGCATGTTACACCTTCTCACCTATACCAAAATTCTCTTAAGAGTTTCTTACATTTTAGCTTTTTGCCTTTGCTCTTTTGCTTGTAAGTTTTTCAGATTCTCAGTCATGACTTCTCTCTTCAGTTCTAAGTAACCTGATATTTAAGTCTTGCACATTGTTTTAATTTCAGTCATTCTTTATTTCTAGAGAAGGCATAGTATTCTTCTTCAAGTATGCCTCATAATGTTTATTTCTTGCCATTATTCATACTTGAATCCCTCTTTTTAAAAGTTATTGAACATACTTATATCCTATATCCAACGAATTTATGGATATGTTCTCCCTGTGTCATCTGGCAGCTTTGCTTCCTCATTGTTTGTTTTGTTATTTCTCTTATTGTGAGTTCATGTTTCTTGGACTTTGTTTGTGGGAAATCGTTGAGGCCTGGCTTGAGGTGTGTCTTTCAGAAAGGATTTCAGTTAATTTCTAATAGGAAGCCTACAACCACTAGCAACTTGTGTCTACTTTAAATTGAATTTTTGGCTTCTACTATTTTGTACTAGACAAATAGTATAAATTTGGGCCATAAACCCAGGTGAATTCTAGGCCAATAGCTATGAGTCTCAAGAAAGACTTTTCTCCATGAACTCAGAACTAAGACAAGACAGAAAATGTGCTTGCTAAGTTGCTTTCCTATTTGCTTTTGTAATAATTGATTTTCAAAAATGCTCTTACTAAGTGTGTAGCTTTTTGAAAAAAAAAAGTGTATAGATTTTTGTGTGTCTTGAATTTATTCGGGATCTCTGACCCATATTGGATTCAAATCTTTGTCTTCTATTTCTTGTACCTAGGCCTGTTGTTTTTTTCTTCTAAGAGAGAGAGAGAGAGAACTTGGAAGGGGAGGAGCAGAGGAAGAGGGAGAGAGAGAATTCCAAGCAGCCTCTGCGCTGTCCTTTCAGTTCCCACAGAGCTGGATATGGGGCTTGATCTCACAAAATTCTGTATCTAGGCAGTTTAAACCAAGCTCTAGGTCACTGGGATCAATAGAGGCCCACAGAGTATCATCTGACTTAGTGCTTGCTTACCTTTGTCCATCGGCCCCAGGGACTTTCCCTTGCTTTCTTGTAAGCCCAGTTATACATTAAAAAGATCTTTTGACAATATTTTATCCTCCATTTTTAGATATTTTTGATAGGAGGGCTTTAGGATAGTATTAGTGTATTATCAGTGTACTCATGAATTGTTTAAGAATATCTAGATTAAAATAGATAAAACCTGAGTCCCTAAGTCTGTTTTTATCTATGCAAAATATTTCTACTGAAGACAACTCATTATATTGTTTCACTGATAGAGTTAATGAAATGAAGTTTTTTGTTTCAGTAGTTTTTGTTAGGTAAAAAACATTATTTGTAGGCATAGTTACTAGCTATATAGTATTTCCAAAATGTTTGTATATATTTCAACTGATTATAAAGGTGGACTGTCTGAATTTAGATGCTAATAAATATGTGAATTGTCCTCCACAAGGACTGAAAAAATTTATTAATATTATTATTTGGCACTTAAATATATTTGTGTGTTCCTGCAAGAATCAGTTCTACTAGCAATGTAACTGAATACTGATAGTCACATACTCTGCTAGTCACTAAGGAAAGAAGGATGATGAAATTAATGAAACATGTCCCGTATATTGGATGTACTACAATCTATTAAGAAGAGATAAATACAGAGGAGTTAATACAGCACAGTTGAGCCACACCATCATGGATGCACATTAGGAAATCTGAGGAGAAATAAGTCTACTTGAGGAACTCTGAGGAAGCTTCCTAAATGATGATTTTTCTTGAACCAGTTATTGAAAGATAAGCAAATATTTGCCGGGGGGCGGGCGGGGGGGGGAGAGGGAAGGGTGTTTCAGGCAAAGACAGTAGGTGTGCAAGACAGGAGAGATGTCAAATCATTATGTAACTGGCGAGTGTGTGATTCTGAGGGATAAGGGACATGAGTTGTGGAGTGATGGCCAGTGATGGATGATAGCAATGGAATAGGTGAGGGGCAGATTAGGCAGGGATTTGTTTGTCTGTTCATTTGTTTCTACTCCATAATTGGAAGGGAAAATTGATTTTTCTGAGCAATGGGGTGCTGTCAGGTTTAGAACGTTTTTGATATGTACTTCAGTATGTGAACTGGCTGAATTCTAGAGAACAGAGAGATTCTAGAGAGAAGAAGAGAGAAGAAATACTGCTAACAAAAGAATCCATAGGCGTCAGTAACAACAAAAGTTTTTGAAAAGAATAAAATGTTTTAGATGTTATTGTAGGAAAATGATGTACAGGGGCAGCTGGGTGGCTCAGTTGGTTAAGTGTCTGACTTCAGCTCAGGTCATGATGTCGCAGTTCGTGGGGTTGAGCCCCGTGTTGGGCTCTGTGCTGACAGCTCAGAGCCCGGAGCCTGCTTTGGATTCTGTGCCTCCCTCTCTGCTCCTCCTCCGCTTGCACTCTGTCTCTCTCTCTGTCTCTCTCAAAAATGAATAAACACTAAAAAAAAATTAAGAAAAGAAGAAAATTATGTGCATCTTTTATTCTTTTGTAATAACAACAGTACTCTAGATAATATAAGACTGAAGCCCTACTTAAAATTTTGTGGAAAATGTTAATTAATGGCAAAGAAGAAACAAATACACTTGTGGCTCTAGACAATGTTACAGTAAAACTCTAAAGTATTAGTCACTTTGTTTTAATCACTTTTGTTATATATCAGGTGTTGTCTTTTAGAAATCTGTAACACTGGGGTGCCTGGGTGGCTCAGTTGGTTAAGCTTCTGACTCTTGATTTCGGCTCAGGTCATTATCTCATGGTTCATGAGATCAAGCCCCATGTCAGCTCCATGCTGACAGCACAGAGCCTGCTTGGGATTACCTTCCTCTCATTCTGTCCCTACCCCCGCTTGTGCTCTCTCTCAAAATAAATAAGCTTTAAAAAAAACACTATAAGACCGTAAAGAGGAAATAATAGCCATCCTCTCAGTTATTTAAAGAATCCTTCACTTTGTGGTATAAAATCTTTGAAGACAAGAAAACTTTTTTCTTAATTGGGCTTAAGTGAAAGCCAAATGTGTTTCTGTCTATTTAAGGTTATGTAATCTTTTAAAGGTTTATTAGCAATTCATATTTTCTCATTATTACCCACATAGAAAAACTTACTCAGTTTGACTAGACAATTTGATTTTGAACACAGAATTTTAAAATTAGAGACCTACTATGAAAGACAACAGCCCCATTCAACAGAGGAGGAATCTGAGGGGCCAGAATTTGATCTGCCTGAATTGCATTGCTCATTTGGTACCAGAACTGATACTAAAGGACAAGTGTTAGGTCACTTGGTCTGGTCTTTTTGGTATTTTCCATTTCTGCAAAAATGGTCAGCAAGAACGTTGTTTATGATTACTACTGAGTGGTTTGAAATGCACAGAAATGATTTTCATGTTATTTTACTGTATTCTATTTATTTGAAAACTTGTAAATACCTAATTTACATAGCCGTTATCTTTTCCTTGTAATATTTTTAAACTGGAATACCCGTTTTTTTTCCTGCATGCAAATGTTCTTCCCTTACTAAAGGGCAGCCATTGGTGAGTTTAAGTTTCTTTAATTTCATAGTTTAATATCTGTGTCTAAGTGGATTATTTCTAATGTATTATTTTAAACAGAATTCTGTCATGAAGTTCAATAACCGAACAGAAGGATTTTTCTTGTGGAATTAGTTATTTTAAAAAAATCTATCAACTTACATTAACAGCTCTATATTCTGAACAGTATTTTCAGAATATCCTTTAGCTAGAGAGGTATATTTTTTAAAGTTTTTGTTTGTTTGTTTGTTTGTTTGTTTGTTTCAACTGAAGCCTCTTGTGACTATTTTGGAAGATGATCATTTAGATGCAATGCATATCAATTAATAGAATACTTGGTTAAGATTATATGCTGGGATGCATAAAAAGGCTGTGGGTTTTGCAAAGTAATACTTGACTTCTCTCTGGTATTGGTGAGCTCTGAAAATTGACTTTAGCAGAAAGGAGCCCATGAATTCCAATGAAGTCAGCTTATATCATTTGTGTTGAGGAAATTATGAAATGCATATTTAAATTCACTTCATCTTCAAATAAATATGCCTTACAACTGGGATTTCCCACTGAGACTAAACATTTGGTTTTGACATGACATAAGTCCAAGGGCCCTGAAAAAAATAGTTAACATAAATTCTCAATCATTAATGCTATAATTAATACTACATATATAAATAGGAATTCATAAGACACATTTAAATAACAATGTATGTAACCTTTGTCAGCTATCAAGAAGTTTGGAGATGGTATAGGGAACACTGAGAAGAACTGAGCCAAGGCAAGGACTTGGAATTGACAACTATTATCGATGATGACTATTATTGTTATAGAAACCATAAGTTGGAACATGTGGATTTGATCCTTTTGCACACAAAAAAGTTCACAAAAACTGCTTTTCATAGCTTTTATTCTGTAGTACTGTTTGGTAGACCATACATTAGGTTGTTGTAAAATCCATGTGAACTTTTATGTATACAAATGTCAGATCAAGTACAGGTTTCATTAATTATGTATATTTTAAACTTCCATCAATAAAAAAAAACAGAGGCCAAGATATTAAATATAAAAAATGAAATATTTATTCTTTTGGCTCAATAATAATGTAGCTCACCATTCTTTTTAGTAATAGCAATTCCCTGCATGCAGTTCATCAGTACACTACAAGTAAATAGTTTTGTAAAAGGTTAACATTAAACTTTTGGTTTGTGCAAAAAACAAAAATTTATATCATAGTAGGTAATTGCACAACTTTGCCACTTTGTTCATGGCTAAAAAGGACAGAGCCTGTGTTATTTCTCTAATAGCTATAGTGTAGCAAGAATTAAAAAATAAGACTAGTCTGCATAAGCAAATACTACAAAAGTTTGAGTAAAAAAAAAAAACCTTCCATGAATAACGGGTAATATTGAGGCAACCATAGTTGGTAAAAAATGATCCATGTTTGAATTTTTGACAATGTCTCTCCTATTGGAATGGTAGAAAATATATTATAACAAAGAAATCCACAAAACCATTGTCTAACTTTTATTTTAGGAAATTATCCATTGAAAAGTCTTATGGATTTAAAAGTTTGGAGTTGTGATTAAAAATAAAAAGCAAAAGCATAAAGTAAAATAAATCGCCATGTCATCAACCTGAAAATAATTTTCTTATGTACAAAATGCAACAAATAAAATTGATCATATTTTTACATTATTTATATTTAAACAAGTTTTAGACATATTTTTAGCAAAAGTTCACAAGGTTTTGACAATAGGCAGTACGCAGTGTGTTTCCTTGAAATATAGAGAGACACCATATGACACTCAAGTTGAATTAAAAATGCAAAAGTAAAGGTACTTTTAAACAACTGCAAGCTATTCTGCTTGACATACTAGATAGAGCTGTTTGAATTCACTCTACCAACATGTGACTGCTAACCAAGGCTTGTGAAGAATGAATTGGGTAGAATAGAGCAGCATAGGCAATATTAACATGCATTAGTGATAGTCTTCAAACTATTTATGTTTAATGAATGGTACAGGATACATCCCTGTTGGAAGATTGCAAAAGACATATACACTGTGGTACATATTTGACTTAACAGAAGTTGTTGATCTGGATATGTGTATCTATATGTATATATATACATTATATATACATATACATATATATTTCTACCCAAACATGCACCACAGGATAAAATAACTATTTACATAACAGGGGGTGTTGAATTGACATAAAATATCAGCTTTGCTGAGAGTAGAAGATGGCAAAGCAATACTGCAGCAGAAAGTGGGACAACTATTCTAAAGTGACACTTTAGATACACTTTTCTAGATTTTTGTTGTTTTGTTTTTGGAATGCATTTAACCAAATTAAATATAGAGCTCTGGAACTTAGAATAAAATTTGCACTTGCTGAAACAATTGTTGCATAAAAATAATCCTTTAAAAATTAGAGGAGACTTTACAGGCACATAACTTCAGATGTAAATAAATGTAACAGACCAAAACACTTTCAAAATTAAAGTCTTCTAGAAAATGGAAGTACCTGAACTTATTGACATTAGAATATTTTTTTTCTGGTTTTAAGCAAGAATTTTATCTCTCAAAACACTTTTGCTCATTGTTTAAGAGATTTATGGAGGAGGAACACAGGGCTCTTATATACTTTTTTCTCAACTTAAACTGCATTTACAAAAATAGTGACATAGTATTATGAATAAACTATGAATTAGGGAGCAAGGAGATCCACCAGAACAAATTTTGTAAAAATATGGCAGATATGGAAGTTAAAAATAGAGTGGATGCAAGTACTGTACTAAAGGTGTTTGGTGTAGTTACAATGATCACTTTGCACAATTATCCCTACAGTCTAGGTAGCCATTGAGTTTCTCTTCAGCACTGTCAGCTGGTAAGGAAAACAGCAACCTCTTGTCAATCTTGTTGATACCCTGACTCACAGAGTTGTAGTGATGGTGAGGTCACTGTCTTGTTATAGGCACTGACCATGAGTATTTGTTAAAACAGTCAGTTTGGCATAGACCTCCTCTGGGAGTCCAGTTGACACTTAGACTTTACCATCGTAGGCTGTAAACAATTGATCACAAGGATACTTCTTTGTTTCTTTTTTACTTTTGAGTTTCCCTGACCTCTTTCCCTTTGCTTTCTTTTTCTGGTTTGTCTTTCTCAAACTTTTCTTTGTCTGGCTTTGTTACGCTGTCATAGGAAGGAGGAGATGTGGTAGAGGAGCTTCCATCTGTTTTTTCGGGGTGGAGTTTCCATTTAATTTGTCAATAATCATGTCTTCTTTTATGGGTAGGTCAATCCTTCCTTTAATTGCCTCTTTGTTATATTCACTTGATACTTTTTTTAACCTTTGCCTTAAAAGATAACATCTGAAGTTACGCTGAATGATAGCAGCAGACACCTCCTCTTGCTTGCGTTTCAGAGTGGTCGTGATGGGTTCGTAGGAGACTTTGGAGGGGTTCGATGCCATGAACCGGTCCTCCATCTGTATTCGAAGGGCATCCATCTCTCCACTCTCACCCAAAACACGCTTTGTGAAGGCAAATAAGATGTCAAGACAATGGATCCGGTCGCCACTGACCATGGGCAGGTCCATGGCAATGAGCTGGACTTTGTTTGGTTTTGCTATGAGGAGAGGAGGATCTAGGGCAGCTGCAAAATCAGAGAGCTTGGAGAACTCTATAAACTGGGTGGCATCAGGATCGAACTTCTCCCAAACCTCATAGAACATCTCAAAGTCATCCTCACTCAGGGGCTCTGCACTTTCCTCAGTAGCGACACTGAAGTTCTCCAGGATGACAGCGATGTACATGTTCACCACAACTAGAAACGATATGATGATGTAACTGACAAAAAAGAAAATCCCCACAGATGGGTTCCCGCAGTCTCCCTTAACAGAGCTTCCAGGATGAATTGTGTCAGGATCACAGTCAGGTGGTGCACTATTAAGAATAGGTGCTAGCAATCCATCCCAGCCAGCAGAGGTGGTAATTTGGAACAGGCAGATCATGCTGTTGCCGAAGGTCTCAAAGTTGAACATGTCATCAATTCCAGCTTCCTTTTTAACATAGGCAAAATTGGACATTCCAAAGATGGCGTAGATGAACATGACCAGGAAGAGCAGGAGGCCGATGTTAAACAAGGCGGGAAGGGACATCATCAGAGCAAAGAGCAGTGTGCGGATCCCCTTCGCCCCTTTGATCAGACGCAAGATTCGACCAATCCTGGCGAGACGGATCACTCGGAACAAGGTAGGGGACACGAAGTATTTTTCTATCAGCTCAGCCAGAAACATACCTGTGGAAAATATACAAATGAGCTAAACAGTGAATATCTTATGCTTATATGAATGCTTTATCTTTGCAAGGGGTGGGAAAACAGCAAGATTGTGTATAAACTTTTACTAAATATTTGGGCCCACTCCCTAATGTTAGCAATTAAAGATTACAGAATTTTATTCAATCATTCTATAATGTCATAAGCCAATATAGATTTTTGGAAAATCCAACAAATTAAATAATCTCAGACAGTGTCATGGCAATTTAAGGTTTTATATACTCAGTTACTATGAAGAGTTATCCCACACATGAAATGTGCCAATTACAAACAAAGGTTATTTCTGAAGTCTCCAAATATATTGTTTTTTTTACTCTTGAATACCAACATTCCTCAGTTAGAGGAAAATGAACAGCAGTGGTAAACTTTAGATTATACACATTATCATTCTCAGATCTAATTTCCATGTTACACAGCTGTCAGACCTTAGGGAACTTTACCTACAACTGTACCCCTCTGTAACTAAACCACTCTTACCTACAATGGAGAGAATCACTACCACAAAATCAAAAATGTTCCAGCCTATGGTGAAGTAGTAGTATCTGAGAGAGACGAGCTTCAGCACAAATTCTCCAGTGAACAGGATAATGAACACAAGGTTGATCCGGGACAAAACTAGAGTCATATATTTGCTCTGGTCGTCAGTTTCCACCATCATGGTGACCATGTTGAGGCAGATGAGGATCATGATGCTGATATCAAAGACTTGCCTGGTTACAAAATCAAAGACCATTCCTTGGAATTTGTTCTAGAAAGAGAGAAGAAGAAGAGAGAGGGTTAATATGCATATTTCATAAAAAATGATCCATTAAAATTGCAGGTGAAGTCCTTCCATATATGGCCATGAGATCTACACCCTTTTCACATTACTCCAAATAATTTTTCATGCTACATTTCTCTTCACATTAAAATACAAGAAGGAAATGAAAAAAAGTCATATGATAAGAAAAAACATATTTGGTTTATTTAATTTCCATGGAAAAACAAAACTCAGTAAAACATAAATTGGTGACAATTGGCTGTTAATATGTATGGGCTTTGCTTGATTTCAAATAACTATGATAGTTTTTACAAAAAAAAATCGTGACAACTAATAATGAAGACTTAAAAAGTGAGCTGATACAGACAGACTTTTAGATGGATGAATACCCTAATTCATTTATCAGTACTTCAGGAATTTTGGTTTATATCTGATTTCCATCTCTCCCTTCTTAAAAATATTCATCTTCTATTTAATTATATCTCTTCTAACTATGTGTGTCTGTGTGTTCACTATCACTTTCTTCACCTCTTCATGCTTCAACAAAAATGTATGATTTGTTTTTTGTCTTTTTATTAACAATCATCTCAGGAGTCACACACTTTTAAAGATTACTTATATGGCCATTAAATATAGTTCTATTAGGGAAATAAATTTTTAATAATTTAGAATAAAAATACAAAATTTCACAGGTTACTGAAAATCAATTTCATGAGTTGACCAAGTTTCCTTTTCTTAAATATAATATTTAAACAAAATATTCAGTAAAGCAGGTTTATGCCCTTCTGTGTATCCTGCCCTACATCTCCCCTTGACTGTCCCCAACCTCAACTCCAAAACTCTTAAAAATATGGTAATGTGAAGTCATTTATAGTATTCACGAGGCCTTGTCAAGTCCCAGTTCTGGCAATTATAAGCTTATGACTTTAGGTACAATATTTTACCTTTTGGAGGGGCCTCAGTTTCCTTATTCCTTACCCATCTAAGAAGATAGATAAGTTAGAGTACAGCTCTTGAACATAATCCATCACTATTATTATTATGAAGCTCTACAGAATATGCATTCTAAATAAGTCTTTTTCACCTTTGTGTATTCGGTGAAACAAACTATTTTGATGACACGCTTTTCCTTTCTAAAAAGGTTAAGAATATTTTCTAGTCCTACAAATAGAGAGAACAAATAACATAGAGGGAAGTGATAGGGCAGGATGCAGTTTTCCAGACTCCATATTTTTTTTGTAAATTTTTTTAATGTTTTTATTTATTTTTGAGGGGGGGGGAGGGGCAGAGAGAGATGGAGATACAGGATCCGAAGCAGGCTCCAGGCTCTGAGATGCCAGCACAGAGCCTGACACAGGGCCGAACTCACTAGGGAGATCATGACCTGAGCTGAAGTCGGATGCTTAACCAAATGAGCCACCCAGGCACCCCTCCAGACTTCATATTTAAATGGCAAAAAGTGCCATATAACAAAATTGGGTGCATTCCTGACAGCAGTGGGTGGCAGCAGGAGTATGAAGGCTGCTTTGGAAGCAGTTATTAGGACCTCCAAGTTGGATGTTTTCAATTGACAAACTGTAAGAACATTATCTCCTTTTTAAGAACTTAGTAACTTTTATTAAGTGTAGTGATTATGAACTGTATTAAACAATGAACTTTACAATTAGGGCATATTACATATTAGTGATTATCACCCAATATGTTCTCATCCCGAGCACTGCCAATTTCATCATATGGAAATAAGGCTTTAGAATATTAAAGAAGATGAGTAGTTCTTACTGCTGGCCGAGGTATGGGCTTCTGTGGTTTCTTGGATCCAAGTTTCTTCATTGCGTTGTAATACTTTTTCTGTTCCTCTGTCATAAAGATATCTTGACCTCCAAAGTAAAGATAAGTATAAAACTGGTTACAATCCCAACATGTGTTATAACAGCACATGTATAAAAATATTTCTGACTCTATCTTTTAGTTTTTTCTCAGGTTTTAAATGGAAATTATATATATATATATATATATGTGTGTGTGTATATATATATACGTATATATCTATACACATACACACACACATATATATACACATACATGTATATATATGTGTGTGTGTATGTGTATATATATATGTATATGCTTTCCTCATTTAAATGAAATTCTGAGTACTTTATTATTATATAAAACCTCTAATAACGTAAATCTCTGATTAGTACAGGATCCTAGTATGATTATATTATGTTTAGAAGGAAGCTCAGGGATCTCAAATAAATTTCCATGAAAGGAAAAAATGTTTTCTTAGTCTGTTTCACTGTTGACAGTTTTCATTTGTTCAATAATTGGAAGTCATTTCTGTATGCTAGAAAATGTACCTGGTATCAGAATTACATAGATCTATGAGACACAATGTCTTGTTGCCATAAGGAGCAGTAGGGAAATGAAAATGGGTGGAAAATGCATAAGGGTATGAAAAAAAAAGTATTACAGAAATCAAAATAAACTCTTAAGACTCAGAAACAGGCTTTATATATGAAGGTGCCATTAAGCTAGGCCTTAAAGGATGACTAGAGTTGTACTAGGCAGAGCATTCCAGGAAAAGAAAATACCCTATGTAAAGTCGTGTACAAGTTGTGTACAAGAGCGTGGCTTGTTCAGAAAGGGCAGAATATCCATGTAGCTATGTGTGTAGCATGTGATAGTAGTGATGGTAGGTGTTGACTGAGGAGTAGGGAAGTAGATCCAGAAATGTAGAAATGTGGTGTTGTGGGAGAAAATAAAGCTGGAAAACTGGGTGGAAATAATTCCTGAAAGATCTCTAAGGAAGGGTAAAGCTTTAGAGGAGGTCCCCTGGATGTTCTGAAGCAGTGGTCACATTTATTGTCACAAAGACACTACAGCAACTCTGCAGAGGATGAACCTGGAGAGCAGTCACCAACTAGAGGCTGGAAACCCTGCAGCTGCACTGACCGTAAAGTGAACTGAGAAGAATAGAAAACTGATGTAAGTCTGTCCTGACCATGAGTATCCTGATGATTTGGATGTACAACAAACAGAACCTCACAGTGGAGAAAGTTGAGAGCTGAGGAATACTTATCTTCTTTTTCTGTTGGTTGAAGTTATCTATGATTACACCAATGAATAGATTCAGAGTGAAGAATGACCCAAAGATGATAAAGATGACGAAGTATAAATACATATATAGATTTTCTTCATATACAGGCTGAAGTTTTACCTAAATAGTATTGAAAATATTAAATAATATTTAAAAATGTAATAAATACTTTAAATTATTAACAGTTTGGTGAGTGTTGTTACTTAATATAAAGCTATTTTCGCCTTGCGCTAGATACTCTTCTGCAAAAAAAAAGTTCTTTTTTCAAACTAGTATGATCTAGGATAATGAAAGTTTGTAATTTTTATGATTGTTCCTGAATCTCTCTTTCCATTGTGGCTTACCTATACACATTTTTAGAATAAATAACTAATAAAACAAGAAACATTTGAACCTATTATTAGTCATATCATTTTTTTTGCAGTACTTTAAATTTGGGTTTGGAGATGTTGGTTCTTTAAGATATGGCTTTAATAATAGAACATCAACTTCTAAGAGGAAAATGCAGTATAAACAGATGCGTTCTGAGGAATTTTTTAATTCCTATTTTCAAAATTGAGTTTCCCTGAAATTTCCTTGCTTTTTTTCGTGATATTTTTGGAAGCTGCTTTACAAACTCTGCTTTATCATACTCTCCAGGGAGAGGGAGAGACAAGTTACTTTCCCATGAGCAACATTTCTAATCTTGAGCCTTATTTATGGATCAGTCTGATGTCTTCTGATCTATGTATATTAGATATATTTACCAGACATATATTAAAGAAAATATCATCTTCATTTAAGTACTTTAGCTTACGAGGATCATTTCTGTATGAAATTATAAATGTTCTTATTGCATCTAGTGTAAAATTCTGGGTCATTCACTTAAATTATTGCAAATGTTCACTATAGAAGAATCTAGTATCTCTAAATAGTATGAGTGATACTTACATCTCTTGAGTCAACGGCTGCGTACATAATATCCATCCAGCCTTTAAATGTGGCCTGTGAACAATACATGTTTGAATTCTGCATTAAAAACTTAATCTAAGAATATGGCGTTTCACTATATGAAAATCTGATACTGTTACTATGAGTAACTTTTTGTATAATATTGTAAAATTTTCTACAAAGAGGTTGAAATGTGAAAAAACAATTTTTTTAAAGGGGCGACTGGGTGGCTCAGTAGGTTAAGTGTCTAACTTCAGCTCAGGTCATGATCTCACAGCTCGTGGGTTCAAATGCTGCATTAGCCTCTGCTGACAGCTCAGAGCCTGGAGCCTGCTTTGGATTCTGTGTCTCCCTTTCTCCCTGCCCCTCCCCTGCCTCCTCTCTCTGTCTCTCTCTTTCTCTCTCTCTCTCTCTCTCTCTCTCTCTCTCTCTCTGTCTCAAAAATAAATAAACATTTAAAAATTAAAAAAAATAGATTGAAATGAATTGAATGAAGAAATTAAATTGAAATAGAATATGATTTTATTTAGAGTCTGGAACTCATTTTCTTTGTTTCTCTTGGAAGATACTGTATTTTTTTTTTCTACACTAAAATTTATCTGGAGGCTTGATTCATAAAATTGCCATCTTAGTCTCAAGTCCTTTTTATACAAAAACATAAGCTCTGCGATTCAAACCTGTGGGGAGTTTAAACACAACTCAATGGTTTTCATTAGCAAATAACTGATTAGTTAATATGTGGTCAACTGAGTCAAAATTATTAAACATTATACATTTTGAAATCTACCCATAAGATTTGTATTTCCACAAATACTAGAACCATCCTCCTTAGATGTTGGTACAATAAATTTCCTGGCTAATAATTTAATTTAGCACTAAAATATATTTAATTCATCAATAAACTATACATTGTTATTCTAACATATAAAATTGCTCCTTTGGCAATGACTGCTAAAGAAAACTAAAAACAGTATAGTGCAATAGTCCTCAATATATAATAAGAGAAAACCTAGCAGGGCGCCTGGGTGGCTCAGTTGGTTAAGTGACCAACTCTTGATTTTGGTTCAAGTCATGATCTCATGGTTCATGAGTTCAAGCCCCACATCAGGCTCTATGCTCACAGCGCGGAGCCTACTTCATTTCCTCTGTCTCCCTCTCACTGCCCCTTTCCCCTCTCTCAATAAATAAACATTAAAAAAATTAAAAAGAAAAAAAAGAAAAAACCTAGGAAACAAATACAAGGCCATATTAAAACATACTAAAAGCAGAACACTGCTGTAAATACATAATAAGTTAACTGCAAAACATCTTAAAATCAAGTTCAATTGATAATATAGGTGTTATCATCAACTACTTTTATACTGTCAGATATTAATTATTCAATCAAAGACCATCAGAGAAATGATCTTTTGTGAAACATTTTGAAAATGTTTTCAGAACTCATACAGTGGCAACTTACCACTTGAAGCAACGCAAGATAGCCAGCGCCAACGTTATCGAAGTTTACTTTGACGTTTTTCCATCGAGCTTGCTTGCCAAGAGCCTGACAGTCGCTCAGATTGTTGACTTCACTAACTTCAAACATGTTACCCGTTGTCGTGTTAACACAGTGGTAGAACTTGCCAGCAAACAAATTCACACCCATAATGCTAAAGATCAGCCAGAAGATGAGACAAACCAAGAGCACATTCATGATAGAGGGAATTGCTCCAACAAGAGCATTCACAACAACCTAGAAGAGGAAATGAGGGTAAGACAGCCGACAAATCGTTACAATGGAAACCATTCCTTTCATTTACTTATTTAATATTAAAATGGGCGTGAAAAGAGTTAAAAATCTAGGTGAGTAAGTTGTTTCTTGGATGTTTTCTAGGACATGTTTGATAAGGGGAAACAAACAGTGACACAGCTAAAGAGCTAAAGGATTTAAGGAAACCAAAATATGCCAAAGTGTGAAAAGAAATAAAAACCTGATATAGTAAGATGGAGTCAGAAAATGTTTGTATGCTGGGGAGAAAAGAAAAAAAAATGCATTAAATACCAGTAGAAGAAGTAATCGTCATTCAGCAAAACATTTTAATTTTCAAAAGTGTTAATGAATGACTGATGATTTGAAAACAAGGTTAAACAAATCCTTTACAAATGAAGTATTAATAATGCCTTAAATCTGCATCCACAGATCAAGTCAACTTTTTATGACCATGAAGAATAGAATTAGGAATTTACAAGGTTCTTTTTTTTTTCTCTACTGATAAATCCCAATTTAAAAAAGTATATTAAATGAGATGGAATTTATCTCTGGACATAAAGTACTGAATATGTCCTCATTATTATTCTAAATCTCTCAAATGTTCACTTTGGGGTACATGTTGCTTCATCAACCTACACTGACCTGTTTCATGAAGGAGAAATCAAGTTACCTTTCCTCTTGTTAAATTCAAAAGAGCTTAAGTTGTATTTTGAAATCTCTAGGGAGGTTGACAGTATCTTTTCTTGTCTAGTTTAATCTGATTCATATTGGACTATTTTGTTAGGCATGTATATTAAATAAAACTATTGTTTTATTTTAAAATACTGTAAAAGTGGGGCACCTGGGTGGCTCGTTCGGTTGTGTCTGACTTTGGCTGAGGTCATGATCTCACTGTTCATGGGTTCAAGCCCCACATCAGGCTCCATGCTGACAGCTCAGAGCCTGGAACCTGCTTCGGATTCTGGGTCTCCCTCTCATTCTGCCCCTTCCCCACTTGCTCTCTCCCTCTCTCTCTCTCTCGAAAATAAACGTTAAAAATTTTTTAAATACTGCAAATGTTATGTTAGAAATCAACACCAACAATTTTTTAATTAACATCAAAACCTGAAATTCAAAGTTGTAAAAATTTCATATGCTACTTGTTTTATTTCTTTTAGAAATTAAGTCATATATATTATACTTGCCACATTTCTTTGTTACTAAAATTTGTGTAAAATGACCTGCACAAATTTTCTTATCAAATAAATATATGATACATTTACCATATTTTGTAGTGGGAATATTAATTCTGCCATATGGTTGAATTAAAATGCCAAACTATTTTTTCAGATTGGAACAAATTTATAAGTTTCTTATTTTGTTCAATTGCTATCTCCCCTCAAAGAGGAATTGTTAATATGCAGCTGTGGATTCAAGACGAGGGCTTAAGTCAATAATGCCAAAGATTGGTTTGAAAAGAGCTTGAAATTGTATAATTTTTATGAATTTTATCTTGTCCTGTGACTTTTTTATCAAGTAGCAACGAAATGAAATTAGAATGTAAAACCAAATATTTCTTTGCTTACAGTGCTTCTGGAAAGTCTGGAGAGTGGTTTCATTCTCCCTGATGAGTGAATCTCAAAGTCAAGGCTGAAGTGTTTTTATTGCTCCAAACAAACCTTCTAACATAAAAGCCCTACGGCCAGGGAGAAATTTAATAGCCATGTGCATTTGCATGCTGGGTTAAACAAAGCTGGCCTTTGCTAAATAGTATTTTGAGGGGCATGACAAGAGATTGTGTAACTAAATAAGTGTGTACTTTATATGTAGATGCATAAAATATACACTAAAGAAGAGAGCTGGCGAGAACGATACACATGCTATGGAAAAAGTGAACCTCATTCAGAATGCTCTGTTAAAAGAGCAATCTTTAAAACAAACCCCAGGGGTTGCCTGAAATGCCAACTTTATTATTCCAACCCCCTATTTTGGTTGCTTAGGATGTATAGATTTTATCAGAGGCTACAATTTAGTGTTGTTTTCTTGTACAACAAGTGTTTTTTGTTACTCCTGTTAATTGAAGAAGTAAAGCACACAAAAACTCTTTACTTTTCATTCATTACCAGTGATTTCTGAGGAATCAAACTGCCCATTGGGAGGAAGAAACACCCTTACTAAGATGAATGTCAATAGTAAATAATCATTTAAAAATGCATAAGCAATGAAAAGAAATAAATGGCAGCACATTTTTTGGATGTTGTAGAAACATCCTTGAACTGTTATCAGAAGACTTGAATTCTAGTCCTGTTCTGCCACAGTTTCTGAGGACCTGCTTGTATAAACCTCGGTTTCATGAGGCTGGCCTTAGTGATCTCTAAGATTCCTGCTCTGAAATTCTGTAACTCTATGAACTAAATATCAGAAGAGTGTGGTACCCCTCTGTATCTAAATGATCACCTACATTTAATTCTGACATGAATCATCAGAGTTTTTTTCTTCTTACCCTCATGCCTTCAAACCGGGATAATGCTCTTAGAGGTCTTAAAGCTCTTAGTGTCCGTAGGGATTTAATGGCACCAAGTTCTGAGTAGCCGAGAGCGTTGGCTACCAAGCTAACCAAAGAAACCTACAAAACAAAAGATATTAATCAGTCCACCAAGAAATAAACTGTTGACTAAAGACATAGGATATGGTGTCTCTTCTTTAGTACCAACCACATAAAATTCAGACGTATCTTGGCAGCCTTCACCTTCCACATAGTGGGATCATCTTACATGGCCAGGCTCATCTGATGTCACTGCTTTTCTTACCAATGGAAACAGAGCCTTTGCTCATTTTTATAAACATCTGTAAACCTTCAAGTTAGATATTTCACCCCATGGAACCCCTTTCAACCTGTGTATGTATAACTGATGATTCAGGATTTGATTCAAAAGCCAGATTCTCTGTGGATCTGTGCTTAATATCATTGATTGGAAGTTGTATTTCTCTCCTGAATTTATATAGTGTCTTGGTTATGTGTCCTGGAAGCATTTACCATTTAATAGAGTCAGTTGCTTAGATATCTTCTTTTCCCCTTCCAGGCAGGTCACATAAACTTTTCATGGACTGGCATGAAACATTCTTCTCTTACGGTGCCTAATGCTATCTGGTTGAATATGTTTTGTATAAATAAATAATGGGATAGTTTTACCTGAAAAAAAATTTTATCAAACTGTGTTGTAGTTTCACAATAATGAAGAAATATTTTCCCAAACTTCTGGACTTATAATTTAGTGAAATACATCTTCTGATATTTACACGTAATGAAATTTTAGTTAAATGTATGAAAGGTTAAAGAAGGCATGCCCTTTTTTTGAGAGGAAGATACTTTATTTGCTTAGATTTTCTTTCAATATAGTAGCATATATTGAACATTTACTATATGTAAGGTTCTGTTCTTTTTTTAATTTTTTTATGTTTATTTATTTTTGAGAGAGAGGCAGAGAGAGACAGAGACAGAGTGCAAGTGGGGGGAGGGGCAGAGAGAGAAGGAGACACAGAATCCAAAGCAGGCTCCAGGCTCTGAGTGGTCATCACAGAGCCCAACACAAGGCTTGAACTCACAAACCGTGAGATCGTGATCTGAGCTGAAGTCAGATGCTTAACCAACTGAGCCATCCAGGTGCACTGCAAGGTTCTGTTCTAAGTGCCTTATGCACATAAATCTCAAGATGTAGATACTATTACTATTGCCTTTTCACTGGTGAGGAGGTTAAGCCCCCCACCTCCCCAAAAGAAAAGAGATGAAGAGGTAATAAGAGGTGGAGTTGGGACTTGAACCCAAGTGATCTGACGTCAAAACCATACCTTATCCTTTTGCATACCTTATCAAAAATGTGTTTCTCGTTTTGTAACAGGAAGAGCTTTAAGACCTCCAAGAAGATATTTGTTTGTCATCTGAGCCACGAAATACAGAAAATGGTTTGAGTGACTATCTTCTCAATTCTCAAGGAGTGTACAAGTGCTTTCCTTGATGTGTAGGGAGGGAGGAGTTAATTCATTACATCCACTGGATGCTTTAAAGGCATGTGAACTTAATTTCTTGTGAGAAAGGCTGTTGAAAATGGATCTGAATGAATCCTCCAACAGTCTTATGAGGTGGAATGGAAACAGTCATCTGCCCAAGAACACATGGTACAAAGCGTGACACAAAAAACAGAACTGAGCCTTTAAAGGCAAATGGAACCACTGTTCCCTCGTTGTTTAATTTAGCATACATCTCACAGAATTTAACAGAAAAATAAATGACTAGTGGCAAGATAATTTATTGAGCTATTCATTTCTGTCTAGTGTTTGCTGCTACAGAAGACTGGAAAGATGGGAAAGGTTATTAGAGAACATGCAATCTTCTGTATTCTGGGCTTCTTTGCCTCAGGAAGCATTCACAGTTTCTTTAGGCCTCTGGAGCTGCTTTCAGAAGAGTTCCCTCATGCTCTCCAAGTCTTTTTATTTGAGAACTGGGAGTTTAAAGGGAAGTGGCTGGAAATTCCTCAAGACCTCAAGTAAGGAAGCTTATGCTTTGAGAAGAAAAGAAAGGCAATAGCCAAAATCAGAGAGTACTGGAAATTCTGGGTGCAAAGACTGGGAGGGACCACTTGCATATAACTACCTCACCGTGCCTGACTCTGAGTTCTTAGAGAAGCGGGGCACAAGTAACTGAGCTTCCTTTAATGGGCCTCATCCCATTTTATGTAGGATAAAAACTAATTTATTGAGTTAACTAATGTGAAAAACTTCATATACTTTAAGGCAATATTGAAAAAAACAATTTTAAAGATTTGCCATGAACTTAAAATTTGAAGATAATATCCTATATTGATAGCATGCTTTACAACTTACAATGGTCTTTTTTTACTTATTTACCTGAGAGTGGTCAAATGACTAGCCCAAGAAAAGGTAGCAAGGGGCAAGCCATGGCAGGAATTTAAGTCTTCTGTTTTCAAGGCCAGTGTTTTCCACCTCAGCAAATATGTCCCCAACCTTTCAATGTATATTATTTTTGGTTTCATCTCTTTTGTGATAAATACAAAAGGCACTCCCGCTAATGTGTACAAAGTGTAAGAGAAGCCCTGTGACAAAAACTGAATTTTTAGTATAAATTTACATGAATCCAGGTGCCTCACAATACAGCAAATTTATGAAACTGTTTGTGTTAGGAGTTTCAGGAGGTTGGTTTAGTTGTCTTCCATACCTTTCCACGTTTCTGTATCAACGAGACTGAGAGAAATAATGCAGGAGGGATTTGATGATTTTGAAGAAGACCCTGGGAGTTCTGTGAGTGGTTAATGAACCAAGTAATGTGAATGTATTTCTCTTTAAAATGGCTTAAGATGATTTATTAAGTTCAGTATGAGGAAGTTGAAGTAAAAACCACAATCACCTCCATGCATTCCAATGATACATTTCATTCCAAATACTTGCATGATTTTTGATGGCAAAATCCAGAAGCATTCTCATTAAAGTGGACTAAAAGAATATGCCCACTACCAACATTTTTTTAACACCTTCTGGAAAAAGAAATAAGAGCTATATGCATTAGAAAAGTAGTAGATTTCATTATTTGCTGATATATTATTGTTGACCTCAACAAAACAAAGGAATAAAGTAAAAAACTATTATAAGAAATAATACAATTATTTTAGGTGCTAATATATGTTTTCATATATTTTTTTAAAAAGTTGTATAGGAGCCTTTGGAACTATATAAACTTTAAAATATTAACATGAGAAAGTATAAGTATAATTTATTATTGTTTTAAGAACAGAGAGCACTGACCCCACCAGATGCTAAAACCAATTATAAATCTGCAGTAATTCAAGTTGTTATGTTAATAGACAAAGAAATGAATGAAACAAATAAAATCCAAATTAGACCTAAGACATGCTGAGATTTACCATGTAGTTAAAGGTAGCGTTTCAAAGGAGAGGTTAAAAAGAGAGAGAAAGAGAGAGAGAGAGGCAGGCAGAAATCATTTTGAAAAAAAAATAGTGTTGGATCCTAATCTCACACCTTACACCAAAATAAAAATTAAATGGATGAAGAAACAAACAAAACTCCATCTGTAAAACTGGGGAAAAAACATGAAAAAGTGTTTTAATAATCTTGACATGACAGGGTCTTCAGAAGCATGAACAAACCAAGAAGGGGAAAAAATGAGACTGATAAGTTTGACCAAATCAATATGAAACATTTCTACATGACAAAAAAACAAAGTCAAGAAACAAAAGCCCAAATAGGCAAAACAATCATACCACATGCGACGAAAGATCTTATTTTTATTTTTATTTATTTACGTATATTTTAAATGTTTTATTTTATTTTTGAGAGAGAGAGGCAGAGACAGAGTATGAACAGGAGAGGGGCAGAGAGAGAGGGAGACACAGAATCTGAAGCAGACTCCAAGCTCTGGGCTGTCAGCACAGTGCCTGATGCGGGGCTCAAAGTCACGAACCACGAGATCATGACTTGAGCTGAAGTCAGACGCTCAACTGACTGAGCCACCCAGGAGCCCCAAAAGATCTTATTTTTAGATTTTATTTGTTTATATCTTTATGTTTGTTCCTTCCTTCCAGAGGGTGTAAGCTCTGACAGAGCTTGATCTGTTCGTGTTCACACCTCCTTTGTTTAAAATGGCACGTGGCCCTTTTTAGGTGCTCAGCACATTTATTAAATAAATGAATGAATGTTAGGAGGTTGGATAGGTAGCCCACTGCAGTCTACATTTACTTTTAGGTAGGGAATTGAAGAGATCACATTTTTACACAGATACATTTTTCAAGGTTTGAAACATGTTCCTTCTGGCTTGAAGTACTTCACTTACACCTCAGATTTTTTTTTTTTAACTTTCTGTGGCTGTTTATTTATTTATCTTTTTAACAGCAATTTACCTGATGGACTGTGAAGCCCTTTTAAGTATGTTTTACTTGTACTTTCAAGAACAGTTTTATCTCTATGTTTACTTTAGCTTAGTGGACCCAGTGGTCTGAGAACAAGTTAACTGAGGTTATATTAATTCACATATTTCAGCCCTAGCTTTGTGAAGGATAGACCCTAGACCCATTTAAGGTAACATAATTTGTCCCAAAGTAGAAGGCTTTAATTACCCAGTTCCAGCCTACTAATTGAGACTCACTAAAAGGGAAGTAATTTTTTTTAGCAACATTTTTTGACATTAAATTTATTCATTTAGACATTACTCAATAGATACTTATGTATCTATATTAGGTGTCTCTAAGGATACAAACATGATACAAAACCCCTGCTATTGAGAGATTTTAGCATCTTATTTATATTTCCTATATGGGGCAAATATATGGAAATACTTGAAGTACAATGTAGTATTTTAGTAAATGTAAAATTTTTAGTAAATGTAAATATTTCAGTAAATTCCAGAATTCTCTGGATAAGTTCTATCACATTTGTAAATGACCTTCATGCATGACAAGATCTTTCTGAAACCAGAGAGGATTCTTAAATGTATTTAAGTGTTCTTCAGGGAGAAGCTGGAGATGATAATAAGTGCTAAATCCCAAAGCCACAGTCTGAAAATACAGTATGACATTTATAACAGATAGGAAACTCATGGGGTAAAGGAGAACTGAATTGAGAATCAGGAAATTTGGACACTAATCTCAGCTTTGTTACTAAGTAGTTGTATTATCTTAGGAAAATTATTTAAACTGAGGCTTCAGTTTCCTAATGTCTAGAATAAATCCTAGATATTCTTTGACGCCCATTCCACCGCAGATCATAAGAATATTAAACTTCCCTTATGGATAGCTTTTCAGGGTAACATTGAGACTCATTTCTTTTGTCCATTAAAGGCCAACCATGGGAATTAGAAATCATTTCTGGTCCATTGAAGTGATCTGGTAGCAGATTTCTCATCAACTCAAAGGGTTAAACTTACATTGGTTATAGTATTATAAGTTATGCATGCGTGGGAAAAAGGGGAGTAGAATTTAGATAGGCCCACACTTGTCAAAATGATAAAATGAATGCACACATACAGCAATTATTCATTCATATTGGCAAGTGTTAGGGCTAAAAAGTGCTTTCTGATTGCTAGGGAACAGCTAGAGATGGTGCTTGAAGTACCTTGTTTTTTGGGGGAGGCTGTGAAGCTTTGTGCAGTGGAATATCAAAGACTACAAAGAACCAGATGACTGTCATTTTGCTCCAGTGTTTCTTCATCACTTGGAATGAGAATAGGGTGCAAGTCAGACAGATCCTATAACTGGTGATGTTTTTATGACTACTGACCCCAGGGTAGTCAGATTCAGAGCAGGGCTCCTATACCTAACTCTCTGCATGGTGTATGTCTGAAGAGCTACTGGGATATCTACTTACTGATTTAAGAGTGGAAATGTATTTTATTGTCTCTGTGGATATGTGGCTGAATGAATACAATCAATGGGTTATTTTAGCATTACTTAGTAACAGGTAGTCTAGAAAGGAATTAAAATGCAATCTCACAATCTCTGGCCCCAAATCTATCTTAATTTTACCTCCTGGAGATTTTTTTAAAACTGTTAATAATTTAAGAGCTTAGATCTGTCAACTAATAGATTTTTAGCTATTCCTTACCTTGAGGTCCTTAAGTTTCAGAAAAAGAGCTGTCTGCTTATGGCACAGAACACGCACTTTCTTTTACATTTACTGTAGGTTTTTTTTTTAACTGCATAGTTGTGTCAGCATTAGGGAGAGTAGGTTCTCAAAAGTCAAGGTTTTAATATAGAAATATGTGAAATGTCAAACTTGCCTTTTTAAAAATAATTTCATAAAAATCACTCAGGATACTTACGTCGACAATCAAGAAATCTAGCCAGCACCAGGCATTGGTGAAATATGTTTGAAATCCATAAGCTACCCATTTGAGGAGCATTTCCAGAATGAATATATAGGTGAAGACCTTGTCAGCGTATTCTAGCATGGTTTTGATAGTCTTTCGCTGTTCGATGTATATATCTTCAAAAGCCTGTGAGTCAAAAATACTTTTATTTTACTTGAATTACTTGCTTCCCTCAAATACTTGATAAAATTGCTTAGTATAATATTGGGCACAAAGCAGTAATTTGATAAATATGGGTTAATATATGACAAACAGACAAATTCTGAAGACTAAAACTAACAGAAAATGTTGGCAAGGAAATGTCAATATCTTTACTGATTTAAATGTTCTTTCTTTCCTGTCTCTCACCCTCAAATCTCTGTCTCAATTACTGCCATAAAGACATGCTTTTAGAGAAGTAATATGAACTCAGGAAATAACTAGAAGTTCTGTTAATGAGGGATCGACTTGGCCTATTCCAACATTACTTTCATTGATTCCCTGAATGATCTGTCTTATTTTGAAAGAATAAACTGATTATACATAAAGAAAACACAATACACTTTTAGTCCATAAATGTTAATATAATTATTAGGGAGAACTGGATGGTATTTGACATAGAAGTTAACGTAGTTACAGAATGTCTCTGTAAGTGGTTGTCTCAGTGAGGAAAACATCTATTAGATAAACACCAGATGAGAAATTCCATCTGGCAGTTCATAGTTTTGATTTATTCTGTGCTGAGTTTTGCATAGTTAAACTCTGGGTGCCAAGCTCTGCAAGGCATAGATATACCTCCTTTTTTGCTTCTTAAACTCAGTGTATGTTTGTGGTATTTTCAGAGCATTAGCTATTTCACTAGAACCTGATTCTTACCACTTTGCATTTTACTTACCAAAGCACCACTGCTGAGAAGAATCATGAAGACAATGAAAGTCTCAAACCAGTTGTGTTCAACAATGCTATAGCAGGTTTTCCGAAGATTCCACCAGACCTTTCCTTTGCCCTCTTCTATACTTACTTGACAGAATGGAAATTTTTTAATACATCCTAAAAGATAACATTAAATACAATAAATTAGAAATGTATATATATTTTGTACAAGATATTGATTCAACAATCCCATACATTATTGAGTGTTCACCACAATACGTGTAGTCACAGTCTGTCACATACATAGTTATTACAATATTACTGACTGTGTTCTCAGTGCTATACTTTTCATCTCCATGATTTACTTGTTTTATAACTGGAAGTTCATACCTGTTAATCCCATTTTGCCCATCTATTTTGCCCATCTATTTTGCCCATCCCCTTACCCACATTCTTCACTTTCCCACCCACCTCCATCATTCCTAGAAAATATATTTTAATCTTAAATAGGAAAAAATTAAACTTTGTTGCTTTCTCCCCATGCCAGTCTCAGATCATCATTTACAGGGGAACTGGCTACTTCATTCCCTAGTTATCTTTAGCATCTTTCCTATAAAATGAATCATTCTCAGACTTATATATTCAGCCAGCCACCTAAAATTCAAGGAATTACTTTATCAAGAGTTGCATGAGTATAAATGTTTTAATACTAGTTAGAATCTCTCTTTGCCTCAAGGCCATTGATGGAAATAGGTTTGGGGGAAAACTGCACTTTTAAATTGTTTATTAATTCCTTGATGTGATCCTGAATTTTTTACTTCCTTCTTTTCATGTACAGAAAAGCCCCCTGTTGTCCTAGGTATCAGCCACTGTCATTTTTCCCAAGCTAATTTATTTTCAGCCTCAGTGCTTTTCTTAGTTACACTATGACTCATCTTGTCAGTTAGTATCTCTGTACCTTTGTCCTCCCCCTCCTAGTTTTCATGTTATTTCTAATTCTCATCCATTCTTCTGCTCTCTCTGAGCTACTACTCATTGGATTAAATCCAGTCACAGTGAATCAGCAAATCTTTATTGATCTGTGTGCAAGACACTATACTGGTCTCTGTGAGAACAACTACTGTTTTCCCTGTCAAAACTCTACAAAACATCCGCATCCCCTAACAGCTCTGGTCACAGCACAAATTAACCGCATTTGAAACTGTGAAGGATGGGGTATAATTATTGTAGCATCTATAAATCAAATCACAACATTGTCAATGAGGTCTGAAGGGACTGCAGTCAGTATCAATAAGATGACATTCCAGAACGCTATTTATCTCATAGGGTTAGCCTCTCCACATTCTGGAGGATGAAACGAAAAACAAAAGACATGTCAAATCACTGCTATTCCACTGTAATCTGGAAATATAGATAAATCAACTTTTCAGAAGAAAAGAAAAAGCAAAGATAAAGTGTATTTACCATTTCTTTAAAATAGTTCCCTCAAGTGAAGTATTTTCAGCCACTGTAAGAAAAGAAGGGGCATTGCATTTGAATCATATTAGAAATTATTTACCTTCAGTAAAACAAGCTTCTGGTTTAAGGTCTTCCTCAGGCTCCATTTCAGCTTGTTCACCTTCCCGTGGGGGAGCAACATCCACTGTGCTTCCTTCAGATGAGCTGGTTGCATTTAATTTCTGGAAACAAAACCCCATTGCAAATTGTGATTTTTCTCCCCTTTTATTCAGCTAATTTGGAAACTCTTTGTCATGGTGTGAAAAAATGATGGTGATTACATCTGACTCTATTAACATTACTGACATTAGGTACTAATAATTTAACATAATTAAAGACCTACTACTTAAAACAATGGAACTGCTGACCTGATTCAGACAGAAGAAAGTAAGACAGCATTCAGCGTGGGTGATTTGGAAATGATGGGTCATACTGATTGTTTTATGATCTCCATTTGTATATGAGTGCCATATGAAAATAGCTTAATGCATTAATACTCAGACAAAATCAAAAATAGTTTGATGAAATTTTGGTATGTTGACATCCACTACTGATTATATTAGTTAAAATGCATCAAATTAGATTATAATTTCCACCTCTTATGATGGAATTTTTCAGAGCAAAGAACATTACCAGTTGTCTCAAACTACTGTCCATGTTTCTGTAATTTTAGAAAGAAAGAGCAGCACATTGACATTAGTCACAGTCATTATATTTCAACTTTGGGCTATATTTTTCCTCTGGCTTACATAATCTTCTTATTTTACTAGCAGAAAGATGATGGATCTCTCTCTGTCTCTCTATCTCTCTCTTTTTGAACTGCTTAAATGACTTCAATACTTGCCAAAGAATCCTAAATCAAATGGAAATTTCTTCATAAATGGCATTGGGCAGAATCTGTATAGACTTTTATTAGGAGCACATTCTGAATTCAACATGTTACCAAGTTGTGAATTTTTCCTGTAAATAAATCATTGTGACATGCCACATGGCTGGGAAGAGCCACTTTAATGTTACAAGAATAAACATATAAATACTTTGAGATCACTTGGGAAGACATTATGGATTTGCAGTGTTTTATGAAAACTGATGCAAAGACATGACATACAACACAGCCTGGCCAATGTAAAGATTTTAGGATGAATAAAACAGCACATGGACATGGTAATGGTTCCAAAGCCCCCATTAACTTTCGTAGCTAAGTGGTAAGGGTTGCTGTGCTCTAGCCTTCTGAAAGAGTTAATGTGTTACCAAAAAAATCCCCAAATGACTCCCTAAACATTGGTCATATTGGAGGAAATTTGGCTTAAGATTCTTGATTCACTGGAATCATAATGCAAATGTAGTTTAATATTTTATATTGTGAACTAGTTGAAAAGTACTATCCAGATGATACTTCCTGCGATGTTACTTTGAAGGTGAGGTTAATCATGCCCAACTAAATATATTATGAAAATTAAATATATTATGAATATATATTATGAAAAATACTTTAAATCAAAATACAATTCTATAATAAAATACCTCCTTGTCTTGTGTATGCTAAAGAGAGAAACTAGGCCATCATATTCAGCTGATGGTTCTTAGGATCATTATAGTACAAGAATTTTTATCATTAAATTTCTCTACTTTTTGGAGAGCTGAAACACTGAGACATATTTTCTTCCCGCAAGACTTTTCTGCTGCTTATAACCAGAATATCTTTATTCTTTTAAGAAAATCCCAGAAAAGCTACTACTGGATAGAATTGTAACAGCTTCTGATATAACAAAGAAAATACTGGATAATTGTTTGAATTCAGCGACTAACTCTTCCCTTCCAATTTCACTGGTGACTTATGGGTTGAACACTATTATATTTGATGAGTGGCAGTGATAATATCCACTGTATAAATAAAACCAGTAAGAAACCAAATTATTTTGAGGTTAGTTATAAAACATTCCATATTTCTTCTTCCTATTGGCCAAACCAAATTCACCAGTTTCTTCTGAGCCTAGTCATGGATCACCTCTTCCATGAAGCCTTTCTTTCTTGCGTGATTTCTTTATGCTAAATTTTATAGAATGTTAGGTCATTATACATGATTGCTTTGATCAGATATTCTCATGAATATATATAAATTATGTATGTACATAAAATTTTACATAGGTACAAATTATATATTTATGTATGCATACATAAACGTATATACCAAACACACACACACACACACATACATATACCAAAAGACCCAAGCACAGAATAAACACTAAATATTTATATCAAATTTAGAGAGTGCCAATAAATGATTGAATGCATTTTGTATTACTTTTATAGAGAGAATTATAGTGTTTAGGTAATTTCATCTCTCCACTTTGATACATAATTCAATAATGGCCTTGATAGAAGTCTATTTAATTGTATTAGAAAATACCTTTTTAATGAATAGGAATTATTTAAAATTAATAATATTTTAGCAATAAAAACCCATGAAATTTCCAAATGTTTTTCTAAGATATTGGCAGACATTCAATAAAGAAATGTTCTAAAATATTGGCAGACATTCAATGAAGGAAGAAAGTAATCAGCATATGTGTATAGATATACAAATACATGTATACTTTCCCATTTGACAACTCTAGAAAACATACTCTTCTCATTTTACCACTGTTAATATAATTGTGAGATGTTCAATTTTTCACATTATACTTGTCTGCCACATAGTCTACAGATGGTCTTATATTTAAATACAAACACTATACTAACTTAAACCTGAATGACACAAGTAATAGTAGCTGCTAATCTGAATGACAACTGAATCTACCATTGCCAAGTACTGACCATTGGATGGTCTTTTGTTATTAGTACTGTCTTTAGGTTATAAATGTTTTTGTGAATGTGGTTAACATGTTTGGATATAAATGCTTTCAATTTTCTAAATAGTTATGGAAGTTATGCATTGTACATTGTAAAGATTGTAAAATAGAGGGTCAGTAGTGAGTTAGTTTGTCTCTATCTGCCTGGCATTATTATTTTAAAACATGGGTTTTAAAAACAGACAAACCACCCTTCCAAAACTCCACATGTATTCTACTCTTTCCAAACAAGCAGAACCCATTTTACATAGAGAATTGCTTCACAGTTACTCAGGAGTTTTTCTGATTTTAAGTTTTCCTGATTTTCTGATTTTAACTTATACCTTAGAAAGTTTCTTAAGGAATATTCAGAGTCTTGTAGACCCTCATGCACCAAAGCTGAAAAGTTAGTTGGTAGGCTAGTGTTCATTTCACTAAGAAGTGTTTTGTGGGAAACTCCTTTCCCCGTGGAAGTTGACATAAGTTAATTCTTCTTAACTTGGAGTATCAGGCTTGTTCTGTTGTAACCTTCACAGGCCACATTTTTTTTTTGTCATAGGGAAATACATACATTTTCTTCTATGAAGTTACAAAAATCTTGTGTCAACCATATAAAATTTCAAAAGTTGTGAATTTACTTATAAAGTAAAGCTTAGAATGTGCTCTTATTAAGTTACAATTTACTAATTATGATATACTGCCTGATATGCTTTAGTCACTGTATACATAAAGGATGTTACTGCTGTCTTTTTAAAGAATTAATTTGTACCCTAGAAACTTAAATCCTAGAAATTTTAAATCCTGTACGTTGATATAATGCCATCTGTGTAATCTAAACATTTTCTAGTTATTTCAATATTTGGCACTCATACTCTGATAGAGCATAGTTTGTGATACATTTTATCATAGCCCTACCAAAATGACTTCCAAGTTTACTTAAAAGCATGTAACTGATTTAAAAGCAAGTGACTGATGATAAACACAAAGAATAACTTACTTTCTTTATATTGCCATAGCTGTGATACTACAGTGGTATTAAAAAAAAAAAGCCAAGAAACCTGAAATGAAATTTTCCATATTAAGGAACTCAATACTATACTAAATAAAAAAATTAATACTTTTTTAGAAGTAGTTAGAAAAATATAATTAGGTATATAGGCATAACTGTAGAAAACTTCCATATAAACCATATAGTACAAGTTCAAACTTGTGTTCTTGTACTATTTTCTCCTTACCCCTCCAATATTTTATGGCACTTAAAAGTTCGATTCTTCCATCCCTTGTAGAAACTACTGAATCTACAGAGGGATGATGGCTTATGCTCTACAAATGCACACTGGAAAGCAGGTTTTAAGATGCAACATTCTCCAGGCCTAATTCAGCCACAGAAAACATGCCTGGCTGTAGCAGAAGCCTGGCGCAATACTGTGGAAGCTGCACGCGGATCCAAGAACCATGTTCTCAAAGACATGGTACCTGAATATGTAGTTTTCAAGAAGGTTGACTACAAATACCATTCATAAGAAATGACAGAATCAGCACCCATAAAGGCCGTGAGACCATTTTTCCCTCTAATAACATGAACTCATATAGAAATTCTCCTTTGTGATGAATATTGCTCTTGATTTTTATCCAATTAAAACATGAAATTTAACTTTCAGAGATAGAAGAGAATGTTAGCAACTGGCCTACTTCCACTGAAATGCGCTTACATTTCATTTATTTTCAGTCAGCTATCAAATGCTTGACTCTCACAAACTGCTATATGGTTCAAGAGGCAAAAATAAAAGATTCAGCCATTACAGATTGCCTTTAAAATCTAGCCATTTCTCTCATAACTTCTGAGTTTTGTCTTACAAGTAGAAGAGGAAAATTTTTTGATCGCACATACTATCAGGGCCTTAGTCTGATCTTTTGGATATGCATATCCATATCTTGACTTACGATCTTTCACTTGAAGAATAGGTAGACACACCAGGAGGCCATTGGGCTGCTTGTCCAAGGCAGGGAGAACAAGATTAAAACCAATAGTTCTCTTTTCTAGGCCACTTACTGAATGGCTAAAAATATAAACCACGTGTATGTGGCTTTGCCTCAACATATTTTAAAAGTGCAACAGCCCTGGTGCTTCTTTAATTTCAAAACAGCGTTAATAAGAACATGATATTTGAAAGTGAAAATAATTATGTGGTCGTTGAAAAGTAAGGTAAAAGGGCATCAAGAAACCAAAATAAAAAAAAACTGGCTTATCTTGAGAAGATATACAAAATTTCCATCTAAACTAGCCTTAATTGGGTTTTATTTCAACAGAAGTACGCTACCACACCACAACAGTTCTCTAAAGGTCACAATGGGTTTAAAATGGCTATTGACGTACCCATCTGTGCCTCTGGAAGAGTTGCCTCACATTCAGTTTCACAAAGAGAGTGTTTGGAAGACACTGAGAGCAAGACAGAGAAAGCCCAGAGGTACTTTCATTGCTCTCCAGATTCTGAAAACAGAGCACAGTGCCTTTTCCAGAAGAGCACGTGCTTGAGGTCTTCATCAAGTATCTATTTACAGTTTCCATGAAGACTTTGAAATGGAGGGAATACTGTTATAAACATGATGTAAAAGATAATTCTCCAGTACCATTTAATTCTGTCCTGCTTGTGAAGAAAAAATAAATCAGATTTTTTTCACTGGCTAATGTTGGTCATTGAAAGTTAATAGTCATTGTTAAACAAAAATTGTATAAATCAGCAGGGACCTGTATTTTTTCCCTACTTTTCATTAATAATTTTGTTTCTGAATTGATTTCATTCTCCAACTAATTCTCAGTTATCCCCAAGGAAGAAGAGAGCAGGTATAAATTAAACCTAGAGACAACTCCAAACTCTAGTTAGATTTTTTTTTTTCACCAAAAGTATTGAAACTGCCAATACTCAAGAACTTTCTACTTCTGCTTTGTAATTCCCCTCCCAGAACCACCCTCTGGCTGAGAGTCCAGCAAGCACTGATATCAACAAGAGAAAGTTGGGTGAAGAAAATAAAGACTTAGTTATATACAAACCTATGGCAGTCTTGGGAGATGCCCTTTACTCCTCATAAAACTATATTTAATACTAAAAAATAGGACATTTTCTATGTCTCTTTTTTACCTGCTCAGTTTTGGGTAGAAAGGACATTTAGGGAAAATTAATGTAGATAAAGGAATTTTTTTTAAATGGATACACTGGACCAATTATTTAATGATAAAAATACAGTGAACTTTTCCTATCCCATATCACGATGCTTCCTTCTTTATTTTCCAATGAACACTTACGGTTTTGCAGACATATGACTCAACAACTTTCCTAAACTACATAAAAATCCAAGATATGTGGTGCCCAAATACATACAGACTATGGCCCTTCATATCCAAAAACTTATGATCACCTTGCTTTTGTTTTTCACAGAGCCTTAAAAACAACATGAAAGCAAACATTTCCATCTGGAGCAAATGAATTATAAGGGTTGAAAATTATATTCATGAATCTGAATATAATGATCTGAAAATGGCACTATCAAAAAATCCTGTGAGACTCATTTTAGTATACAATTTACTTATAAGGGCTGAATCAACAACAACAAAGAGTTGTGGTCTTATTTTAATGAAATAAAAGCAGAGAAATAAAAAAAAAATGCATGCTCTCTTAAATTCTTGACTACATTGAACTTTAAACATTCCTATCATATTTTAAAATAGATATAAATCCTATAGAGCATGCAATCATTGCTTTTAAAAGTTTAAAAGGCTATACTGGAAAACTCATTAGCAGAATCAAATATGATGTGGGACTGCCCGTGTCTCCTGACCATGCTGTGATGTGTCACACGATTCAGCAGAGAGCAGCTGGGCACATCTGGCACTTCCTTGCCATGGCAGGGGAAGGAACAGAGCTGAGTAGCATGCAGGCCAGTCAAAATTTACTTAGAAAGTGATTGTACATGTACAACTTGCTTGGGTAACCCGGGTAAAAGTGATGGCACGAGCCTCTGGCTGGTTAAAAAACACCAGAGTTGCATTCTTGATGGCTCCAGCTTGGTTTTACCCCTGTGAGAAGTAAGAATGGTAAGCAGTGAAGGTCAGAGTATGATATTGCTAGATTGTGCTTTGGAATTCAACTTCAAATATGATTCTTAAGAGCATTTATTCTATATCCTCACCTCGGAAGACAATAAAACCTTTTATAAACAAAATTGTAAAAACTCGGTTATATAAATATTCCAAGAAATCATGATTACGTGAACTTTAAAAATATAAAAACAAAATTCTACATTACGATCTTGTCACAAGATTTGTATGATTCCAAGTTTTTCCAATATAAAAAGATCACTGTTTTGAAATCTATACCTTTAATTCTCTTACATTTTTTCATGCAAAGCTTTATATTTGTTTCCATACCATCTCATTTATGTTAGTGACCAAAATATATAGATATAATGGATTTAGATATAGATGTATAAATATATATGTTACAAATATAATAACAGCAATTCATATCTTTATCTCTAACAAGAATTTTAGGGATCATTTCTCCCAATTGTACTTTAGCTCATTATACAATATGACAAATATGAATGTAAGGAGCAGAGTGACTAGAGTTTTCAAATACCATCTAAGTTAATGATTAATTTATTGCCTCTTCTTAAATCAGAAATATATTGCAGGGATTTTTGTTGTTGTTGTTTTGTTTTTTAGTGAGAAATGTATCACTCTGTTGGTTAGGTTGTATGATTTCTTACTTTGTCAGCAAAAAGAAAGGATATTCTGTGCTCTTCAAAGCATAGCTCAGTGTTCTTTTTCTACTTGTGGTCAAAAACTTAGAAGCATGAACCAAAATGTCACTTTATGGATATGTTACTTTTCATTTGTGTGTGTGTATGTGTATGTGTATGTGTGCAATAGTTATTAATAAGACAGAATAACCCAGCCAACATAAATATGCATGTGAAATGTGACCTATGTTCAGTGCCAGCAGTTTTGAGAAATTTCAGGTTAAAACTGAACTTTGCTGGAATTTAAACCCACTGTATTATGTTAGAACATGCTAATTTTTTGCTTTTATTTTTAAGAACAATGTACTTTTAATCTTTGTGTGAGCATATATGAGAATTGCCCTATTACTTTTTCAAGGGTTTTTTTTAGTACTAATTTAAAACATCATCCATATAAAATGTGTGGAATTTATTTCTACTTTTTGAAATAATCTGAAATTTTATCCTAGCTTTATAAAAGTCTTTAGTTTTTCTATTTAGTTTGATGAATTTTTCCAGCTATTTTACATAATTTTAATTTCATTACATTCTATTATTGGTTTCCATGTATCCAAAATTTAGCTTGGAAGAGGATAGAATGGTTATAAAAAGAGTCACCAAAAAGGAATTTTTGTTCAGATGATAAAATGTTTTCCAGAACTTAATAATAAAGTCATTGTGTCTCCACACACCAAGTGTATGATTTTCTAGCAATTAAGAAGATATGACAATGAGGTGATACTCTTCTAAGCAACCATTTGAAATATCTGTGGGCACTATAGAGTTTTTGAAATATTCTGGAAATCAACCTTTTGGTAGAAAGAAATTAAGATATTCAATTTCCATAAATCCAATGTGATAAAATTTATGACATTAATGTAGCAAAAGTTTCTCTGCCTCTTTTTTTTTGTCTTTTGTTTTTTTGTTTTTTGGGGTTTTTTAAACCTCTTCTTGACCCCAAGCTACTCTTGTCCCTAATCTTACCTTATTTTCTCTTCATTTTAACTTCATTGGTAAGTTGCTCTATTTTCAGGGAATCAGGTAATTATGAAATCTGCATTATCAAATCTGCTTTTAAACCCTGATTTCTCCTCCAGGGTTTTACTCCCAATACGATCACTTGTAATTCAGGATATTCCAATTGAATTCTTCCTCTTCCTACTTAAACCTGGTAACCTTTCTAAGAAGGCCATTTCAGTGACATTACTGTTTTTCCAGTTTCCCGGAGTCTTTCTTTACTAGTTTGTCAAACTGCCAGGTCTCAGTGCCCATACTTATTACCTTAGCCCAGAATTTCATCACCTCATTGCTATCAAATGATTGTTACCACATTCCCCAAGATAAATTCACTGATACCAAACAAACTTGCCTAAAACATCACTTTCCCCTGCTTCAGAACAAATAGCTCCTTATTGACTGTATCGCCAATTCTAAACTTTTCCACTTCAAAGATTTTACATTCTGAAACACCTTACTCACCCAAACATATTTTCCAGTATCTTCTCAGCCAGTACTTTATTCATGCTGATTGTTCCACTGTTACACCTTAATACTAAGCCCATTCTCAACTGTGAGTTTCCTTTGGTAGGGTTTTGCTTTGGCTTCCTGATCATATATTTGACCCAAACTTGGACGCCTATTTCAATTTTATCTCTTCCGTTTAGCAGCTTGCTATGTTCTTGCTGTTTCTCACTATCTCTAATTTTTATATTCAGTCCTGCAGGATAAAACTTTTTAATAGGTCTTGAATGATTTTAAGAATTAATGTTAGCTTCCTCAAAGATGTTGAGATTTCCCAAAAGGGGTTATATTACAGAGTTCTCCTTTAACTCTTCCTTACTCTTAGTAGCCCAGCAGAGTGCTGAATTTACAGAAAGTGCTCAATAAGTGCTCATTAATTAATTGGTGTTTTTTCTTAAATAGGTCTATTTTAGGGATGAAAAACAAAATTAGAATTAAATTCTTATTTTATCAGAATGAGCAATTTGTAAATTAGAATTGAGCTCATTAAGCAGACTTTGAGTGGAATTCCAAGAATATTATACCTCATTTTGCATGTATTTGTACCTCTTAAAAAAATTTTCAAATTTGGTATTATAATATATCTCAGCAGTGCTGAAATGCCTGAAAGAAAGGATCAGGAGCTATGAGTTATGACATTGTCAACTACTTATTACTTATACAAATTCTATTGATACCATTCTTAAAAAGAGAGGTTTTTAAAATATGCTCACAAAATCAGACATCATTGGTCTGATTTCTGTGGTGATAAATATCATACCCTTAAGCTAAAATCTGTCTTTTATAATTCTGTACTGGACTTACTTCCTACTGGGATGTTAGAAGTCCAAAAATGAATAGTAGTAAAAATTTTAATGTTGTTTTTCACAACGAAAAACTGCAGAATTAATACCATTAAGTGGCTATTGTGGGATCCTATTAATTCTAATCACACAGTAGGAACAATTCCCTTTCTTCTTTGTTTTATTTTGAACAACAGTAATATGACAATAAGAGCAGATTTTCAACTTTTACTTCTTAACTGTAATCCTCAAGTGGAGGTTCTCTAAGTAGCTCTTAGCATTTTTCAAGTTAATCTGGAATACCTTATAGATTTGCTCACCCTTGGGAAAAATGTAACCAGTGCTTCTTGCACTGTCCTAATATGTGTAATACTTTCATAAATGAATAACACTCTGTCATAGTCAATAAACCTTCAGAGGTGAACAAAAGCTACACAAAACTTTCACATTAAAAAAATCATAGCAAAACCTAATATAGAAGGTAAGGAGATGACACTTTCACAATGATCAACAAAATACGGTTCACTGATTCATCTAAAGAGCATAACGTAGTGTAGAATAGAATGTGTTAAATAAGGTTGATGTTTTGACAGGCCACAATTTTTAGCCAGATTTTCAAACTGTCAAGAAGATGAATATACTAATTACACAGAATGATGATTTCCTGTGGAAAGTTGGAATTTGTATGAATGGATTTCCCAATAAAGAATATCTCATAATTTTCCAACATTGTCATATATATGACTTTCAGTATACTTTTTAATAATGCATATAAGCATAATGAAAATACTAAATAACCATAATGCATGGTTATTATAGGAAATGCCACAAAAACTTTAAAGGCATTCTTACCTCTTTGCTTTCTTCTAGTTCTGACTCACTGCTAAACTCTTCGGTATTTAAGTTTTCGAAGTCAGACTCTCCAACAGCAATTGGCACTGTTACAGTGAGGCTGGGGTTGTTTATGAATGACATATAATCATTTTCATCGATTACATACTTTTCAACACTGCTTCCGGTACCTACACCACTGGTGGTTCCATTCCCATCTTTAAGATAATTAAGTTCTTTGCTGATTTCTATTCCAGTATTATTGGAGATGCAGCTGTCTATTTTGTTGCCTTCATGGACCTCTATAACTTTTGGCTTTCTAAAAAAGGTTTTTCTGAAACACTCCCGTATCTTACTTTTCACATAATCAATTCCCTTTTGCATCCTTCCTACTGCAATCTGGAGATTGTTCATTTCATTATCATCATCAGTAGCAGCAAGATTGTCTGAGCTAAATGAACTCAACAATAAGGCCAGAAAGAGGTTCAGAACCTAAAAGAAAACAAGAAAATTTGCTACATTAATATGAAGTATTCATAAATTAATAACTTAAACAGGGAATTCATAGATCTTTACTAAAATTAATTCAAGAATGCTTACTGTATTTCAGACGCATGTCTTAATCACACACTATTTAAAGGACCTGAAATCTTCTACCTGCCGTAAGGGTGAAACGATAAAACAAGTGCCTTTTCTTTCGTGAAGAAGGACAATAAGAAAACTTCTAAGACTTTAGTTGTCTACTCAGGGTTGCCAGTGAAGAGACAAAAATCCCAATTTATGGTTTTAGCCAATGAGAAAAAAAGATCATTTTAGTCATTTTATTTCATTTTATTAGTTTGTCTAGAGAATGTGTCTAGCTTTGTGTGTATAAATAATGAATTTATTTATTTGATAGCCTAGTGGTATGTGTTAAAACAGTATACTTGTAATATAAATTCCTTCATCCAATGGCCACAAATTTATAACAGCAGAGATTTCTAAATGCAAATATATAAGGTTAACACACTTCCCATCAAAGCAAGAACCCTAGTTTGTTTCCTTATTTCTGTATCAGATTTTGTTCATAATCTAGAGCTTCCTAATATACTATTCTGAAAAAAATGCATGTCTACAGTTATTGCATAAACATTCTTAAATTTTTTTTTAATTTTTATTTATTTTTGAGACAGAGAGACAGAGTGAGAGCAGGGGAGGGGGAGAGAAAAAGGGAGATACAGAGTCCAAAGCAGGCTCCAGGCTTACAGGCCATGAGATCATGACCTGAGCTGAAGTCAGATGCTTAACTGACTGAGCCACCCAGGCATCCCTCCACAAGCATTCTTTTAAGCAGTCTAACTGGAAATGTACCTCTCAAAGGAAAGGTTCAGTATGATGGCATAAAGAACACTTTGTCCACACATAATTGAGAAACTTAAGCATCAAAACACATAAATATGCGAATTGTGCTTTTACATTTGTGCTTTTAGGTCAGAACTGAAAGTAAGCTTTTAAAATCTTGTCAGTGTCCATACATATGAAACCTTAAACTGCAATAACTTATTTTCTTTTAATAAAGTAAATTCAGGGAAGGATATATTTAGACCATTTCCAAGGCATTTGAATAATTACAATACATAGCTACAATATAATAGCCTATTTTATTGAAATTTATCTTCAAAATTTGGTAATGTGCAACTTATGCCTCTGAGTGAGCCAACAATATGAACTATGAATGTGCAAAGATCAATTTCAATATAAAATAGACAGTTATATTTTTAGATTTACTGGAGATCATTTTCTTCTCAAAGTAAAGATAGGATAAAAAAATAATTCAAGCCTTAACAGTAATATTGGGATTAAATTATTCTTCATAAAAGCATTTCTTTGAAAAAGAAAAACAAAGAAAAAAACTAATATTTTTGCTCCCAAACTTTCACAAATGTACCTCAGTTAATCCTCACACCAGCCGTAAGATTTCAGCTCTGTTATTCCAGTGTCAGAGTTGGGAAACTTTGGGCTCAGAGAAGCTAAGGAACTCCCCCAAACTCAGAGTGCTAGTCCTGGGATTTGAGTCTAAGTTACTGAAGATCAAACCAGAGCTGTCTATTGCATCAGGCCACCTTCCTTGCTACAGTTTGATCTTGTTCTTAAATATGAGCATTTGTAATACATACGTACCACAAGGTTTCCAATGACCATGACCAACATGAAAACAATAAGGCACATGGTTTGGCCAGCGACCTCCATACAGTCCCACATGGTTTCTATCCACTCTCCACATAGCACGCGGAACACAATCAGAAAGGAGTGAAAGAAGTCATTCATGTGCCAGCGTGGAAGTTGACAGTCACTGGAGATCTTGCAGACACATTCTTTGTAGCTTTTACCAAACAGCTGCATGCCAACCACAGCAAAAATGAAGACAATAATGGCCAACACCAAGGTGAGATTACCTAGAGCCCCCACAGAATTGCCAATGATCTTTATCAGCATATTCAGGGTGGGCCAGGATTTTGCCAACTTGAAAACTCGAAGCTGTAATTAAGTGAAAAAATACTCTCAGTATAATTACAATATAATTTTAGAAGTTAGTTAGACATTGTTTTATTAGTATACCATATTATAGACCTACTTCTGAGGGATATGAAAATCTCAAACCATACTAAAATTCAAATCCAGAAAAAAAGAGTTAACAATGCTAGAATTGTAAATCAAGTCATATCATTTAAATGTAAAAGTAAAAGAAAATATTTCAGAATAAATAAAACATTCTGATTAATCAGCAGATATATCCCTAGAAACAAATTAATATTTTGATTACAGTGTTTTAAATTGGATTGGGTAAACTAATGTCACCCTCAGACTACATTTTAGAGTAAAAAGAAATATTAAAAATCTGAGTTATATATTTTAATGGATATTTATAAAATAAAACTAAAATAAACAAATTTGATTTAAAAAACTTACATGAAGTCTTCCTTTCAATTTGAAAAAAATACACATTTTACTTAATTTCCAATAAAATTTTACATATTTTGAAATAATTTTTTTGACAAATATAAAAACGTTTGTTACACCATTGTTTTAAATGCTAATGGTATCACATATTTTCCTACATGTTCCTTTAAAGTAGTTCCCACTAATATAAGTAAGGTTGATAAAAAGCTAAGATTATGGGCACCTAGGTGGTTCAGTTGGTTAAGCATCTGACTCTTGATTTCGGCTCAGGTCATGATTTCACGGTTCATGAGATCTAGCCCTGCATTGGGCTCTGCACTATCAGTGCAGATTTGGGATTCTCTCTCTCTCTCTGCCCCTCCCCCACTCATGCTCTATCTCTTTCTCAAAATAAACATTAAAAAAAATAAGAATATCCACATATCTTAAAAAAAAAGCTAAGATTAATTGAGGCCTGAAGTTTTTATTTGCATTTCTTTACAGAGTTGAAACAAAAAAAATGTTAATGAATTTAAAACATAATTTTAGACGCACATGTGTTTTTAAATTTACCCTCTATAACTAATCATTATGAAATGCTTCAACCATTTTTATCATTCTTAGTTTTAAAGGGAATATTTATGTATTTTCTTAGAGTATCATGCATATTGATGTAGATTTAAAATATTATTAAAGTAAATATAAGATACATATTGATTCATTTTCAAAATAAATTTTATGCCAGTGACAGAATATAAACATAGTCTAAGTAGATACCAATCTGAATGATCTCAGTACAGACAATCCCTCCACATTGGCCAGGCCAAGCTCCATCAAACTAAGGCTGACAATAATTCCATCAAAGATATTCCAGCCCTCTTGGAAATAATAATATGGATCCATGGCAATAATCTTGAGAACCATTTCTGCTGTGAAGATCCCAGTGAAGACCTAAAGTAAAATAGAGATCACAGACATTGAAAAAAACTTTTGACACTGCAAGAATCTGTAAAGAATATTAAATAGTCATGAGTAAAAATACTTAAAATGGAGAAATGTGATAAACTGTTTAGCATTTTTTTCCAGGGGACTATTTATTTTATTTAACAAATATGCTTAGATTTAACAAAACTGCTAGCTATCCAAGAAAATTCTGGTTTGAAAACATTTCCTCATTCACATTTTAAATCTGATACTAAATAGTAACTACTGAATTCCAGCCCTTTTTGGTACATCACACTTCTCCCATAATCACAGTGAATTTTGTTTTTAGTATTATTGCATTAGGAACAAATCTATATATTATTTGAAGTTACTGTAAATTTATTTTAAGTTTGGTAAAAAGCATATTTTATACTTGATTTTTGTGTGTTTTTTTCAGGGACATCATCTTTTTTCTATAATTTAAAAAATATTCCTGAAATAAGAGTGAGGTTGCCACAAATGTTTCATAATAATAATCTCTGGATGCATGCCTCAGAATTAAGGTTAATGGATTAATAGAGCAAGGAGCTGCAGATTTAATTGAAAGCAGCAGGAGAACATTCTCAGTGTGCATACACTCACAGTAAAAATTAATAAATTACTTGAGTGGTTGGAAGAATGTTCGACAATAGAAAGAAAATGAAACAAACTCAAAAAAAAATTTAACTCAAAATCACAGGCAAAGAGACCCAGGGGCATGAAGAGTTATGAAATTACTCTTGCAAATAATCTTTTAAAGCAATTATCTTAAATATAGGTGATAGCTGCATTTTCTGACTGTAAAGTCAAGCTTACCATTTACAGGGTAAATCAGCCTCTACCTTGAAGGAACTCTGTCAAAATAGCAGTATCCAAAATTATTTGGTTTCCTAAAACATCAGGTTAATTAAAAAGAAATACTGATTCACTCTTAGAAATGTGTAAATGCAGCTAATATGTTATTTTCCTAAACACAGAAAGATCTAAGGGAAATACCCCTTCCCGAAAAAATAGCTTAATATCAGTTCATCTTTCATTCACTCAAGTGGAAATAAAATGTATTTCAAGTAATCTTAATGCATGAAAATCCAGATATATGGTGGAATGCACACTGAAAATTATTTTTTTATCTTATAGAATGACTCACCGTAAGATATATTTCCCTGATGAATGTAAAATAAATTTTGATTTAGAGAAATTTTATTTCTTATACGAAGTCTCAGGAGCAGCTAACTATTTGAATTAGCAGCCTAATTATAGAAATACATTAAACTGAGGTAGAAACTATCCAGGTAAATCATCTACAAATATTTCTTTCTACAGAGAAATCATAAGGCGATCTTTTCAGCTCTTTTGAAATGACTGAATCTTCTGCATTATACAAGCTTATACCTTAGGGGTGCCTGGGTGGCTCAGTTGGCCAAGTGCTCAACTCTTGATTTGGACTCAGGTCATGATCTCACAGTTCGTGAGATCAAGCTCCATGTCAGACTCTGAACTGACATTGTGAAACCTGCTTGGGATTCACTCTCTTCCTCTCTGTCCCTCTCCCGCGCTCACGTGTTTTCTCTCTCTCTCTCTCAAAATAAATAAATAAATATTTTTAAAAATCCCTATACCTTAAACATACATTCTTTCATCTAATGTAACCCCAACATGAAACTCCTTTCATTTTAATTATAGTTTGCAATTTAAAATTATATCTATTTATATCCTTAAATGTTTTCAATTTAAGCCCTAAACATCATTTGTATTGTTTTTTGGTACATTTTAGTCTAGTGTAGCATTGTCAGTGATTAGCAATTCTTAAAAATTCCTTCTCATTCTAGCAAAGGTCAGTCTAGCATACTGATTTAATGCCTATGCTTACATGATTTTAAAACTCCATCAAAAAAATTCTAAGGACAAAAAGAACTGGCAACCTCTAAATCTGTATTAGATTATGTAAATAATGCCCATGTATGGTTTGTAAACAACACTAATGTATGGTTTATAAATATACATTCAGCCACCTTTGAATTTTCTACATCACAAAAATTTTTAAGACTAAAAACAATTAATAAAAACCTTACTGAATGTCTATTGTTTGGCCTTAGCCTAATTCTATCTTGTTTTCTGCAGAAAACAAGTTTGTCTTTGAAACTTTAGATTATATGCTTCTGTGGCCACTCATTCATTCAGAAAAAAAACTGCTAAACACCTACTAAACGGTAGACATTTTGCTGGGCTTTGAAAATATAGTAGAAATTAGGATATATAAACCTGAGACTGTATAAACCAAGTCATTTAGGCTGATACATTTCCTTTTTTTTTTAATGTTTGTTTATTTATTTTGAGAGAGAGAGCATGAGCAGGGTAGAAAACCAGAAGGGGAAGGAGAGAGAGAGAGAGACAGAGAGAGACAGAGAGAGAGAGAGAGAGAGAGAGAGAGAGAGAGAGAGAGAGAGAATCTCAAGCAGGCTCTATGCTGTCAGTGCAGAGCTGGACATGAGGTTCTGTCTCATGAACCATGAGATCATAACCTGAGCTGAAATCAAGAGCTGGACACTTAACAGACTGAGCCACCCAGGTGCCCCTAGGCTAATACATTTCTTATGGACAATGAATTTATAGGCTTCCTAATCCAGCTTCTTTAATGAGTAGATAAGTTCAATAAAAAGTTCCTAACGCATTGTAGGTGATGACACATGGTAAGTAGTAAAAGTCTAAGTGCTAAGGATAGAGATGAGAATCAGCCTGGGAGTCTAAACCAAGAATGAAGAAATTTGGAGCATTTTGAGTTGTTTTGTGGGGCACAACACTTAGGGTGCTTAGGATGACCAAATATTAGAGTTTAAGGTCTTATTTCGGGATGAGAAGGCTTCCTTATTGAGTATTTACTTAGAGAAGAAGGTTATGTTGATGTACATGAAAAAGAGAAATGTTCATCCTAAAAGCTGAAGTTTGCCTATCAATCAGTTTGCTCTCCAGAACGTCTGCTTGCCCAGACTGATGCTCCGGTTTTTTTGTTTTTTTTTTTTTTGTAGTGAATTTGATGTAACTGTAGCCTACTTTTGCTCTATTGTTATTAGCCTCTTATTTTAATGGTTTTAGTTTTATTATTCCCATGCCTCTTGGATACACATCTTTAAATATCTGTTGTTGTTGATCGGTGGGGGAGGTGAAATTGAAATATACTTAAAGAAAAATTATGGGGCGCCTGGGTGGCGCAGTCGGTTGAGCGTCCGACTTCAGCCAGGTCACGATCTCGCGGTCGGTGAGTTTGAGCCCCGCGTCGGGCTCTGGGCTGATGGCTCAGAGCCTGGAGCCAGTTTCCGATTCTGTGTCTCCCTCTCTCTCTGCCCCTCCCCCGTTCATGTTCTGTCTCTCTCTGTCCCAAAAATAAATAAACGTTGAAAAAAAAAGAAAAAAAAAAAAAAGAAAAATTATGGGAAATCATTTAACATTTATGGTGTTCCTTTCCCTCATCTGTCAAATGAGGATATTCATTGAGATGACTCATCAGGTCTGTATCTAAAATTCTTGGATTTCTGTCAGCATTGTATTGCCTACCAAATTTTATTCAGAAATTGGTGACAACAATTATTACACAAGAGCCTCATGATAAGTTTTTAGTTTGGAGACAAGATAGCTTTGTATTATATTAGGAAAGGGGCTAAATGGCCAGATAGCACCTTCATTGATGCAAAATGCCTCTCAGGTAAATTTTAGGATTCGGCTCCCGTGTTTAATCTTTCAATAAGCAAAAGGTTTTTTTTTTTTTTTCCTTCAAAGAGTTATCATGTCCCTATCCTGAGATTTTAAATTTATACTCTATTCCACACCATTTAATTGAAATAATTTAGCTAATTGTGTTTCTTTAGGCTTTTATATGCAAATAACCTGTGAAATCCTTAGTACAAGTACCATGTTCCAAGTTCCCTTCAGCATCCAGCAGAATAAAAGGATATCATGGACTCTTAATCATTGGTTAAAATGAGAGTTATAGTAAGAAAAGTAATCAGTATAGGAGCTACAGACCTCTATCTGTATTCGTTGAAGAAAGAGTTACAGGTTAGTTGGAAATGTTTGTATGATGAAGAAGTTGTCTAATCTGCTATGATTGATGGAAGATTTTTTGCTTATAAAATCTCTTAAGGTGGGTGCATTAGTTTTATAATGGTTAAAACAAAAACAAAATAGAGCATCTTAGAGAAACTCAACAGATATTTGAGGTCTCTCGATACTCAAGTTTGATCAACCCAATCAGTAGAGAAGTGATGTGCTTTTTATGTGCTCCAGAAACAGGATACAAATGGGGCACATTGATCTAAATAAAGCTGGTATGCTTTATTTTTATGGTATAAAAATAAGTCTTTTTTGGTATGTTCCTTTGCTAACAATTCAACCAAAACCTAAATGTCCTTATTTATAAGGTATTATATAATCATTTGAGGACTAATAACTCTCCATAGAAACTAAATTTATTTAAATGAGTGAACTATAAACTCCACAAAATACACAATATAACCATGCATGGTGTAAAATAGAGTCCAAAGTCAACTAAGTACCCAAGATATAAAGAATATATTCTGTCCTTCTCTCCCTCCCTCTCTCTTCCTCTCTCTGTCTCTGTCTCTTTCTCCTTATATAGATTTTTTACATATTATTTACATACAATTAAACATATAAATTTTCATATATAAATATTTATTATAAAGCTTGTTATGGGTATAAAATATGATACTATATGAGAGGCTATGAAATGGCTTATATATGATATTAATAATAACAAAGATATTTTGGTTAATACAAATAGTCAGTTTACAAATTCTCCTACTTTTATGATTGGTAATAGTTAACTCAGGTCTGTTTCCTGTCGTGTCCACTCTGTATCTTGATGAGCCTTGTTTCCCCCCTGTTAACCTCAGCTTACCAATGGTTCTACCACAATCTATCAGGCATCAGTCTTCTACCTCATTTCTATACCTCATTATTTCCATTGCTACTCATAAAGTTACAGAATTTTAGAACTGGAAGGGACGTGAAAATCATCTAGTCCGATATATTCTACTCATTAGAGAACAGACCCAAAGATCTAAATGACTTTTTCAAGAGTACCCAATTATTTAGCACGGACAAGTGGACTTCAACCCAGATTTGGTGCTTTAGTCTAGTGCTTTTCCATTCAATCATCCTATAATCCAACCTCTCTTATCCTGTGCTTCCAAACTAGTGCTTCAACATGGGAATTCCATGAAACCTCAATTTCCTGCTTCACTCTGGAAAATTTCCAAAATTTCTTCCTAACTGTTCAACTTCCCTGACCAGTATCTTGGGAAAAATACAGGAGCTAGACCAGAACTGTTTTCTATCAGTATTTCAGAGAAAGGTTAATAGCATATATTAGAGGAAGGAAATTGTTTATTGAGCACATGCTAGATGCCAGGCATAGTATTATTTTCACATTACCTCATTCAGCCTTCACAACAACTCCAGGAGATGGGTATTAGTATATCCGTTTCAAAATAGAAAACAAAGACTCAGATTTTTTATCAGACTTGTCCAGATGCTACATTATTAGTAAGCATTGGCAATGAGGTCAAACCCACTTCCACCCAACTCCAGAGCCCATGTTCTTTCCTGAAAACATGCTACTCAATTGAAGCAGCCCATTTGATTAGGAAACAACCAGTTAGTTATTTATTGAGCTGCAACCATGTAAATACTGTAGGAGATACAAAAGAAAAATGGGACATAACCTTGAAGAATATGAAGAATTGAGATGAGGTAATTTTGATTAGAACACTCTAGATGTGAATGTAGAGAACAGTGAAATATTTTTCCATATGTAAGCATATAAGATGTAAGCATGTAAGCATATGTAAGATGTGGTGTTTGTGTAGTATAGTGACATAGCTGTTCTGATGGGCCAATAGTGGCTGATTTAGGAAACAGTGGACAATAAGATGGTATAGAAAGGATGGGGAGTCTTGAAAACCAAATAGGACTGTTGAACCACAAATACAGATAACACTTTAGCAAAGTGCAAGCATACTGAGTGCAGTGTGTTAATATTATTTTAATAGTAGTTATAGGATTAAAAAAGAGATACCTTGAAAGAAGAAATAATGTCTTCATGTCAACTTGTATATAAGAAATAAAGGAGAAGTAAGTCAAAATGGCTATCCGATTTCTATCTTTGAAGTTGAAAGGCTCTTTGAAGCTGGGAGGTTACTACTAGAGGTAACACAAGACTACACTGAAATTGTTAGGACTTTCAATAAGCTGTGAGAAAGATGATCTTTCAGCTGTCACATACTGTGTTTAAAGCCATCCTTGAACAACTATCTGTAACAGTTGGAAATATAGAACTGGGATACAGCTTATACCACAATAGTAGATAATTCCTATCGTTGTTGAGTACATAAAAACATTGAATGGAAAACATAGCCTTAGTAGACATAAGAAGCCCAGAAAAGAAGGCAAAGATAGAGTGATCGGAAAGATCAAGGAACAATCATTTAAGAAAAATCAGTATCACAGGTGTCAAGGATGAAGAAAATCTCAAGAATCAGATGTGTGTTTTACTAAGTCAAATAATGTAGTTAAGTTGAGGCCACTTACTGGGTTGACTTTTACGAAATCGTCTGCCCAGGATTCCCTTTTCAACTGCTGTTGGGAATTGCTCCTCCACCTGTATGATTCCTCAGATCTGTCATGTTTTCACATGGCTCCACCCTGTGCCTCTGATTAAGCCAGAGGTGAGCATCTGACTCAAGCTATACCAAACAAGAGTCCTATCATGAGAGTCTTTGAACTGGAACTGAAAAAGAGATCCAGTCTTTTTCTAGTGCAGATATTACAAGATGTAAAACCAGTGAGGTATGCCTAAACATGTTCCCTGACCCAGAGATAAAAGACAAAGTGAACACTTGGGCTACATCTAAGTCCTTGGTTAAAGCATTTCCTGAAGCCCAACTGCAGAATTACCCTTTATATGGTTTGGTAGTTCATCTTTTTCTTTCCATTTTAGGGGTCAGTCTTTTTATTTTCCTCTTAAGGTAGTTTGAGTTTATTTCTGTCTTGTGCCCCAAAGGAAGCTCTTGAATAATCCTTTTGTTACTTGTTTATCCATTTCAATTTTCTCATATAGATTAAGGAGGAAATGTACTTGTCAACACATACATACACAGATGCCTGCTCAAGTATTTTGAACCAAAAGTATGACTAAATTACAAATGCGTTTTTACTGTTTCTTCACTTAATGTGAATACTGCTGAAGCATTTTATTAGGTAATTCAATTTGAAACAATTATGTCTTCTTTCGTACAGAAATCAATCTTTATATATTCCCTTCAATGGACATGATTTCTTTAGAGGCTGTGTATATTAAAACAGCATTTTTGTGGAGCTGGAATTAGATATCATGGTTTTTCTAGACCTATACTTCAGCAAGAATGACAGTAAAGATTTAAAAAGTTTACAACTGGTAAGACACCATGGTCAATCAGCATGGACATTGTTCTGACCAATCAGCATTCATACCAGTTGACTTTTAGATCTTATCACTGAGATTCCCTACACAGCACAAAGGGAGTTTTTTTTCCTTTGGTCTATATCCCCCATCCTTGTCAAAGGGAATAAGTAAACTTCAAATGAACTTACCAAGTTTCCTACAGTTAATACACTACTGAATTGACCGGTCATTGGGTAGTGCTCCATAGCCATAAAGAGGGTATTTAAGACAATGCAAATAGTGATGGCAAGATCAACAAATGGATCCATGACAATTAAATTCACAAGATGCTTTACTTTTAACCATGCATCACAGCAGTCCCAGATCAAAAACACATTGGCAAATCTGTACCAGCATGGAGGACATTTCTGTCTAGATTCTTCAAGTTCTAGGGGAACAATAAAAAGGAAGAGTAGTAAATAACAATAAAAATGAATTATTGTTGCTCTAGATTATACAATATTTGACAAAATCAGTGCTTCTACCTGGGGATGAAAGTTCATATTACTTAGCTTAAGAAACCTGAGAAGGCAATCCCATTAAATATGTTCACAAATATTCATTGTAAATTTCATATGAAGATACAGACATTTTTTCTTTCTCCTTTAATTAAGTACAGAAAATAAATACCTTCAACTTAATGTTTTGTTTCAAATAAGCTAACTTCATTAGCTAATAACTAGGTAATTATTGATTAAATTGCTCTATTCTTTTTTGAAAACATTTTTTTTTAAATGTCAGTAGTGGATCCACCCTCTTAACTTGCAAAGGGTGAACAGAAAGCTACTGTATTTCGCTAGGACATTTACAAAGAGTTATCTTCACTTTAAGAAAAAACTGAATAAAAATAAATGTCCACCATCAAAACAATTTTTAAATAATCTTTGCAGAAATAATTAAATGTATCAAACATGTATTATTTCTTTTGAAAGTGCCTTTGTAAGAACACTGTCTAAAGCTATGATTCTTATTAATGTGTGACCAGCTCTCTCCTCTGATTGTCTCCACATTAGCATTAATGAGAATGTAGTGTGCCCTTTTTAGTATAGATTCAAACCGAAATCTATTTATGTTATTCATATTTACTCATATTTTTCAGAACTTTAACCTAAAATATTTTTAAAAGTTGCTAGTAATTTTAATTTGTGAAACCTGTTATAATTATTATGTGACTGTTCAGGTATCACATACACCAACAGGACAAGAGACAAAATGTAATTGATATTTTCTAAACACATGTTAAATACACTTATATAAAAGACTTATAAAATTGCAAAACTAATGGAATATCCCTCCAGACTTCATCAACTGGAGACTTATTTAATGAATAAACAGAAGATTAAGAGTTGCTGCCCACTCCCATGTGTCAAAATTAACAAGCATTTGTGTGAGCTCTCCTTTGGAGGAATGTAATGGTTTCTGTACATGTGGAAGATGGAGGAGAGATCTTTTTTAGGGTCAATGTTAAACACAAGTTTTTATTTATCCAATTTATTTATATGCCTCCTCCAACTACATCACTACCTCCCTGCCCAGAGAACTGACTAAAGCTTGAAAGAGGTGTTTCCTTGTTCTTTTACATACCAAGACTTAACAAGGGAAGTGTTTAATTGTTTAAGGATAATGTAACGTAAAGATAAATCCTCACTGACATAAAATCCAGTGGAGTAATACCACTCTGCAGACCAGATAAGGTGTTAAAAAGAAAAAGGGACAATATTACTTTTTGTAACCAGTGTGATAATACCATATTTTACATATCATCTACGTAGGTCTGTTACACAGTTCTGATCTTAGGTAATTGACTTTATTAATTCTATAGGAAGAAGAGATAGTTCCACAAAGCATATAATCATGTAAAGCTGACTATCTTGTGGCTTGCTTCTTACCCTCCATTGTATTGGTCAGGATGCTGGCTATGCTCATGGCTCTTTGCCTTCCAGAGGAATCCTCTAGCATCTCCATTGAAATCTGGTAAGAACTTAGCCTTCTCTTTCTGACTTCTGTTTCAGTGGTGGTGCCCTGCAAACCAAATACTGATGGTTCAAACCACCCTTTCAATGAATAATACAATACCACAGAGCATTTCTTTGGAAAATCATGCTACATGCAATTTTTCCAGTTAATAGTTTTCAAGTAATAATAAAATATTAAATTTATTATTAAGTTAAAAACACCTTTTAAAAATTATCACAAGCGATAGCATTTAACAAGAATTCACCAGTTGGATGCAATTGTATAGGGCAATTTTGTTGCAGGAATATTTTAATTAACCTGTTAGAATTTTCAGAGAAATTTCATAAGCATGCTAAAGTCATATATTGTTTCATTTCATTCAAATGCAGATTATTCTCAGCTTATCTCCATGATTAACAATCAGATCAATCTTCCCCCCCCCCCAAAAGTAGTAGGATTATAATGTTGCAAGGCAGAGTTATTTTCTTTGAAGCTATATTGACATATATGGGCCAACTTTTTTTTCCATGCACAAACACAGATGTACAATGAAATGTGTGTGCTTTCCTGAGATTTCTTTGATTATTTCTATATGCCATCCTATAAGAATCAAAACATTTTAGGGTCATCTTAATAGACATCACAACATTTTAACTTCTCTGTAATATTGATATTTGTGTGGAAACTGCCTATTATCAATATATTGGTAATTATAACATTTAATTTTAAGTGTATGAAATTTCCATTATATTAATAAATTATTGTATAATTCTGTGTGAACATACATTTATAATAACAATTTGGTTGTCACAGTGTCCATTATTTTGTGTTGGTACGTCTACCGAATTTGCAGATGTTTCTTCTCAGACTCTAAAAACTCTAATGCATTTGAAAGCTAATGGTCTTCTACAGTTCAGTTGGTTCTAAAGATTCTATTGTTTTTCATTCAATAAATCATATAGTATTTTTGAGGCATTTCATTTGGGGGAAGCAGGATGGTATAACAGGCTAAACCGCCCAGACTTTGATTATTTCAAATTGGTGTGTAATGTCAGTAGTAGCTAACTTATCTATTATCACCTCTGGCAGAAGTTGTCCAGTAGGTGAGGTTAGAGCTGACGGTCCACCCACCAAGGAAACCACACCATTGCAATCCACAGTGCTGTGCATCTTCCCATTTGCTGGAAGCCCTGGCACCATCCTGGATGACATACTGGCCTGACTAACGTTACTGTTGCGTCGCTCTCCATGTCTGTGCGGCACAAACAGTGAGTCTCTCCTGCTCTCGCTGTCTTCAAATGTACTGTGCTCATCATCAGCAAAGTCATTTTCAGAACCGACATCCTTTGCCCGGCCTCTGAAGCTGAAAATGCTTGTTTTGCTATTGCGTCGTGGGGAAAACAGGGAGCCACGGATACTTAACAGAGACTGAGGAGAGAGCAAGGGAGAAAGGAATTGGGAGTGGGGGGGGAACACAGTTACTTAACAAAAGTCTTAATATTGCAGAATCTGTTTGGATTAGAATAGTCTTGCTCTTAAACACAGGCTCTTAAACACTTGCTCTAAACAAGTTTAGAGAGAACACATATGTTTTGATATTTTTATTAAAGACTACAATGCAAATTTGGGCATACAGGGTGTTTTTCTGATTAAGAATTGCGATTTATAATTTACTAAGTTCATGACCATTTATTTCATTTGTTCTTAACTCTAATACTATGAGGTGGATTTTGTTATTATAATGTTATAGGTGTAGAACTGATACAAGAAAGGACAAATGATTCTTTTTGGAGGAAGTGGTGGTTAAACAAACAGTAGGTGGCTTTCACTATGAAAAGCTATGATCTGAAGGGCATGCAACTTGGAAAATAAGTTATGGCTCAAGAGAGATTGTTGGCTCAAATTTAAAATATGTATGCCAAATGTGTTACTTCTAGATAATGATTTAAAAACAAAACTATTATCTCTCTGTTTTCTTTTTTTTTTGGATTCTAAAAGGAAATTAGTTTACTTTCTTTCTGGATCTGTTGGTCTCTGTCCATGTGGGAATAAAAGTCACGAAACTTACCTATGATGCTGTCTTGCAAATTTGCTAATAGTTTCCCAAATATAGCTACTAGTGATTCACCATGAGAGAATATATGTCATAGCAAACACAACAGAGAGAATTCCTAAACTGCCATATAAATTCTATTATCACTTAAAATTCAACACTAGTTTAAAAAGGCAAGACATATCTACATGACTTTACCAAGGAGGATGAGGTAGAAGATAGCTTATCCTTCTGATCTCGCTTCAATTTTATTAAAAGGAACTGGATGATTCAGAACTTTTTTATTGCATATGTTCTCCAATAAATTGGGTAAATGGTACTGGAAAATGAAGATTTAACATGAAATCCCTTCTTTCACCCTTTTGAATGAATTTTAAACTAGCAACACCAAATATCTCTATTCTGGACTTGGCGATAGTTTAAAAAAAAAATCTCTATTCAGTCTGTAGAATCTTTGTTTATTCTCCTCATCATTAACAATGACATTCCCAGGAGTGCCTGGGTGGCTCTGTCCATCAAATGGCTGACTCTGTCTTGGCTCAGGTCATGATGTCATAGTTGAGCCCTGTGTTGGCTCTGTGCTGGCAATGTAGAGCCAGCTTGGGATTCTCTCTCTCCCTCTCTTTCTGCCCTTCCCTTGCTCGTGCTCTCTCTCTCAAAATAAATACGTAAACTTAAAAAAAAATGGCATTCCCCATTGCTCCCCCTGCTTAGACTCTCATAACCTCTCCTATCTATCTTCATTGTCAGGGTTTTATATGTATGTGGTTGTATACACACACACACACACACACACACACACACACACACACACACACATGCATATATATCCATATGCCTGCAGCAGACGTGCCTGGACCTTCCCATTCTTCCTCCAAACTTCAGTATAAAGCCAAATAAAATAATTTTAGTGGGAAAAAACATAGGAAAGGCAGACTCCATCAAATTTATTTTTGGTTCCTCTGCCTAATTAGGTCATGCTGATTTTCTTAGGTCCCATTTTTAGCTTTATTTTTATGGCTTTTCCCAGACTGCAAAGCACCAGAATAATTGCTGTTGCCCTCTGTCATAGTGATGTTCTGGAAAGATATTTTTCATTAAGAAATGTGCTCTTGCTTTGGACTTACTTAGACTATCCACAGGAACTATTGACTATCCAGCTTGTCCAACTTGAGACTGTGTTCCTGTGACACTCAGTTCACACATAGTTGGCTACCCAGTGCCAGACAGTGGTTAGACTGATTTTCTAATCGATCAAAGTGATCAAGAAATCAGATACCATGGGGACATAAACTCAGCCCCCAGTAATAAAGAATGTTAATGTTTTAATCTCCTTGGACTCAATTTTAATTAGCAATATAATAGTGGTTATTCTCAGACTTGTGTTTTGAAACTTTGGTGTGTATTTTTAGGTCCCATTTTTTTTTTTACTATCCCACACATATTCCAGGTGATTCTAATGCAAGTATTAGAAGAAAGCTAACTTTTTCTTACACTAATCCCTAGGATGGCTCAGGGTGATCATCTTAATGTACCTATGTTCCACAACTGACTTTGGGAACTGAAAATCAGTCTACAGGATATTGGCTGGGAGTATGTGATATGTGGTATGTGTGTACATTATAATGTATCTGGCACATTCATTTAATTTGCATGTTTTTATGTTGGGGTGTTTCAAAGGCTTTCCAGAATTTTGAGTTTATTTGAAATTTCTATTCACTCTTTGGAAAGTATAATAACGGGTATGAGCAGAGCTTTCAAGGCAACAGAGACTGAAAAAGAAGATAACAAAAATAGTATTCAGAGAAAATAAACCAAAAATAACACACTAGAAGATGCAGCAAAGTAGAGGGAATACCCACAGCTGTGGCAGCCCTTTCTCAAAGAAAACAAGCTTTTATGCTTTGAGGACCAAAAGGCCATTTTTCTTTGCCTCAGACACAGCACAACATGAGTCCCAGGTATCTTCATTATTTTTCTTTTGCCTTGTTCCAAGAAGATAAATATGAACTTTTTCTCTTATAATATTCAATAACAATTGGGAAAATAGAAGACATTAGGTGTGTAAAACACAATCCTGCATGTAGGGGGATTGAACTTGAAGTCAATTGGGAAAAGTCAAGATGGAAGATGATGCAGAGAATTTAAAGATGTTCTAGTGGGAACATGTAAAGTGAGTGTTGGCAATACTCAATAGCATTTCAAATTCAGTATATGTACCTGTCAATGTTTTCAATAAATCAACAACTATACTTGGTTACAACTACAAACCTGGTTGAAATAAATCATCTGTGTGTCCAAACAACATAGCTAAAATCTTTGGAGGGGATTCACTTTCCATTGTACATCCTTAAGTACCTTTTCATGTTATACTCTGAACATGATTTATCTATTTGAAAATAAAATAATGACTAATGTAAAAAAAAACATTTAAAATTTATGTTAGTATGGGGCAGTGTATCCATAATTTATGGCTTCTCTGCCTCGACATTTTCAGAAGATAAATTTGTTTTGAACAGTATGCCATGTCCATTTTATGCTTCCTATTCCCACTACTTTCACTGATTTTCTTTACTATCAGAGAGTCTTTTTTTGTTAATACAACCAGAAATTGTAAACTGCTTCTGGTATATTTTTGCTTGCGAGTTTTGTTAATGCTCCCTGTCTGTCTTTACTGGAATATGTAAATTATCAGTTAATAGGATCTTTCTTTTACTTTTAAAATCTCTCCCATCTATCTATCAATTTATCTATCTCCCTACCTATTTATCTACCTACCTACTATCCCTGTATCTATAAATACTGGAAAATAAATTATATATAGCATGTGTATATACTGATTCTGTTTTGAGTATTAAAATTCTGGCTGTTCCCCAACTTCCCTCTGCTATTGCCTCTCCGTGGTTCACTCAACACAGGCTCACAGATGCTCCTTGAGCATTCCAGGCATACTGCCATGCCAGGGCCTTACACTTGGCTCTTTCATGAGTCTGGGATGCTCTTCAATGAGATAGTCCCTTTTCTTGCCTCCTTAAAATCTTTGCTGAAATATCTCCTTTACAGTGAGAGCATCCCAAACCACCCTATTTACAATTTTTACATCAAGTTAGTGCTCCTGATCCCTTTTTCGTGATTTACTTTTTTTTCCCATAGCACTTATCACCTTCTAACACAGTGTATAACTTATCTCACATATTGTCTGTCTTCTTCTTTAGTATAAATTTCCATGAAGTCAGTGAATTGTATTCATTCACTGAAGTATTTTCATTACCTAGAACTATTTCTGCCACTTAACGGGTGGTCAAAAAATATTTGTTGATTGGCTGAATGAACTAATCCGCAGTTTATCTTTGAGCACGGTGATGAAACAATGATGGAAGTAATACTGTTTTTAAAAACATATAAATGTGCTCACATAAATACTGCTACTATGCATATACATTTGCGATTATTGAAACTACTCGTAAGTTCCCTCCTTTTGAATAATTCACCAACTTAATAAGAGCTTTACTATTTGTCACATAAGGTTTCTCTGTGTTGCTTAATCTCACACAACTCTTTAAGGTAGACATCATTACCCTCTTTTACAGAAATTGAACATAGTACAAGTGACTAGAAAGGTCACAGAACTCACTTGGAGTTGACATATGAACACAAGCTTCTGTGACGTCAATCATTATGTTACAGTGTCAAATAATCCTAATCCTAATGACTCCTAATAGTCTTAATAATGCTAAAATATCAAGGGTGACAGTTTAAGCAAAAAAAAAAATCTGGTCACAGAAATAGACAAATAGAGCTTCCAGTTAATCCCAAATGCGTTGTGCTGATATAAAACCATACTTTCTATTTGTATTATGCAAGACAATAATTGGATCTCTTGGTACTGGCATTATCTGAAGGGAAATGATTTTTATCTTTTAACTTTTTGTGTGTGCACATCTATTTTGTTCTACTAAGAGAATTCAAGTTATTAATATGGAGTTTGCTATCGATTTATTTTTTATTTTATTTACATATTCAATATAAATTATAAAATAAACACCCATTGATAACTTGCATATGCCCTTTCCTGTCAGCCAATAACTAAACTCTGTATTGAATTTTGTGCTTATCCTTCTAATTTTTAGAAAAGTTTTTGTTCTTTATAAGAAAGATGTCATACCTCTTGGTTGATACACAGTTTTTTGCTTTATCTCAATTATATAATGCCCCCTAAAACATTATTTTTAAGGTATAATTCTGACCCAGATTAATATGATTATAAGAGTTAATGATTCATGGCACATGAAATTCTAGGGGAACCAAATAATGTTCAAAGCCATACTGTACTTATCACAGATTTCATAATTATTTACTCTTTACATTATGCAACACATAAAATGTATTAACAAAGATTTAAAACTACTTTCCCTCATTGGCTTGAAGATATGCTGCAGAATTGTGTAGTTCATATTAAATCAGAGCAAACATATACTGTCTTCAATTTAGGTCTCTTCCAAGAGCACTTAGGTCATTTCATTCTAATGTTTCATAGAGCAACACCATGTCAGCATAATGGAGACTTACGACAGCACAGTTCTCGTATCAAAAGAATAAGGCAAAATCCAGTAACATTTCTTTTCAAAATTCATACATATGTTGCAGTGAGAACCTCAAAAAATAAAAGGAGACACCCATATGCAAAGATAGTAAGTTCATTTGAGGTCTCAAAATGAAAAAGGTAAACAAGAGATTGCAAAACTCTCACTGAAGAGAAAAATTTGATAGGTGGGTTACATACCCTCACCCCCCAAAAAGAGGAGATTAAGAAACAGGGTCTCAAATTAGTGCATGTGTAAAGCTGATTACCTTAAAAGTTATCAATGGTTTAATAAAAGTCTTTTAAAGACGACTTATGATACAAATTAAATAACCATTAAATGTTAGTTCCCTGTCCCTCATTTATATGAGATATTATAAAAATATGCCAAAATCAGTAAATACAAAGCAATAGCAATGACAAAACAAATGGAACACTTCATAGAAAACCATACCTGATGAGGGGAGTAGAATTTCTTGTCACTAGTCAGTCGATTTCCATCCATGGAGAAAAGAAAGCTTCTTCTTTTGACACTGTCCTCAGATTCTGATTTGGGAAACCTGTCTCCCTCTCCTTTGTTGTTTCCTTCAAGATGTTCCCTCTGTCTTCTTTTCTTCCGTCGGTTCCTCCACTCCTTAGCGCTTTTGGAACTTAACTTCGATGCTTCTGAAGAACTTTCCAGGAGCTCTCCTAACCCACCTATTCCACTGAAATCTCTTGAAGCAGCTGATGCGGCTGCAACTGCCTGTTTGAGACAAAGCCAGGCACTGTTTATAACAAGTCATTTTGGAAACAGTTGACTGTGGTACACACATTGCCATGTAAGACTATTAAGCATATGGAAACATTCTGGTCATTTCGTTGTGTTTTACCACAAGAGAGTTTACTTAATAATGACGATTTAAAACAGTACAAAGCAATATGGTAACCTATGCATTAAGGCAAGAAAAGTCAGGTTTGGTACATCTCTTGGAGAGTCTTTGAAAAAAAAAACCCTGTTGAGATTAGCTTAATTTCTAGGCAAAATTGCTCTCTTAAAAATATCTACATTTTAAAAGCAAATGTTCTCTTTGCGGTGGTTGCTGATCTGATTACTATTCCAATTCCATCCACAGACTTGTTCTTCCCACATGTGACTGTGAACAACTGAGTGATATTTTTTCCTTCTAAATCTAGGACTAAGATCGTTTCTTTTCCTTTGGTGATGAACTCAAATCATTTGAAGTGCCTACTGCTTTACCACCAGATAAAAAGAGTGGGAATAATTGGCAAGTTTGACCTCTTCCTTCATTTGAATTATATTCAGTACTATAGTTCACATCCCTAGGGTGAACTGAGATTAACATGACTAATTTATTACATAGCACTTTTAGTTTTAAATTTTTTAACGTTTATATATTATTTATTGTTATTATAAATAATAAGTGATTAACATAGCAATCAGTAAATGCCTGAAATGATCATTCAAGGGATTATTAGATCTTCAAATATTTTCTTTTTTTGTTTCAGCACTAAGTATACTTAGTTGTTTTGAATTTTTGTATATACTAAAGAAACAACCAGCTCTAAGATGACACATGACAAATGTGTTGTAATTTCATTTATATGAATAGTATTTTAAGACTGGAAATGATTTAGCCATGACTAGAGAGAATATGAAACAGCGATATGGTGCATATCAAAGCTGAGTTCTCATTAAGTATATTCTTGTTTTTAAAAGTAATCACAGAAGTGGAAATGATTAAATTATAAGAATGTTGGTTCAACTTTTTACATATGTCATTACTGAATACAAACAACTCTAATTTAGCCACCCATTTTGTTCTATCCTATCTTCTCTACTAGATAAATTCTAGATAAGAATTTAGTCATATGTGTTTGTGCACATTGCCTATTATGCCACCTGACATAAAAAGTGTCCAGTAAATGTTTGGTGAATAAAGACAAAAAAGGTATTAAGCTGTCAATTGTCTTAGACACTGGGGTGAGGGTGGGAAAAGAACAACACATCATATTTAGACTTGGATTTTGAAGATCTCCTAAAAGACTATGTGTCACGATGGTCTGTATAACAGAAACATATTTTAGGAAAGAAGATAAAACAATTTAAAATGAGTTTGATAACACATGCTTTTTGTTTTTTCCTTCCTGAAGAGAAGCAAAGCCTCCAAAATAACTTCTATTTCTAAATCTCATCTCAACTGCAAATAATTAAAAAGGAAAAGAAAGGCTTAAAATTAAAGGTGGTATAATGCAAATATTCTAGGATTATCATGATCCCAGGGATAGGAATCGTAGTACTCCATATAGAATTAAATATGCGTTCGGGGCACCTGGGTGGCTCAGTCGGTTAAGCGGCCGACTTTGGCTCAGGTCATGATCTCGCGGTCCGTGAGCTCAAGCCCCGCGTCGGGCTCTGTGCTGACAGCTCAGAGCCTGGAGCCTGTTTCGGATTCTGTGTCTCCCTCTCTCTGACCCTCCCCTGTTCATGCTCTATCTCTCCCTGTCTCAAAAAATAAATAAATAAATAAAATGTTTTAAAAAAAATATGTGTGTTGGGCTAAGCAATGTAAAATGTACATAAAATGTAAAACAGATTTTTGTTTATATTGAATACTATATTCATTATGGAAACCTAGATCTAAGACTCAGTATAAGTCATTGTCTAGCAATTTAATGGGACAGTAATTCAGAGTTTGGGTATTTATAAAATTACATAGTGTCAGAGAGCCAGATTTTTTTATTGGATTCTTGATTTTAGTATCACTTCTAATATCATTAGTAATGGAAGATGAGAAATATTAAGGGCCCTTTGTAAATATGAATGAGTCCAATGTAAATATATATAAAATAAAGTGAATAAATGAAGCACTTATTTGTAGCAAGTTAGAGTTGCTTAGTAGTTGATACATAGGAGGTACGTAATATACAGCATTTGTTGAACTAATGAATATACATATATTTATTTTTATCCAAATAAAGTCTTTAATTCTCCTTTCCACTTTGCATACACAGTAACACAGTGCAACACACAGTGTTAATCATTTATTAACTTGTTTGCAGTTAGAAATAAAGGAAGTGGTGGTAATATTCCTTTGTCATAATCCTGAAACTCATGTTCATTTAAATCACTTCCGGAATTTGTTTTGCATAAGACATGATTTCCCTACCTATTCTGGATAACAGTTCAAATAACTCAAAACTAAAGCATTTCTAAGGCAACAACAGTAACCTCCCGACACAACACATTTTCTGTGTCACTCATCAACTCAAATCTGTCACTTGTTCCACTGCCAGTGATTTGCCGATTCCCTCAAAGGCAGATGTTTCCTGTCACCTCTCATGTCTGTGTACCTGTTTCTACCCATCTCTGTGACAAGACCAATGTCCTGCTTACTTAGACTGAGAGTATTGCATTGATGAATTCCTCCTATAACAAATAACAAATATATGCTTAATATTTACTCAAGGAGTAACATTTAGTTCTTCTTATAACCTTTCTGTGTGATTTAGCGTATATAACTCACTGTATACACACAGTCCTTAAAAAATAAAGCCACATGGCTGCTTGTAATTATACTTCACTTTAAACATAAATCCAGCATAAGAGACTCTTAAAAACTGAGAACAAACTGAGGGCTGATGTGGGGTGGGAGGGAAGGGAGGGTGGGTGATGGGTATTGAAGAGGGCACCTGATGGGATGAGCACAGGGTGTTGTATGGAAACCAATTTGACAATAAATTTTATATATTTAAAAAAAATAAACATAAATCCAGTTTGGGGGTGTCTGGGTGGCTCAGTGAGTTAAGCGTCCAACTCTTGATTTCAGCTTAGGTCATGGTCTTGCTGTTCGTGAGTTTGAGCCCTACATCAGGCTCTGCACTTGGGATCCTTTCTCTACCCCTCCCTGCCTACCTCTCTCTCTCAAAATGGATAAATAAACTTAAAAAAATTTAAAGACATAAATCCAGGTTTAAAAACCCATTAAAATTACAAGACATTAACTATACCTATAGTTAATATATATATTAACTATATATATAATATATATATTAACTAATATATAACTATAACTATACCACTATTTCTAATTTTGCCCCAAAGTTTACTATTAAATTTTTCCTATCAGATCAATATACATTGTTATGGGATGTGTTATATTGGGCACTATTAGACATTTAAAGATCACAAGTTAACTGCCAAATAGTTATGGTGACTTAGGATAAATCTTTTTGTTGTTGTTGGGTTTTGTCTTTCATGATCTTTTAAAGTTATACTTGATTTGTGAGTTCACTGAGCTTACTACATTACTTTTTCATGTCTAAACAATGACTAGCACTAGGAGGTCCTTCAACAGATACTAAATGAAAACAGAAGTAATGCTAGGCTTCATGAAGTCATTGACTAAATGGTAAATTTGAAGAGTCACTGGTGATTAGCAAGATGCAAGTTTACAGTGGAGCACCAATGATCTCATGGGTAGACTACGTCTCCCTCTGTGTCTGCCTCCAACCCCTTCCTGTGTTTCAACACTGGCTATTATCTGGGCATTGTTACCTCTACTCTCAATAAGGAAGTAATATTGGATTGGTACTGTGCCATCCTAGTCCCTATTAAAATACTGGGATTAGTTACCCTAGAATCAGTTTAAATTTTTATATGTATGAAGCTATCAAATCATCATTTGTTCACTGGAATCCAATAACTGACACTTAAGTGAAAAGAATGGACATTTTTTAGTTGACCTAATTAGGTCAAATAATTAGATTCTTTAAACTTCTAATACACATTATACACTTTCACTTCTAACTTTAAAAGATTATACTCTTTTGGGGCGCCTGGGTGGCGCAGTCGGTTAAGCATCCGACTTCAGCCAGGTCACGATCTCGCGGTCCGGGAGTTCGAGCCCCGCGTCAGGCTCTGGGCTGATGGCTCAGAGCCTGGAGCCTGTTTCCGATTCTGTGTCTCCCTCTCTCTCTGCCCCTCCCCCGTTCATGCTCTGTCTCTCTCTGTCCCAAAAATAAATAACCGTTGAAAAAAAAAATTTTAAAAGATTATACTCTTTTAATTGATGCCATATTTTACCCTAAAATGGTAGAATTTCACAATGCATTCTTACTCCTGTACTATCTGTGTAGTATTTTCAAGCACATTGCTGTGTCTGTTTTTATAAATGATACTATAATAATCCAATTCTTTAAGATACATTTACATAAAATCTACAAATATTACCTCCTATAATATTTATTTAAACCTTGAGATAAATAATTAGCCCTGTAAATAGATAATGTATTTCATTATCTTATAAATGGGTTTTATTTACAGTGATCTGAAGTAAACTCTTAAGTACTTGAAATGTAGTAGAACTTTCTGCCAACCATGAGGTATATTTTCATAAGATTTTCAAGTGTCATCAAACTTGTTTTTTAGCTTTTTTTGTAAAATCAATAAATATAACAATGATACTACTCTGTACCCAATGGTAAGATGAAAATAGTAAAGCCAGCATGTTCAACAAATGCTAAGAAAATGGTTGGTTTGGGTAACCAGCTAAACAATCATTGTCAAATCCCTGTCCCACCAAAAAAAAAAAAAGCCTCAAAAAAAGGACTTAGTGCTATATGTTGTGCATCTTCAAAGTAACTCAGAATTATTAAGAACTTAAATTTTGAATCTACAAATTCAAAGATCTGCTGTCATTCAAATAATGCTTTAAATACCTAGAACCATCCGTCTGAAAAATCACTATATATCAACAAGTCACTATGTACAAAAGTTATTTGGACTTCTGCTTCTGGCTAAGATATGGTAATAGGGATTTGCTCTCCCTCCTGCAATAACCACTAAAACAGACAAAATACATGTAACAGTGGTTTTGAAGACACTGCATTAATGGGGCATTGGATACTATTTAAAAGGATCTTCGCTCAGTGGTAGGGAATAGTCTGCTTTACACTAGATGCTCCACCACTTCTACCTAATAACTCTTCAAAGGTTTCAAGATGCAAAAGAATCAAACTGTTTATAAGTAATGTAAGTAATGTCCCCAAATAAGGATCAAGAATTTTTTTAGGAATACAAAAATATCCAGCACTCAAAAAAGGTAAAGTTAACAGTGTCTGGAATTAAATTGAGAATTGTTAGGAATGCAAAAAAAAAAAAATCAGTAATACATGAACAGTAATGAAGAAAAAAAATAATTAAAACCAACTAAGATCTGACACAGATTTAGAATTAGCAGACAAGGACTTTAAACAGTTATTATAACTATATTGTGTCTGTTCAAAATGTTAAAGACATGGGAAATATAAAAGAGATGCAGATCAATGTTTTAGAGATGAAAATGGCATAAACTGAGTTGAAAAAGGCACTGGATAGGATTAATGACACATCAGACATTACAGAAGAAAAGATGATGAACTTGAAGACATAGCAACAGAAATTAATGTAACTGAAATTGACAAGGTGATTCTAAAACCCATATAAAGTTACAAAGGGCTTAGGATAGTTAAAACAGCTATGAAAAAGAAAGTTGGAGAGCTATAACTGTCTAATTTCAAGACTTATTAAATAGCTGTGGTAATAAAAATGTGTATTGGTATAAAGAGAAACAAATCAATTGAACAGAACAAAATCCAGAAATAGACACATTCACATCTGGACAACTGATTTTTGACAAAAGTTCAAACGCAGTTTAGTGGAGAAAGATATTTGGTTCAAAAAATGGTGCTATAGTAATTAGATATACATATGCAAAAGAAAAATCTCAACATATAAATTATACCTTAAACAAAAAATTAACTTACGATGAATCATTGACCTAAATATTGGACATGAAACTATAAAGCTTCTAGAAGAAAAAATAGAAAATCTGTATGATGTTAATTTGGCAAAAATGTGTTAGATACAATGCCAAAACATGACCTAACAAACAAAAAAGGCTTGGTAAAGTATATTTCATCAAAGTTTAACTTTTATCCTAAAAATATTATTAGAAGAATGAAAAGTAAATTACAGATTAGGAGAAAGTATTTGCAAAGTATATATATCATTGAAGACTAAAGGACTTATTTTGAGGATATATAAAGACTAAAAACTCAAGAAAACAAAAAACCCAGTTTAAAAAACAAATGGGCAAATGATTTAAACATCCACTTCATAACAGAAGATACATAGACAGAAAATAACATGAAAATATGCTCAACATCATTAATCATTAAGAAAATGCAGAATAAAACAGTGAAGGACTTAGTAGAATGGTTAGTAAGACTGACCATTGGCAAAATATTGGCAAAATATTGGCAAAAATGTGGAGGAACTGTAAGTTTCACTGCCCTGAATCAGAATTTACTGTCTTCCTATGATTTTCTTTTAAGCCAATACTGTTCTTCTGTCTGTTCCCTCAAGACATGAATACCTCATTCACCATGACCTGTGTTCAAATAGCCTTTTAATATTAATGAGAATTTAAAGTTGGAATCTAATGCAGATGCTTTCGTGATATCCTGATAGGGGCTGTAGCAAACACATTTTTAAGCTACAGAAACCCCAAAGAATGGTTAAAAGTAGGTATACATAAAGTTCTCTTGTTAACATTTGAGCTCAATTAACTTCAGAATAAACCCTCAAATGTTATAATTAGGAGTGAAACATGAATAGTTGGAAATACCAGTTATATATCTTTTCACATTAAACTGAATATCAGATTCCTCTCTCAGGTTTCATGAGACACTTTCATAGTTAACCTTATCCCAACTGTGTTTTCTACCCCAAGCTAATTTCTATAGATGATGTTCCTTTGATTCCAACTTGAGAAACAATTTTAGGTTTGAATAGCTTTATCTCTCTCTCTTTTTTTAAATTATGTTTATTTATTTTTAAGAGAGAGAGACAAAGTGTGAGCAGGGGAGGGGCAGCGAGAGAGGGAGACACAGACTCCAAAGCAGGCTCTCCAAGCTCTGAGCTGTCAGCACAGAGCCCAACATGGGGCTCAAACTCCTGGAACATGATGAGATCATGACCTGAGCCAAAGTCGATGCTTAACCAACTGGGCCACCCAGGTGCCCCAGCTTTCCCTTTTCTAATGACAGTGCTTGTATACCAAATGAAAAGCCAGTTCCAGTTTGACCTCTGTGCACAACAATATTCCTACTTAAAATTTACAATAAAAAAATAACAACAGTAACCGTGAAACTTTATCACTTAGTACCTGAGCTTCTTCCTGTTGTTTTTTAAGCTGTTCAAGCATTTGCTGAAATTCAGCCTCTTTCTGTTCTGCCTCTTCCAAGGTGGCCTGATTCTGTTCCTCATAGGCCATGGCCACCACAGCCAGTATCAAATTCACCAAATAAAAAGATCCCAAGAAAATCACCAGGACAAAAAATATCATGTAGGTTTTTCCAGCAGCGCGTAACGTCTAGAGGAAACAAAGGGTAATTTCATCAGTATTTTATATAATGTCCCAGGTAAAGATTTTATTTCCATAATTAGATAGTGAGGAGATGAATACTTTTTATCATCCTGTATTTTGACCAAAATTTGTTTGGTGTTAAAATGAACATTGATTCTGTTGTGTTTCTTAAATTCCACATATAAGTGAAATCATATGATATTTATCTTTCACTATAGGGAAAAGGAAGGAAACATAAGATAAAAACAGAGGGGAAGGCAAACCATAAGAGACTTTTATTTTTTTTTATTTTTTATTTATTTTTTTTTTAAATTTTTTTTCAACGTTTATTTATTTTTTGGGACAGAGAGAAACAGACCATGAACGGGTAGGGGCAGAGAGAGAGGGAGACACAGAATCGGAAACAGGCTCCAGGCTCTGAGCCATCAGCCCAGAGCCTGATGCGGGGCTCGAACTCACAGAACGCGAGATCGTGACCTGGCTGAAGTCGGACGCTTAACCGACTGCACCACCCAGGCGCCCCCATAAGAGACTTTTAAATACAGAGAACAAACTAAGGGTTGCTGGAGGGGAGGGGGATGGGGCGGATGGGGTTTCAGTTCTCCTGAAACCAATACTACACTGTGTGTTAACTAACTTGAACTTAAATAAGGAAAGAAAGAAAAAGTGAGCATTGAGCTTTTAAATATTTTCATGTGTTCCTTTTATATCTATAACTAGATTATGAACTCAAAGCCTTGAACATTCTTTGCATCTTCTATAGTTCCTAGCGAAATGTCCTTCATATAAAAAGTCCTTACTGTATATGTACTGACTGAATGAACAATTGGGATTCTAGGCAAACATGCCGTACTGGACCCTCCTCTGTATTCTAGTGTGTTACTAACAAGTATTGATATTTTTCAGTTCATATATGTTCATAAAATTAAACCCCACACATGTTGATTTGAACCTTACTCCTACGGCCTGAATGCTCATGTCCCCCCAAAATTCCTAACTTTAAATCCTAATGTCCAAGGTGATACTATTAGAAGGTGGGGGCCTTTGGGAGGTTTTGAAGGTAGAGCTATCATGAATGGGATTAGTGCCTGAAAAAAAGAGCCTCCAGAGAGATGATGACACAGTGAGAAGGAATCAGCTTATGAACCAGAAAGGGGCTCTTGCCAGAATGGAGCCATGCTGGTGTCTTATTCTTAAACTTCCCAGTCTCCAGAACGGTAAGCAATAAAATTCTGTTATTTATAAGCTATCCAGTCTGTGGTATATTGTAGCAGCAGCCCCAATGGACTAAGACACTTACCAACTGGTAAAGATTCTCCCAGTAGTCTTGAGTCATGAGTCGAAATAGAGACAAGAAAGCCCAACTAAAGGTATCAAAGCTTGTGTATCCATAGTTGGGGTTTCGACCAGCCTTCACACAGATGTATCCTTCTGGACACTGGCTATAAGAGAGAGAATTTGAGCTAAGGTCAGCATAGCCATTATAGTTATTTCCATTGATGTTGATATAAAGGACTTGTCAAAACCCAGAGTTGCTGTCTATGATGAATTTTCTTGCCTGTATTTGTAAAGCACTTTCAGTAATTGCATACAGTGATACTGTTATTATATGAAATTTATTAGGAAAACCAATAGAAAATTTGGATGCAAGGAGTCAGATTTACAGACACTTAGAATGGCAAAGAGGCAGCAACCACACACTTTTGCCTCTAACATCATTAGTCTCCTGATCTTTACAAAGTGTCAAGCAAGAATCAATTATTTAAAATGAAAGGCCAGAAGGGCCAGTAGGGAACCACTTAATGAGCTGCTTCATTAGCCACTTCTATAGAATTTTATACAATAAAACTTATATTTTAGAATAACTTGAGATTTACAGAACAATTACAAAGAGGGCACAGTGACTTCCCAAATATGCCCAGTTTCCCCTATTATTAACATCTTATGTTGATATGGTACATTTTAACTAATACTGATACATTATTATTAACCAAAGCCAATGTTTCATTCAGATTTTCTCAGGTTTTTTCCCCTAATATCCTTTTTATATTCCAGGATCCCATTCAGGATTCCATGTTCTATTTAGTCATCATGTCACTTTAGGCTCCTCTGAGAAAGTTCCTAAGACTTTCCTTGTTTCTGATTACTTTCATAGTTTTGAGGAATACTTTTGGGTATTTGGAAGAATTTCTTTCAATTGGTATTTGTCTGATGTTGTTGTTCTCATGATGAGATTGGGGTTATGGATTTTTGGAAATAAGACCACAGAGGTACAATATTATTATTGTCCTATCATATCAAGGGTACATACTATCGATATGACTTACCATTGTCGACACTAACTTTCATCACCTGACTGGAGGTAGTGTTTGTCAAGTTTCTCCACTGTAAATTTACTCTTTTTTTCCCCCATAGTGCGCTCTTTGTAATGAAGTCACAATGTGCAGCCCACACATCAGAAACAGGGAGTTATGATCCACCTTCTTAAGAGCAGAGTAGGTACATAAATTGTTTGGGATTCTTCTGCATGGGGGATTTGTCTATTACCTCTCATTTATGTATTTATTCAATAATTTCTTTTTTTAATTTCAAGTTTTTATTTAAATTCTAGTTAGTTAACATATAGTATAATATTAGTTTCAGAAGTAGAATTTAGTGATTCATCACTTACATACAACACTCAGTGCTCATCACCAGTGCCCTCCTTAATACCCACCACCCTTTTAACCCATCCTCTGCCCACCTCCCATCAGCAACCCTGTTTGTTCTCTGTAGCTAAGGGTCTGTTTCATGGTTTGTCTCTCTCTTTTTTCCCTATATGTTCATCTGTTTCATTTCTTAAATTCCACATATAAGTGAAATTATGTGGTATTTGTCTTTTTCTGACTGACTTATTTTGCTTAGGGTAATATAGTCTAGCTCCATCCATGTTGTCTGACACCAGCCATAGTAACTTCTTACTAAATGCATCTCCAGAGCAAGGGAAATGAGCAAAAATGTACTATTGGGACCTCATCAAGATAAAAAGCTTCTGCACAGCAAAGGAAACAATCAACAAAACTGAAAGGCAACCTACGGAATGGGAGAGGGTACTGGCAAATGACATATCTGATAAAGCGTTAGTATCCAAAATCCATAAGGAACTTTCCAAACTCAACACTCAAAAAACAAATAACCCAGTTAAGAAATGGGCAGAAGACATGAATAGACATTTTTCCAAAAAAGACATCCAGATGGCTAACAGTCATGAAAAGCTGTTCAACATCGCTCACCATCAGGGAGATACAAATCAGAACTCCAACGAGATATCACCTCACACCTGTTAGAATGGCTAAAATTAACAACACGGGAAACAACAGGTGTTGGTGAGGAAGCAGAGAAAGAACCCTCTTACACTGTTGATGGGAATGCAAACTGGTGCAGCCATTGTGGAAAATAGTGTGGAAGTTACTCAAAAAGTTAAAAAAGAACTCTCCTATAATCCAGCAATTGCACTACTACGTATTTACCCAAAGGATAAAAAAATACTGATTCAAAGAGGCACACGCACCTCAATGTTTATAGCAGCATTATCAAAAATAGCCAAATTATATAAAAAGCCCAATGTCCACTGACTGATGAATGGGTATTCAATCACTTGTTTATATGAGTATTTACTTATACTACTAATTTTCACTTGAATTCTAATTTGTTTTATATAATTTGTTGCTTAAATTGTTCCCGTTTTGGTCATTGAAAGCTTTTTCATTAACTTCATTGACTACTTCTCTTTGATTTAACCTCATAATTCTGTGTGTCTTGTTTTTGTTTGTCTTTTTTAGCACTTTCTAACTTTGTGGCACTGCAAGATGCCACAGACTCATATTTCCTGCTCTAGCATTGGCCATTTGTCCAAGAAGACCTTGTATTTTATTGGAGAACGGTACTAGAAACCAGAGCAAACATTTCATGCTCATGGATTGGAAGAACAACTGATGTTAAAATGTCTATACTACCCAAAGCAATCTACACATTCAAAATGTGTAGATTCTCAAAATAACACCAGCATTCTTCACAGAGCTAGAACAAACAATCCCTAAAATTTGTTTGGAACCAGAAAAGACCCCAAATAGACAACGTAATGTTAAAAAGAAAGCCAAAGCTGGAAGCATCACAATTCCAGACCTTAAGTTGTATTACAAAGCTGTAATTATCAAGATAGTAATGGTGCTGGCACAAAAACAGACACAGATGAATGGAACAGAATAGAGAACCCAGAAGTGGATCCACAAATGTATAGCCAACTAATCTTTGAGCAAGAAAGGATTATCGAATGGAAAAAAGACAGACTCTTCAGCAAATGATGCTGGGAAAACTGGATAAATGACATGCACAAGAATGAAACTGGACCACTATCTTACACCATACACAAAAATAAATTCAAAATGGATGAAAGGCCTAAATGTGACACAGGAAACCATCAAAATCCTACAGGAGAAAGCAGGAAGCAACCTCTTTGATCTTGGTTGCAGCAACTTCTTACTAGACATGTCTCTGGAGGCAAAGGAAATAAAAGCAAAAATGAACTATTGGGACCTCATCAAAATAAAAAACTTCCACACAGCAAAGGAAACAATCAACAAAACTAAAAGGCAACCAACAGAATGTGAGAAGATACTTGCAAATGACATATCTGATAAAGGGCTAGTACCCAAAATCTATAAAGAACTTACCAAACTCAACACACCAAAAACAAATAATCCAGTGAAGAAATGGGCAGAAGACATGGATTTATATTTTTCCAAAGAAGACATCCAGATGGCCAACAGACACATGAAAAGATGTTTAACATCACTCATCATCAGGGAAACACAAATCAAAACCACAGTGAGATACCATCTCACACCTGTCAGAATAGCTAAAGTTAACAACTCAGGCAACAACAGATGTTGGCGAGGATGTGGAGAAAGGGAATCCCTTTCACACTGCTGGTGGGGAAGCAAACTGGTACAGGAACCCTGGAAAACAGTATGGAGGTTCCTCAAAAAAAATTAAAAATAGAACTACCCTAAAATACAGCAATTGCACTAGTAGGTATTTATCCAAAGGATACAAAACAGCTGATTGGAAGGGGCACATGCACCCCAATGTTGATAGCAGTACTATCAACAATAGCCAAATTATGGAAAGAGCCCAAATGTCCATCGACTGATGAATGGATAAAGATGTGGTACATATACACAATGAAATACTCAGCGATCAAAAAGAATGAAATCTTGCCATTTGCAAAAATGTGGGCAGAACTAGAGGGTATAATGCTAAGCAAAATAAGCCAGCCAGAGAAAGACAAATATATATGATTTCACTGATGTGGAATTTAAGAAACACAACAGATGAACATAGAGGAAAGGAAGGAAAAATAAGATAAAAACAGGTAGGGAGGCAAACCATAAGAGACTCTTAAATACAGAGAACAAACTAGGGATTGCTAGAGGGGAGGTAGATGGGGGGATGGACTAAATGGGTGATGGGCATTGAGGAAGACACTTGTTGGGATGAGCACTGGGTGTTATATGTAAGTGGTGAATCACTGGGTTCTACTCCTGAAACCAATGCTACACTATATGGTAACTAACTTGAATTTAAATAAATGGAAAGATAAAAAAAATTGGCTGCTTCCATCATCTGCTATCTATATGCTTAACTGTTCAATACCAGTACACATGCAAAGTTGTTTCAGGACTGTTAATCCATACTAACATGGGAAACAATTTTATTCACTAGAGTACAGGGTTTTTGCCTTTGTCTTACAGACTCCACTCATTTCCAAAGTTGCTTAGATAGGTACTTATTCTCCCACTCGTTCCTTGGGTTTTTTTTTTAATACATTTTAAATATATTTATATCCCTTTGTCACATTCTGTATTTCAACCGGAGATACCCAAACTGACAAATTATTTTTTTTATTTGCATACAGTGTTAACTCATTGTACTGTAAAGTTCTGTGGGTTTTGACAGATGCTTGTGTTCATCATTACAGAATCATGAAGAAATTTCTCCACCCTAAAAAATTCTGCGTGTATCACCCAGTCAACCCACCCCAAACCTTTGAAAATCTGATTTTTTAAATCATTTCTACTGTGATCTTTTCCATGATGTCATGTAATTGGAATCAGACGAATATAGCTTTGTTTATATGGCTTTTTTCATGTATTAATATGCATTTAAGGTTCTCAATGTCTTTTTGTGGCTTGATAGCTCATTTTCTTTTTATCACTGAGTAATATTTCACTGGATGAATACAGCACAGTTATCCATTCACCTGTTAAAGGACATCTTGATTGCTTCCAGTTTTTTGGGTTTTTTTTTTAAGTTTATTTTGAGAGAGAGAGAGAGAGAGAGAGAGAGAGAGAGAGAGAGAGAGAGCATGTGTGCATGTGTATGAGCAGGGCAGAGGCAGAAAAAGAGGGCGAGAGAGAATCCCAAGCAAGCTCCATGCAGCCTGGAACCTGATAAGGAGATCAATGTCATGAACTATGAGATCATGACCTGAGCTGAAATCAAAAGTTGGATGCTTAACCACTAAACCACCCAGGCTTCCCAGTTTCTTGTGATTATGAATACAACTGTTATAAATATTCACATGAATGTTTTTGTGTAGACATAAATTTCAATTTAATTGGCTAAATATCTAGTAGGGCAATTGCTGGATCATATGGTTAGACAGTGTTTATTTTGTAAGAAACTGCCAGATTGTCTTGCAAAGTGGCTGTACTGTTTTGCATTCCCACCAGCGATGAATGAGAATTCTTATTGTTCTGCATCCATCTTGTTGTTCTGCAATTTGTATTGCCAGGTTTTTTTTTTTTTTGGATTTTTAACCATTCTAATAGGTATATAATATATAGTAGTAACTCATTTTTGTTTTAATTTTCAATTCCCCAATGACAAATGTTGTTTAGCATCTTTATATATCCTTATTAGACTTCTGTATATATTCTTTTATAGGGTGTCCAGATTTTTGCCTGCTTTTAAATTGAGTTATTTGGGTTTTTTTGTTGTTGAGTTTTAAGAGTACTTTCTTTGTGTATTTTGGATACGAGTCTTTTTTTCAGATACATGTTTTGCAAATATTTTCTTCCAATTATAGCTTGTTTTTTCATTCCGTTTATAGTGTCTCTGCAGAGCAGAAATTTTTAATTTTAATTAAGTCCAAATTAATCAATTTGTTCTTCCATGGATTCTGTTATTGGTGTTTAAAACTTATCACTAAATCTGAAGTCATGTAGATTTTATTCTATGCTTTCTTATATACATTTTATGGTTTTGTATTTTACATTTAGGTCTATAATTGATTTTGATTTAGTTCTTGGGTAGGGTGTGAGATCTACACCTAGGTTCATTTCTTTGCATTTGGATTTCCAATTGTTCCAGCAGCATTTGTCAAAAAAAAACTTTCCTATCTCCATTGCACTGCATTTTCCTCTTTGTCAAAAATTAGTTGACTACATTTGTGTAGGTCTATTTTTGTGTTTTGGGGGGCAGGGTGCTGTCTCTTTTCTGTTTCAGTGATCTGTATATGTATTCTTTCCCAGGTACCATAGTGTCTTGATTACTGTAGCCTTATAGGAAGTCTTGAAATTAGGTAGATTTCTTCAGAATTTTATTTGACAATTAACAATAGTAGCCATCAATTTTACCATATAAATCGTCTAATGCATACTAACTACCCAATAAAGAGAAATGATAATTATGGCTTAATAGGGATAAACTATGTATCATCCAACCTTCTCTAAAGTTTTATCTAGGCTTTTATATTAAAACAATAATAATATATAAAATAATAATACCTAAAATGCACTAAATGCTCATGATAGACCAGGTGCTAATCCAAGTGCTTTATGTGTACTGCTTAATTAATCACCATAACAACCCTAAGAGACAATATTACGTTCCACATTTTAAAAATAAATAAACTCAGATACAGAGAGCTTAGAATATTTTTCCAAAGTCAGGGTTTATAAATGTCAGAATTAGGGTTTGATTCCAAGTATATGTAAACTCTAGAATTCATGCTCTTATTTACTACATTCTCCTAAAAAAAAGGTTAGGAAAAACATCAGGAAAACAATTCTCCCCCTGTCAACACCATCTCTGGGACTGATACACTTTTTCAATAATGCGCGTAGATATTTATGGCCATACAAGTTTCCCATTTTCTGGGATGACTCAAAATATGTTCTGTGTAAGTTTTGTGGCTTAAGAGTCACTTAATGTTGCTGTCCTTCACTTCTAAAAAAAATTATACCCTGACCTAAAATCACTTTTTAATCCTCTTGGGAAAATATGTTAAGTATGAGAGACCAGCAGGATGACTAAGATATTAAAGTGCCCCTTATTGTAGAATGTGACCAAAAGAACTGTAAGGTATACAGACTCAAACTTGTACATGGCTTTGACATATATCTGTCCCTTGGCTTTTTTGCACATGCTACTTCAAGAACAACCAACTCTCTCAAAAGCAATTTGCCAAATGAGCTTTTCCCTGAAGATCATGTTATATTCTGGATGTTTTCCAGCCACAGCAAAGCTCATCACATCAACACATACCCATTATCAATCAAAATGTGCCCATATTGTGTTTTCTTTCCTGTATTTATTAAACAGCTCTGATGGGCTTACAGAAAAAACAGACTATGGGTCTTCACACTTTGGGGTAATAATCAGGTACATCTTAACTATGGAATTCTAGGAAAAAAGGTCTTCACCCAGAGGGGTGATTTTAATGGCTGTGAATTTAGAATTAATAGCAATCCAGTAACATAGAGAAGGTACTTCCTAGGTAGGTAGCGCTACTCTTTACAATCTTTACATGTAAGAATACCCTTGCATTTTTTTTTACATCTTTACAATCTACATGTAAGAATACCCTTGTATTTTTTTTCCTATCTGCTTTTTCTCAAAGTGTTCTACATTTTTTATGATGTTTCTTACCCTGCATCTGAGCCATTTCCACAGAGTAAAGGGTCCTTTTGTCCATCCAAAACATAAAAGTGACCTGTTAATATAAAGAAGAATTAGCTAATTCACTTCATATCAATCCTACTGACATTAGGAATAAATCAGAGTTTGACTATCAGTTATTTTCAAAGTGGACACAATAAACTATATTTACAAAGATGGCTTCAACCCCACAGCCTCAACTATTTATAGTTGAAAAATCATTCAGCAACACTCAGGTTAACAATGTAGCAATATTTCTTACTGTCATCTTCAATATAATCCTTCCAGTTAAATGTACTCATTGTTACATTAACAAATATTCCATTTGAATCCATTGTGCCATTAAAGTAGGATGTGGTGTTGGTTTCAAAAGCAGAATCGCTTGGGGGCCATTGCAAGCATTTATTCCGCAGGTTGCCCATGAACAGCTGCAGACCAATTAGAGCAAACACGCTCAGACAGAACACAGTCAAGATCATGACGTCAGAAAGTTTCTTCACGGACTGGATTAGGGCCCCCACAATGGTCTTTAAACCTGAGGAGAGACAACAATAGGTCATCCAAGGAATAGTGTCATAAGCCACAATGTGTATCTTCTTAGTCACACACATTCTCATTTCCCATAAACTGTTGCTTGGCTGTTTAGACACCAGAGCTTAATGGATAGCCAGATGGTTTGGGAAATGGATGAAAAGCAGGTTTTATTTATGAATAGTATGCTTTCTGGGGATTTTAAAATGAAAGTGTAAATAGGCAAGAAGCTTTCTTTTTTTTGCTTATTCATTTATTTTTGAGAGAGAGAGAGTGTGAGCAGGGGAGGGACAGAGAGAGAGAGAGACAAACACACACAGAATCTGAAGCAGGCTCTGAGCTGTCAGCACAGAGACCAATGTGAGGCTCAAACCCACAAACCGTGAGGTCATGTCCTGGGCCGAAGTTGGATGCTTAATTGACTGAGGCCCCCAGGCACCCCTAGGCAGGAAGCTTTCTTGCCTGTGGTTTTACATGTTGCCATGAGCACCTAAAGATGAACTTGGAGTTACTTTTCATTTCAGATTTTGTGTTTCATGAGGCTGTCTCCCTCCAACCCATTCTTTATACCAGCCTCCATGTAGCTATAATCAGAGGAAAAAAGAATTGAAAATACTAACAATCCCATGCCAGGTACATGCTGTTCAATAATAATCTTTTCTCCTTTATAAAAGGAGATCTATTTTCAGAAAAGACCTGCAGTGAATGGTAAAACCCAAATCAATTAGTAAAGGCAAGCTAGCAAAGCGTTTTCCAGATTGTAAAAGAGAAAACTTTACATCATAAATGCAAAAAGGAAGAGAGAGACAGAGAGTGCACACATGTACTAGGGCAGACTAGTACTTTTATAGAGACTCATGCAATTCTCCGTTAAACTCTGCTGACTTTATAAATAAGTGTGTAATTTCTAAAATTTTAGGAACTAAACTGCATGGAAACATCATTGGGCATTCTTGAAGTTGACAAACAAGAATAATAAACAAGTCTAATGTCATAAGTGTGGTTTCAACCTGAATATTACAGTGTATTTAAAGTCCACCCCGGTGTTTAACCCCACTCTCACCTGGAATGACTGAAATTGTTTTCAGGGCTCGGAGAACTCTGAATGTTCTCAGCGCTGAGACATTGCCCAGGTCCACGAACTCTGTCACGTATCTGTAATAGGGAGTTCACACACAGACACAATAACAGGATACAAAGAAAGAGCTGTAGGTACAAGGAGCCTTATGGTTCACACCAATCACTCCTTACCTGGAGTTACAGAAATAGTTTTCAGAGCTTTCAAGACTCTGAAAGTTTGAAGGGCTGAAACATTGCCTAGGCTTACAAATTCTGTTACATACCCGTAGAATTAAATCAGAGTTACTGATAATTTTGGCAAAGTTTATTCCAAATAAAGAATGAAAGCTGGGTTTGGCATATAGAGCCTCTTGACTTTAACAAATGGAATTGCTACAGAACTCAGAGTGCCTCAGCGGTAGGCTGCTTTATTTCAATGTAATTTTCACTAATATGAACAAGTTTGTTTATAAAAGTAATCAAAATACAGTTGAAGGTGTTAGAGTCAATGAATAACTTCATTTTGATGATGTGGAAGACTCTATGACATGAAAGTAATTCTGTTTATTTGCTCATTTACCAGATATATTTACCTTGCAATATGTATTCTAATGTGTATTCTCAAAACATATGAGGCATATAGTTAATTTGGCTAATAAGAACATTCTACAATTAAAATATGTCACAACAATCTGGTTGATGCTACAACTATTTTCATTCCTTCGAGTTTAACAACTTTTCAAAGATACTCACGCCATCACGATGACACTGAAATCCAGCCAGTTCCATGGATCACGAAGGAATGTAAAATCTTCTAAGCAAAACCCTCTTGCCAAGATTTTTATAAGCGACTCAAAAGTGTAGATTCCAGTGAATGTGTACCTAGGAAAAGCATCCAAACAAAAATTAACAATTTCATTTGAGCTGTAAATATACATATTTTCAACATGGCAAATCTTATCCTTTTGTGGTTTTTAATTTGCTAAAATCTTGTTTCTTATTTCCACTTACAAAGACTTGACTACTTTAATTAATCTTACAAGCCTGAGTGAAGGGTTAAACTGAAGAGATAATATCTTCTCCCAAAGAATCTGATCTTGTTTAACTATTTAGATTTTTAGAATAATAGTTGCATGTGTTTTATGCATAATGATCCAGTTTGGCCCTCTAGAGCAACGCTGTTTGACTAAAATATCATACAAGCTACATATGTTGTTTGGAAATTTTTAGTAGCCAAATAAAAAAGTAAGAAAAAACAAGTGAATTTAATTTTCATATTATATTTTATTTCAACAAATATATCTGAAACACTATTATTCTAACATTTAAGACTAGACAAATTTCAGGTTTCACATGTGGCTAGTGTTTCCCTCATTAGACAATACAGCTCTAGAGGTAAAATTTCTTCGATTTGTTTATTTATAATAAAATATTTCATTCAAATTTATTAATGAGTAGAATTATTTTTAGGAATATATCACATGTCTAATCTAGAAAATATGCTTCCCCTTTTAAAGAGTCAGGCATAGACTTGTAAAACTATCTCTCTCTCTATGTATATATATGTGTGTGTATATATATATATGTATATATATATGTGTGTATATATATATACACACACATATATATGTATATATATATGTGTGTGTATATATATATATATGAAAATTTTCAATTTATTAGTATTTTATGTATGTGCATTTACACAATTACCAAAATTCACAGATAAACAAAATTTCTGATTCTAACCTTGCATCAGCTACTATTTCTATACAATTGGGACAAATCATTTAAATATGCTTAAATTCAAATTTCAGCCTCCAAAATGGTGAAAGATTTTCCATTTACTGTTTGATACAGTGCATTTTTAGCTCTCTCTCCTTTGAGTGTTGACAATATTAAGTTATTTCTGTTTCTTCCAAAAATAGTTGAGAAAGAATACTTGTTTTTCAATATTGTGTTCTTTTAAAAAAAGTACGATTTACGATTACCCTTCAGATTAATTCACCCAAGTCACAAAGATTTGACTTACTTATATTAAAAACAATTATATTTGCCTGCCTACTAGTATTGTGTATGTGAATAAAGTTAGGGGAGTTATTTTTGCATTGTTTTCTGCAGAAATTTCTCTTAGATAAGGGAACAAAGAAATAAGAGAAAAATGTATGCAGAGACCTTCATGTCAGGTTTTCCTAAGAATATTCCTCCTCCCTTTTAAAATAATTCAGCTTATTTTTTGAGGAATAAGTGTAATTGCTATATTTACTTATGAAGTAGCTGACCTTATTAGGAAAAGGCATACTTTACAACGCCACGCTTATATTCACTTGTGTTTTAGTTTGGATCTTTGCACGTTACACATAACCACCATGACATTTCTGTTCGAAGATAGCTGCCTTGTAAAAATCCATCAGAGACAGCTCAATGTGTGCTTTATTTATCACATTAATGGCTAATGTCCTATGGTCTATGCTTAGGCAATTCTAAGTTTTCTGCAGATTTACTAGGGGTAAGATGAAAGTCCCTACTCCTATCCCTGTTTTTTAGAAAAGTAAGAAAATTTGTGACATTTGGAGTATATAGTGAGTGTTGATAGCTATTCAAGGAAGAGAGTCCCAGAGCTTAACATCTGAGATAGAGCTTTGCACAGAACAGGTGTTCAGAAGTACCTATTAGCAAACTAGATTGAACAGGGAAGTGAGAATCAAGGGTACCTTGATCTTTCTTGGCTCTGCCCCTACTAAACTCTAACCATGCTGTTGATTCTGTCCATGTCACCGAGGTTTTCTCCCATAATTATGACGTCTATAGACCCGCCTCCCTTTCATAACATGACCCTCACTATACAATATGGTTCTCAGCCTATTCTGTGTGTGTGTCACCTCTTTGTACAGGGACTGTTTATGCTACCAATGTCCTGTTTTCATGTCAGAACTGAGTTATCTTCTTTTTGCTTTGGACTCTGTTAGCTTTATTTGTTGGCTGTAACCACTGATTTTGCTTGTTTTCCTGCCTCTTTACTGTCAAGTGAGTAGGGATAAATGATCAGGAAACTTGTGCAAAGTTTTCTCACTGACTGATGAAGTCAAAAACTTTGTGGGGGTAAGACTATTTTCATAATGGATATAGTCATCTCTAAAAAATGACTTGAAAACGAGAGACCTGGGGCACCTGGGTGGCTCGGTTGGTTAAGCGTCTGACTTCGGCCCAGGTCATGATCCCACACTTTGTGGGTTTGAGCCTCGCGTCGGGCTCTGTGCTGACCGGCTCAGAGCCTGGAGCCTGCTTCAGATGCTGTGTCTCTCTCTGTCTCTGCCCCTCCCTCACTCTGTCTCTCAGTCTCCCAAAAATAAATAAGCGTTTAAAAAATTAAATAAATAATAAAATAAAATAAAATAAAATAAAATAAAATAAAATAAAATGAGAGACCTGCATAGTCAAGTAATAATATTCAAGTGTCCTCTTTGCCTATCTTTTAATAATGTTTTACAGATAAATGAGATTTACACAGGTTTAAATGCTTCAGTAATTTCTGCTAGGAAAAGTACATACAGAATAGTTTTATATAGGTATGTCCATTTGTTAACCCACAGATGATAAATAACTAAAAATTCTGTTAAATTGCTTGCTCAACATAAGAACTGGATTCTTTCCTAAAATGATTTCTAGAGAGCATTTCCAAGGTACTACCAAGGAGAAAAAAAGTCTTTAATGTGTTAGATCACTGACAAATGATGGCTTAGAATAGTGCATTAAATCCTCAAAGAAGCCTACAGAGGCAGAAATAGAAGTGGCAATGTTTGTCATAATAATTTATCTCCTATTGGGTATTATTTTTAAAAATATGACAACAAAAAGAACATACTAAAAACTTCTTTTCACTAAACCTGATCATTGTATTATACCATACATAAATAGCCTACATACCCTAAATACCTTCTGTTTCACTAATTAATATGTTGCTTTGTCATGAATAATCTCATATGTGACTGATAACTTAGGGAATAATGTTGTTGTTATGATGCAAAAATTGTGTTAGTTAATGCAAAATTTTCCCCATATTGATGTTTTGAATCAATTAGTGGCATCTTTTTCGTCGTACTGAAATAGAACATCCTTAGCATTAAAAGAAGACATTAATACTAATGCAGAAAATTGACCTAAGAGCCTTCTTCAGTGCAAGCAGAGGCTAGTTTAACATGCCCCAAAACTATTGTGCTTACACTTTTCCCTTTGTATTAAAATAATGAATCAAATGCTTAATTTGAAGACATGATAGAAATGTCCCCAGAGTCTTCATCTTAAAAGAAAAAGGACAAGACCTGGGGTCTGAGACTGCAAGGAGTTGTTGGCTATGACTTCTGGTACAAACATCTATAGATGTTTAACTAGGCCAGTATTTTTTTTTATTGGGATTGTTACTGCTTTTATTAGTGTTCTAATTACAAAATCTCATAAGTTTGAATGATCTGCTCTTAATCATGTTTTCCCCTTAAGCCCTATTATTTTTTTTGAGCTCTGATTTTGTAGAGACATTTTGTTTCTTTTATGGAACACATCTATGGTGTTTTAGCACACATGCTGTGTCTAAATAAACTACATATCTGACTGTAACTAAACATCTAAGCTACTTTCCTAAATATAATGATATATAACCATGATACCTAATATAATATATAATGCTAAACACCTAAATTTGTTTTATGAAAATATAGCAATAATAGTAATACACTAGAATACAATAATTTTATTCATATTACTCAGATGGTCATTGTTTTTTATCTAAAATACATAACTATGATACTTTTATGCTAAATGACTGGTTTAGTACAGCTAATTGTACAGCTAAATGATTGGTTTAGTACAGCTAATGTGTACTATTTATAACCTTTCTTAAACAGGTACCGTCATGAATTTGTTGGGAAAAAATACTTACCTTATAGAAGAAAAACTCCCCTAAAGAACTTCCCTTATCTTCTTTCATGTTATGGAAATAACTTTTTCTTAGAAGCTTTTAGCCTGACTCCAAAAAGTGGAAAACTTAAGTCAGACCATAATCATAAGGAGACTGTGAGAGAATTTGATTGTGCATTTCTCATTCCAAGAAGTCATTCCTACTTACTCTACATTCTTCGTCCAGTCTGGAGGGTTACTCAAGGTCATAAATACACAGTTGGTCAAAATAGTGCACATGATAAGCATGCTGAATAAAGTAGATTATAGTTAAGGAATAAATGCTAGTATATTATCACGGCCATTTACAAACGATCAAATACCAAAAAAAAAAAAAATCATCAACAAAGTTACCTGTGAAATTAGTCTTACTTATTTGTTTTAAAGCAATAGCAAAAATAATAGTAATAAAGTATTAAAATAAAATAAGAAGTAAGAAATTGTAAAGCCTGTCATACATCCTGAGTCTACTCCTTTTCATCTTTCTCACAAAACCGAATTTAATAGAGAAATGTATTTGAAGCAATGGGAATTTTACATCCCAAGCAGTTATGTGAAAATAGAACTGCAACGGGAAATGACTGTTCTTTACTAAGTTCACAGTATAAAAGTATAAAAAGTCTGAGTTTGATTATATCTGAAGTTGTACTTCAGATTGTACTTCAGATATAATTTAAAGTCACCACTAACTGACAAAATGTTAATGGGTACAATATAAAAACCCTAGGAATGTATAGCCCAGTATATTCAACAATGACACTGATTGAGCATTCTACTGTAATTAGGTACTCTTAATTCATTTATTCATCATTTATTCATAATGAATGAATAATATGAATCCATAGAATGAAAATAATTCAAATGAACCTCAAAAAATTATCAGTCCTGTCTGTCCTGTCTCTAGGTTAATCAGTCTTTTGTCTCTCTTTTAGTTTTTAGAAGGCCATTTTGAATCTGTCTATATAAAATGCCCATTCTTGATTAAAGAGCTAAATGTGAGACAGGAAACCATTAAAATCCTAGAGGAAAACATAGGCAGTAATCTCTTTGACATCCGCTGGAACAGTGTCTTGCAAGATATGCCTCCTGAGGCAAGGCAAACAAAAGCAAAACTAAACTATTGGTACTTGATCAAAATGAAATACTTCTGCACAGTGAAGGAAATAATCAACAAAACTAAAAGGCGACCTATGGAATAGATTGTATTTGCAAATGACACATTGGATAAAGGGTTAGTATCCAAAATCTATAATGAAATTATCAAACTCAACACTCAAAAAACAAATAATCCAATTTAAAAAATGGGCAGAAGATAAGAATAGACATTTTTTCCAAAGAAGACATCCAGATGGCTAACAGACACTTGAAAAGACTCTCAACATCACTCATCATCAGGAAAATACAAATCAAAACTCCAATGAGATATCACTGCACACCATCAGAATGGCTAAAATTAACAATACAAGAAACCACAGGTGTTGGCAAGGATGTGGAGAAAGGGGAACCCTCTTACACTGTTGGTAAGAATGCAAAGTGGTACAGCCACTCTGGAAAACAGTATGGAGGTTCTGCAAAAGAACTCTCCTAGAGTAAGAGTAGAACTACCCTACAATCCAGCAATTGCATTCCTAGGTATTTACCCAAAGGACACAAAAAATATAATGGGAAGGGATACATACACCCCAATGTTTATAGCAGCATTATCTACAATGGCCAAATTGTGGAAAGAGCACAAATGTTCATCAACTGATGAATGGATATAGAAGTGTGGTGTGTATATATATATACATAGACATACACATGTACATGTACATACACATATACACACACATAATGGAATATTTCTCAGCCATAAAAAAGGATGAAATCTTGCTATTTGCAATGATGTGGATGGAACTAGAGAATATTATGCTAAGTGAAATAAGTCAGCCAGAGAAAGACTACCATATAATTCCACTCATGTGTGGAATTTAAGAAACAAAACAAACTATCATGGGGCTAAAAGAGACTAAAAGAGACTAAAACCAAGAAACAGACTCTTAACCTACAGAGAAAAACTATTGGTTACCAGAGAGGAGGTGGGTAGGGGAATGGGTTAAACAGGTGATGGGGATTAAGGAGTGCCCTTGTGATGAGCACCAGGTGTTGTATGGAAGCATTGAATCACTAAATTGTACACCTGATACTAAAATTACACTGTATGTTAACTAACTTGAATTTAAATAAAAATCAATGCCCATTCTTGAACACAGCCTCTGAATACCTATTTTATCATTACCTATTTGAGAATACTTTTGAAGTCCACAGCTATTCTGTCCTTTTTTGTGTACTTTTTGACTATCATTGTAAGTAGTCTTAAATTCAGTGATATTTAAATATATACTATCAGATATATAGGCACATAATAGTTTAATAAATATTTAGTGAAGGAGGATGGACAGACCCAGGTGCTGAAGATATAGAACCAATTAGGGCATAAAAGTTTGAACATTGGTAATACAGATAATGTTTCTTTAGCAGTGGTTATGTATGGTCTAACTGAGGTTAATAAAAGTGTGAAGTAGCTTTGCTCTTATTCCTTCTACACAGTGCGTTTCATTTACACATTTATTATCATCATTCATTTTTTTACTTCTAGAATCATAGTAGTAATTCTATGCTAATCTTTTTATAAATAGCAGAAAATCAATGAGAACAGGTTAAATAACAATGTCACCATTAATCTCAAAATAATTATATATATAACATATAAAGGAATATATATAAAATATAAATATATAAAATATATTCATATACATATGAATGACATTTTCTTTAAAATCAACCGTAGGCATTCAGTCACATGAAAAGGATATGAATGTACCAAAATCTTAATAGCAATTTTCCTAACAGGGTTTAGCGGAGTTAAAATATACAAGGCAGAGGTGGCACTGAATCGGAAAATTGCCTTCCCTTTATTCAATACTATAAAAGTCTGAAAAAGAAAATATGAAAAAAAAAGTCACTAGATTAGACATGTGGTTTATTTGAAGAGTTTACACACATGAAGAACTTTTTACCTGATTTGTTTGTTCAAACCTGTTTGTTTAAACAAGTTGGTATATCATAACTATAAACACATTAGATGTTTCTCCCTTAAATTAATATACAGCTACAAGTAAACATATGATTTACTATTACCTAATTTGTCTCTAAGGTTTCAACTTTCTGATACAAACTAATGATCCTACACAGAATTTTTTTTTTTTATCAAGTTGTAACTTTACAGATTCCAACTTTATTTAAAGCTTACCATCTGTCTCCAGCTTTGGTAACTTTTCAGATAATTCTGTACATATTGCTACTAAAATAATCTTTTATTTTAATTATTTCAAGTCTTTGAACTCTAAAGCTTATGAAGCCTTTGTATTTTCCCTGTGGTAGTTGTCCTATTTTAAGATGTTTAAACAGGCTGAATAACCTGGTTTTGCTGATTCTATAGATCTGCTGGTAATACTGAGAAGGGACAGCTGCATAGAGAATTAGGCTTAAAGACATCATTTCAAAGGGCATTCCATAGCTAAAATCCTATGACTTGAAACCTATAATCATCAACTTAGCATTTAAGCTATGCTACCCAGTGATTACCTACCACATCTCTCTAAGATCATTTACTTTTTACCACCAAGGCATCTCTGCTCCAACCAAATCAGTCCACTTGTCAATCCTGCTCACAGCCTGTCAGCTTCTCCTTCTGATTCTGGAAATGAGTGTCATAAAATCCTAGAGGAAGGAGGTACCTGTGAGGTCATCTAATACAAACTCCCCCCATTTGGGGTCCGTAACAAGCCTGTCAGTGAGGTCCCACCCACTATTATTTCAAAGGTTCTTAGTCCTGTCTGCATATTAGAATCTCCGTAGGTGATTTTAAAATTGCCAATATTTGAGTTCTACTCAAAACCAAATGAATCAGAATTTCTAAAGGATGGGCATAGACATGGGATTTTTTTAAGTTTCCTCAGGCAATTCTAATATGCAGCCAGGGTTGAAAAGCCCTACCCTCAGAAAATGTCCTCAGCTATCAAAGTCACCTCCTTCATCATGTCTTTCCAGATAAATCACTGCCTTCTTTCTGATCGCTCCCTAATTGTTTCCCTTTACCAGTAAGTCTTAGTGTATTAATTTGCACACATTGGCATGTTGCTTGTAATTATAGTCAAGTAGCAGTTTACATGTAGGGTTCATTCCACTGAGGACTAGGTTAGAAGTTGTTATAAACTATTGAGCATAAAAAGCCTGTAATCTACTTTTTCTCCATTTTTTTCCACAGTATTTAATAGTGTGGTTTGTACATAAATACTTGTTTTAATTAAATGCAGGCTTACCCTTAAGATGCCATTTACCTTTAAGACATCTATATATCCATTTGCTTAATAATATGTTTTCACTCTTTAAGGGCTGTATCCCATACAATCATGTTCACTGACAACACGGTAGTGTTTGAATAGGTAGAGAGAAATATTTATATTGTGAGTATTAAAGGCAAAGAAAACAATTCCTGTGTACATTGCCCTTTTGTATTCAAGACCATGGAGTCAAGCATTACCTAACCAACCATTTTCCATGAACTGCAATCTATAAATTTGAACAATTGTATAAGAAGGACAAGGAAACTTCTTTCTAGCATTGAGATCATCCACACAGGACAGTGGACATTGAGAAATTGCCCTTCAAGCACAAATGCATTAAAGGATTTTCTTAATTTTACAGGATTAGGTTATTTACATTTCAAACAATCTAGATCTTTTTAGACATTCAATAACATGTAAAGTTCACCATAATTTAAAGTGCATTTACTTATGCTTTTGTGAAACAATTGCCATGAAAAAACAGTTAACACTTGTAACATTAGGAGGGGAATTTATTTTGAAAATCTCCAAAAACAGAGTGACAGGAATGAACTGGCCCTTTAAACATGGAATCCTCTGCTCCCCTGAAAGATTAGCCTCTGTGGTACTAACGGGATTAAAAATGACATGCCAAGGGCATCTTCAGTGAATTTACAGGTTCTGGAACACAGCAGGCCTTAAGGACACAATTTCAGTTTATTTCTGGAGGAACAACACCTGGTATAAAACCTGAGTTCTGAGAAATGAAGAATAAAATACTACTATCCTATATAGTGAAATAATTACAAGGAAGACGTTTGAAATTTGGGGCTCTGATGTTATTGAGAGATGTAGCTAAACTGAAAATTATTTCAGTGACAGACAATTGGAAGAGGAGTAAATAGTGTCAACTCCAGAATCTGGTCTCCAAGTCATGATAAATAATGATGTGGCTAAAAAACAATTACTGCATATTGCCACTAAGATGATGAAGGTAATAGCTGAAAGCACGTCAAACCGGTTATTGTTCACTCTGGAATGCTACTTGCTTTTTCAGAGATAAATATGCATCATATAGGTTCACTAAAATTTTTACTACTTGAGGCAAGAGTAAGCTTTCCATCTCTAAGTAGGACCACTTCAGTCAGAGAATTCAAAAAGTTATACAAGCAGTTGTTTTTTTTTTTAATTTTTTTTCAACGTTTTATTTATTTTTGGGACAGAGAGAGACAGAGCATGAACGGGGGAGGGGCAGAGAGAGAGGGACACACAGAATCCGAAACAGGCTCCAGGCTCTGAGCCATCAGCCCAGAGCCTGACGCGGGGCTCGAACTCCCGGACCGCGAGATCGTGACCTGGCTGAAGTCGGACGCTTAACCGACTGCGCCACCCAGGCGCCCCTACAAGCAGTTTTTAACATTATCTTTCCTTTTATCAATAAATGCCATATATAGCTTTGCTTAGTACTTAAGAGCTCTGACTGCTGGGTTCAATCCCAGAATCGACCTCTTATGGAGTATAACTTGGGCAAAGTTACGTAACCTCTCTGGGGTTAACCCATGTGTAACGCTTGACACTAACACTTAACCCATGTGTAAAATGAGGCCAATGGTACCTGCCTTGTTGGTTCTTGAATAATAAATGAATTCTGCCACCTAAACACCCAAACAGTGCCTGAAATCCACACCTATTTTGTCTGAGCACATTATTAGCTATCATTATTATCACTGTCACTATTCTTCAGTTATTACCTGGCCAACTTAAATACCATTAAAATGCATTGTGATGTGGCTCATCTGATTATCTGATTAAATTAGGCATGCAAAATATATCATTAATTAATCGCAACAAACTGTTACATAACGCTTTATGATTTTAAAATGCCTTTCACCTGCATTATTCATAAAATTAACATAAACTTCATACCATATTCTTAAATTCCAGAACTTCTCCATTAGCTTTTTACATTAGCTGCTTTTATCCTAACAATCACAAACTATCATCTTTTTCAATAGCATCACCTAAGTCTTCATTTTTCTAGATACTTCATAAAGAAAAGCAGTGCACCCACAGTAAAGAGTAAATAGATGTCTCCTGAGATGGGTCATGGCCACCATGAATAAATCAAGGTCCAAATCTGGTTCTCAGGCAGGGAGGCAGTAAGAACTGACTGTGTTAGCACACAGAGAACAATTCTGTTTCTTGGCAGCAGACTCACATTAACCAAGCTTAAGAGCATGACATACAAAATCAGAATGCAAATCTATTTATTTACAACAAGATTTATTTCTGTCACGTGGACTGAAATAATTGTAATGGCATAACCAGCATACTCTTTCCTTTCAAGCAGATCTATGGGAAGACAAATTCTAGTAAGAAGGTTCTTTGCTGAGTCAACTTAAGTCAAGTTAATCAAATGCAGAATGTTTAATGCCTCCTCTGTTCAGTAGCCCAGTGTAGCCCCTCTGCAATGAAATGGACTTGATTTCAGGAGGAAAATTCTTTCAGATCTGTCTCCCTTGAAAAATGCCAGTGTTTGTCTCTGTTATTTTCCCTATCCTTTAATCTTACCAATTTCCTTCCTTAAGAACACTTCCTTTCTTTAAGTAGCAAATACTTAACCATGTCAGAGTAAGCATTCCCCCATCTCTTGAAGGTATCTTTTCAAATATATACTTTGAATCAGTAATTTTAAGGATAATTTTATTATAGTTTCTTGGGGGATGCTTCACTTATCATTGTGTATAATAATACAGTAACTAAATTTCAAATTTTTCTTTAGTGCTTCTGTAGTAAAGTTCTGGAATAAATTACTTTTAAAAATATATGAATCTATATTGAATGCCACCTTTCATGAGACTAATTTCAAAGGAAAAAGAAGGGCCATGCTTAGCTATTTAAATTTGTTTGATGATTTATAGAAAACATTTTAAAACTTGCTACTCAAAGTGTGGCCCATGCATTAGCAGCAAGAATCTCACTCGAGGACTTATTAGAGATGTAGATCTCTAGCCTCCTCTCAGACCTGTGGAGTCAGAAGCTATATCTTAACAGGATCCTCAGATAATGTGTATAAACATGCAAGTTTGAGAAACCCTTCTTTAGAGCAATAGGGCTAGCTCCACGATTGGATGGTTAACTGCCAGCCTCTTTAACATCACCGATCTTCTCTGTTTAAATTGTGTACTGCTTAGAGAATGCAATTTCCTTAGCCATTCCTTTTATTTTTTTTATTTTTTTTTTGTTTTTTTTATTAAAAAATTTTTTTTTACTGTTTATTTTTTTTCTATGAAATTTATTGACAAATTGGTTTCCATACAACACCCAGTGCTCATCCCAAAAGGTGCCCTCCTCAATACTCATCACCCACCCTCCCCTCCCTCCCACCCCCCATCAACCCTCAGTTCTCAGTTTTTAACAGTCTCTTATGCTTAGCCATTCCTTTTAAAAGGACTGGCTCTAATTAATAAAGGTGTTTAAAACCTTTTTTAATCCACAAACCATCAATTCATCATGATATCTATTTATCTTTATTTTCTACACATACCTGTTTTTATTCTTATGAATGTGAAATATAAATTGTGGTTATAAAATGCCAAAATACCCAATTACATCATGCAGAATCTATAATCTATTAAAAAAATATTTACTATAAACTCTGCAAAGCTGGTTATCTTCAAAAACTAGTTAATTCTGACAGAATTTTGTGGTTATTATAGCTTTAGGAAGGCATAGTCATAACTTGATTTAAATCATATGTAGATAGAGAAAACTTGAGTATTTTGTTTTTGTCTTCTGTTTTTGACATTTTTTTCACGGACTGATGTTTTAACAATAAGTAATTATGACTGTGCTTGTCAATGTATTCTCTTCCTATAGGAGGATGCTAAATAAAAATATTACCCTCTGGGGGTGCTTGTGTGGCTCAGTCGGTTAAGCGTCCAGCTTCAGCTCAGGTCATGGTCTCACCATTTGTGAGTTCAAGCCCCGCATCGGGCTCTGCTCTGAACAGCTCAGAGCCTGGAGCCTGCTTCAGATTCTGTACCTCATTCTCTCTCTGCCCCTCCCCCACATGTGCTCTGTCTCTCTCTGTCACTCAAAAATAAATAAATGTGAAAAAAAATTTAAAAATACCCTCTAGAGTACAAATCTATTGTGAGGAAACCTCAAGCTAATTAAAAACTAAAAAATAAGAGTACATATGCCCACAACTCTTCTTTGGCATGGCTGTTCTTCTGTTCTTTACCATGTGCTTAAGTATGTCAGTAATAACAGATATTTTGCTTTGTTGGCATCAGTTTTAATTCTGACTATCTCAGTTACTGTGAAATTGCAGAAATCGTTCGCCTCTCATATCTCTTCACTGTAGCCAAATCTTGACTTCATTTCTTATAAATATTTCTGCTTATACGGTGCCTAAAAGTAAGTGGAAATAAAAAGTATAAAATCTCTAAAGGTAGAAAACTTCTGATGCAGTATGTGTATGAGCCAGGAAAAAGTATATTAAAGTTAAGTGTTTAATTGAAGACTTAACTTTGGAAATATCACTTAACTTTAAAATCAATAAAATCAACACTCACCTTCTTACTGATATAGTACGGGTCCAGGTCCTCCAGAGGCTCTGACACCATCTCTGGAGGGATGTCTCCATAAATAAACGGAAGGTTCTTTCCAGCTTCCAAGTCACTGTTTGGCTTTGGTTTGTTCTCGTCATCATTGTCTTGTTCTCTCTTGGGCTTTTGGGCTTTCTCTTCTGCAGCACGTTTTTCGATAGCAGCAAGAGATTCTCTAGTAAAAAGGCGGAAGCTTTCAGGCCCCGGGGGTACCAGCAGTGCCTGTGCCATCTTTTCATCCTGCACATTTAATTACGTTTAGCTTCTTGCATAAGAATTGCCTGCAAAAAAAAAAATGCATGAGAGGAAAGCCAGTGAATGAGAGGGATTGAGAAAATCAACCAAGATGTCATTTAATGTTTCTTCTAGTAACTTTTTTGTAATATATTAATAAATGACCATTATTTTTGGTGAAAAGTTCTTTTCTTCTTCAATACGCATGTTGCTCTTTTCTGCATGTTGTTTCAGCATAAACATTTTACAGTGTCCCTTTGAGGATTCTTCTAGTAGCTTTTTAAAAGTATAAACATTAATAGTGCTTTTAGTGCTGCACTACAAATTTTAACCTGGAAGCATCATTATCCAATCTGAGTTTCAATAAGCCAAGTATATAGGTCTGTCAAAGTCGAGTCAGAGACTTTTGAGCCAAAATATAGTATACATTTGGTGAAGAGAATAATGTCATTGATGCTTGTCAGTAAAACTACTTAAGGACCCATCATTTCTTTCCCTGCTCCTTTTATCACATCATGCTGATCCCAAATAAAGAAACACGGTAGTATATGCCTGACTTACAAAATCTCAGGATAGGAAAAGAAGTTTTGCCTAATCCAACCACTGTTCTGGTTATCAGCATCATTATCATTGACCATGGGTTCTCCAAAGTTTGACCATCAGCAGTGACAGAGAAATCAAAACTTCTCTCTCAACTTTCACCTTGGATCCTTCTGAAGCATCTTCTGAGGCAAGGCGGAATATATTTCATTTTCTAGTCTGCTGCTATTCAATTATTCCCAGACACTTTTCGTATTCTTTCTGAATCTTCCATTTGATGTAGTACTTGGAAGCATGGACTATGGAGCTAGACTCTCTCTGTTCTTAACCCTGGCTCTGCCATTTATGAGCCACATGACTTTGCAAAATGTAAGCCCTCAGTTCTTCAGTCTCCACTTATAAAATGGGGAAGCTATGAGAAATGACCTCCCAGATTATGGTAACGAGTAAATGAATTAATTTACATTAAGTGTCTAGACTGCTCTGGAATTAGTCAGCGCTGTGTTGGTGTCAACCATCATAATCTAATTATCTTTCATTCCTTGTAGCTGTGTCCTCTGTTGTGGTTTCAAGCATCCTCACACTTCCAGGCACTTCCCTTAAGTGAGGTCCTGATTTGGTGGAACCACAGCTGACCACAGAGCTCCAAGAGTGGACCAGGAAGTACAGGGCCATATTCACATGCCATGCAACTGGCTAGGATTAGAAAGGAGAAGAAAGCAGACATGTGGAGTGACCCTGATCAATTTTCCAGGGAAGGTAAAAAAAAATTCTGCTAGAAGTGTGACAGAATGGTCAAAAATACTAGAAATCAGCTACATATATTTTGAAACATAATAGCTATTTTATTTTGCATCATGTCAAAAATCACATTTAAAAAACCTAGAAAATAGAAACAATAAACAAATTTCAATGAGCACATGAGTCATCTTATAAAACAATCTACAACCATGGCATTGGGGTAATCATCAGAGTCGTCTGACATTTTTTCTAGCCCAAACACCTACCCCATTTCTGCCCCTGCATTTACTCTAGTCTCCATAGTCGTTTATCCCTAAATGGCCTTCTAATTCTTAGCTGTTTGTGGCATGTATATACTGAGCTTACAGACAATAAGAAACTCTAGATCTTATAGTAACATAAGAAAAATGATATAGATTAAAAATGACTATAGATTATTACATATGGTTTTTGGGGGTTTATATCTGAATTCCTAGTGCCCTGGTCTGTTCTAATGAGTTTAGTATTTTTAATAGCTTTTCTTTTTTTTTTTAATGTTTATTTATTTTTGAGAGAGAGAGAGAGAGAGAGAGAGAGAGAGAGAGCGAGACACAGAATCCGAAGGAGGCTCCAGGCTCTGAGCTATTAGCACAGAGCACAATGCAAGGCTTGAACACACAGACCGTGAGATCATGTCCTGAGCCGAAGTCGGACACTCAGGCACCCCAATAGCTGTGTCCTTTCATTTAACTAGTATTTATATTATGACATTGTTATATTTTCTGCTACTATGAAGGTATATTCTAAGTAAGTTAAAAAAAAATATCAGATGTCAAAAGCTGTGCCATTTTCCCTACTAGTTCTGAAAAAGAATTTCTGGTTTGTGGTGGGACTGGGCTTTTTTGTTTTGTTTTGTTTGCCATCGAGTAGCATATGAATTAGAAATTTTGAGAATAGTTATTCTATTTTAGTCAAAAATTAATCACCTGTTTATTTTGTGCCTTCTAACTTCACGACACATGGCGCAAAGTAGAACTAAAGTTTTTTGCCGTTTTATGTTCATTTTGACCTACACATGGCCAGTCCAGTGCTAAGCTGTTATAGAATAATCACCTTAATACTTTTGAATGTGGAAGGAGTTTGTGCATTAACTGCAAGCCTTAAATACCCAGAGATGTGTAATCCATCTATCTCTCATCACCTTTCATGAACTAAATGGATAAGATTTTTACCAAGTGCTAAATGAAAATGAAACAGCATGACAAAGATATCTTAAGACATTTCTAAGAAGCATGGCTGCTTTCTTAGGGAAGAAGAAAGTTTACTATTGTATATGAGAGTTTAGTTAAACTAATTTCCGTTTCTTTATTAACAATGGAATGAAAAGCATGCAGCAGTCAGAATCCTGAGTTCTGGGTCTGTACTGAGCCTAACCATTTGTTTATGACATTTAACTTTCCTCAACCTCACTGTCATTGAAACACTTTACCATATATGTGGCAACACTTTGCCACAAAGAAATAACCACTTATACTCATTTAATTGAAATTTCCTGGTTCCTAGGTTTTAAAATGAAATTAGGTTAAAAATATCTAATGTGGAGGGGCGCCTGGGTGGCTCAGTCGGTTGAGCTTCTGACTTCAGCTCAGGTCATGATCTGACTGTCCGTGACTTCAGCTCAGGTCATTATCTGACTGTCCGTGAGTTCGAGCTCGCATAGGACTCTTTGCTGACAGCCTGGAGCCTGTTTCAGATTTTGTGCCTCCCTCTCTCTTTGACCTTCCCCGTTCATGCTCTGTCTCTCTCTGTCTCAAAAATAAGTAAACGTTAAATTTTTTTAAAATATCTAATGTGGAAATATTTCAATAATCTGTACAGATTACTTTGATTCCTCTGAGATGACGTGGAACAGGTTACCATCACAAAATCGTAAACACATATTTAAACAAATCATTCTTTACCTTCCTGTTGGCAAGGACTAGCACAACGAATGTGAGTCTTGGCCAAAAGAAAGTAACAAAGTCTCTTTGAAACTGCCACACTATTGTTTCTAAATCCTAGGAACACAGATCAGTTCCAGACTCAAGGCTTTTCCTTGAGTAGGGTTTGCCCAATATTTGGATAGGTTGAGACATTAAAAATCATAGCGAGGGGAGATTCCTTCTCATGGCTTCTCCTGCAGCTTTGCTGTTTAGAAACCTCTCATAGTTCTAAAGCAGTTCGATTTTAAGTTTTTTTCCTCTTCCCTCTTGTTCTTTGTGAGCCAATTATATAGACCTCTTACATAATTTCACATTTCCATTAGAGCAGACTTTTAAAAATTAATCCCTACTGATGCCTTGGTGTGGGATATATATTATTAATGAATATATGTGCATTATAATTTATTAAAATATATCAAATTTAATATGCCAAATTTTCTCTAGAACTGTCCTTGCAAGGACAAAAAAGATTAAAAAAAAAAAAGATCTGAGGAGATGATCTCTTTGACTAAAAACCAAAGTGTGTGTGTGAATGTGTGTGAGTAAACCAAATGCATCTCTGTTAATCAATAAAAATACTGTGGTTTCCAAAATCCTATTCTAGGGATGGACCACAGAATTTATAGCCTGGAAGGATTAGGATCATTTATGCAAGAAATATTTATTGAGAGACTACTATGTGTCAACACTATGTTTGGACTAGGCACCCATGGTTCTTACTCTTAAGAAGCTGACAGTCCAGGGGAGCCTGGGTGGCTCAGTCGGTTGAGCATCTGACTTCAGCTCAGATCATGATCTCGCCTTGGTGAGTTCGAGCCCTGCATTGGGCTCTGTGCTGACAGCTCAGAGCCTGGAGCCTGCTTCAGATTCTGTGTCTCCCTCTCTGTCTGCCCTTCCCCCACTCATGCTCTGTTTCTCTGTCTCAAAAATAAATATGGGGCGCCTGGGTGGCGCAGTCGGTTAAGCGTCCGACTTCAGCCAGGTCACGATCTCGCGGTCCGTGACTTCGAGCCCCGCATCAGGCTCTGGGCTGATGGCTCGGAGCCTGGAGCCTGTTTCCGATTCTGTGTCTCCCTCTCTCTCTGCCCCTCCGCCGTTCATGCTCTGTCTCTCTCTGTCCCAAAAATAAAAATAAAAACGTTGGAAAAAAAATTAAAAAAAAATAAATAAACATAAAAAAAGCTGACAGTCCAGTGTGAGAGATGTTTACACAAATAATTATAATACCATTGTACATATATGACTGGTTATTGTCTGAGCTCCATAAATGGGAGCAATTTATTCTGCCCAGGCAAGGGTGAGGAGGTTTATGGTTCAGAGAAGTTTTCCTGAGAAAGTTTTATAGACTAATTGTGATTTGACCAACTGGCATGGTGGTGGTAATTGGAGGAAAGTTGGTAGGAAGACAAATCAGTAGAGGTAGTATGTGCATGGGCCCAGAAATAAGAAAAAGCAGGGAGAGCTTTGGAAGAACTAAGAAATTCATTACTAAGAACTAAGAAGTTCATAGAGACCAACCTGCTCAAAAGAAAGTGGTTAGAGCAAGGCTGAAACGCTGGCAGGATATAAATCACAAAAGGTCTTGTACAGCATGCTGAGGTAAACATGGATGGGGAGTGATGGGATTGATTTGAAGATTAGAAAGATAGTGGCAGGATAAAGGACAGACAGGTGGGGGTGATCCTAGAACAATGGTTTTCAAACATTTTGATTTCAGGATCCTTTTTTTTTTTTTAGGTTTATTTATTTATTTTGAGAGAGAGACAGAGCACAAGTGGGGAGGAAAAGAGAGAGAGAAAGAGAGAGAGAGAATCCCAAGGAGGCTCCACACTGTCAAGTTTACGGCCTGATGAGGGGCTCAAACTCACAAACCAAGAGATGATAACCTGAGCCAAAATCAAGAGTCAGAGGCTTAACCAACTGAGCCATGCAGGCGCTCCCTTTTAGACTCCTAAAATTATTGATGATATCAGGGCACCTGGGTGGCTCAGTCAGCTGAGCATCTGACGTCAGCTCAGGTCATGATCTTGGGGTTGATGAGTTTGAGCCCCGCGTTGGGCTCTATGCTGATAGCTTGGAGCCTGGAGCCTATTTCGGATTCTGTGTCTCCCTCTCTCCCTGCCCCTCCCCCACTAGCATTCTGTCTCTTTCTCTCTGAAAAATAAATAAACATTAAAAAAAATACTGATGATATCAAAGAGCTTTTGTTTATGGGGGGGCTTATCTATTCATATTTATCATATTAAAAATTAAGATTTAAAAACTTTTATTAACTTAATAATGACAAGCCCTTGTGTGTTTACATACAAAACACATTTTTAATAAAAATAACTATGCTATCCCAGATGAAAAAAAAATGGTGTGAGAAAAAGAAATTTATTTTTTTATTTTATTAAAAAAATTTTTTTAATGTCTATTTTTATTTTTGAGAGAGAGAGAGAGATTCAGAGAAAGAAGGAGATACAGAATCTGAAGCAAGCTCCAGGCTCTGAGCTGTCAGCACAGAGTCCAACATGGGGCTTGAACCCACAAACCATGAGATCATGACCTGAGCTGAAGTTGGACACTTAACCGACTGAGCCCCAGGAATTTATTTTAAATTTGGGCAAATCTCTTTACTGTCTGGAATACAACCAGATTCTCCTATCTGCTTCTAGGTTCAGTCTGTTGAGATATGTTGTTTTGATTGAAGTAGATGAAGAAAATCCTCATAATAAATATATATGTAGCTGGAAAAATGAGTTTTTTAATTGTTTTTTTCAGGCTGTTTTGAATATTCTTTGATACACACCAAAACTCTACAAATAATAATTGCTTGAATTAGTTTCAATGTGAAATCTGAAACTGTATCAGGAATTATTTACTGATCTTGCCTTTTGGATGGATTCTGTACCATGTATGGATCATTTGGAAAATATTGGCACACTGGTAGGCAGATTTCCCAAAATTTGGCAAATTTCATTAAATAACGTTCAAAAGTCACGTTCGTTAATGTCGCCATTGATCTCATGAGAAAAGTCATAATGTATTGGGAGGCTGTCTAGTTCGCAGTGGCAGGTAAAAGTTTTCCACAATTCCAATTTCCACTTGAAAGCTCCAGTTTTAACACTGACAACAAATGCTGTCATTTGCTTTTCCTGAAGTGACAGCCTTTTCCTTTGTTCATTTTTTAGAAAATATCTGCTAAATATCCGAGTCTGAATAACCATAGTTTGTCACTTCTTCTTTCAAGTGAAAATGGTGTTCCATGAAAAAAAGAAAAAGTGGTTTATTCAGCTTCTGATTCACACAGTCACACAAATGCTTTTCCTTGAGACAACCATGGCACTTCAATATGCAGCAGAAATGCTCTATGTATTTTTTCCAGTTTCATCATACAGAATACTAAAAACACATGTCCCTTAAGTCAAGATTTAATACAATTAATAATATTTCCTATTTCATCAAAGTTTTTCTTATGTGAACTGGTACTTTCTGCTTACTGAAAGTGTGTGGGAGTGAAAATGTCAAAACTTGTCCTTCAGTTTGATGCTGCTGCCTTACTTCCTGCTAAGACATTAGCACTTTCACTCCGTGACTTTTGCGCTATCAGTGAAAAAGGCAAAGGTCATCTTGGTATTACTGTTCGGAAAATAGTTGGACCTCACTGCCCCCCTGAAAGGGACTGGGGAACCCCCAGTTGTCTGCAAACCACCCTTTGAGAACTGCCCTAGAAGGAAACAGTTGGGCACCAGGAATGTAAAGAAGAGGTCAAGAGAATATGACTACAGCTGTACTATTTAAGGGCCTACAGTCAGAACTGTATTCAAGCCCTGGCTCTGCGACTTTCTAGCAGTTTGACCTTGGGCAATTTGTTTTATCCTTTATAATCTTCAGTTTCCCTGTCTGCATAATAAAGATAATGATAGCAATAATAGCACATATTTCATAGAGTTAATGCGACATTAAATGAGAAAAAGCCCCTAGAGGGTGAACACCATGCTTGGAAGATAGTAGACCATCAAAAAGCTAGAGAGAAAACAAACCATGGCCAGAGGACTGTATTTAATGCAAAATTAGGAGAGAGGAAATCAATGAGATTTTATGATGTTTTGATATGAGGATTGAAGAAGTGTTATGAGGTTAAGCTCAATCCCAGATTGGTTTAAACCACAAGTTGTCATTAACCCAACAGAAAAGCGGAAAGGGTTTGTAGGGCATGATAATAAATTCTGTTTGGGATTTATTTAGGTTGAGATGCCTGTTAGACAGCTGGGTATGTAATTAAAATATGGGTCTGAGAATCAGGAAAGCCGTCTGGGCTGAGAAAATGTTGATTAAGGAATCACTGGTTGAAACTGAAGATAAGAATATGCATTACACTGTCTAGGAAAAAATCAGAAGATCAAAGGTAGGACTCTTGTGACTACCAGTTTTTAAGGAAAGGAAAATTAGACAGTGAAGTCAGAACAGTTACATAGATGCCAAAAGAGGAATTTTGAAGATGCTAATTAAAAGGCGTATATTGGATTTGACAATTAGTCAACTAGTTCATTTAAAATGAATGAACAACAGGCACAGAGAAGCTAAGTAACCTTCACTGAAACGTCTACTGACAACACAAATTGTTGTTCTGAGGCAAAACATTTTCCACACATTCTATTCTTGACTGACTTTTCCTATTACAGTTGACATTTTTATCTTGAATCTTACTATTGTGTGATTTGATTTTAAAGATCTAAGCTATATGTAAATAACTGCATAAAAATACATTTATGTAGTTCGATTCAGTTTTCCAGGCTCACATATCTGTATGCTGTGATACTAACATAAGCTTCTGAAACTCTGTGAAACCAAAAAATATGAATACAAAGCTACTATTTGTTAATGAATCAGAATCTGAGGAAAAGGGCATAGTAAACAGTTGGGATATGCTGTGGCATTACTGAGGCAAAGACAAAAGTATTTTTTCTCCATTACTCATATAGCCTGGGAGTTCTTACCTTGACTAATTTCCAGAATAGCAGTTGGAAAATTGCATTGGTCTATAACCTGTTAATATCAATAGTTTCTCTTTCCCTTTGTAGGGATTTTTATGATTATGTTACAGACCAAAATCAATTAGTTCTGGTCTGTTCCCATGGAGACAAAATTATGTCAGAGGCTGTAAATTTGCCATCTTCAAGGATGGAAAGCTGTATCATACAACTTGAAAGATTAGAGGGGAAAAAATCCACAGTGTATTTTTATGTCCTTGATGATGAGACAGCAAATTGTTGGGGAAAGATTGTGTCCACTGCTGAGGAAAAGATGCTGTGTTTTCTTGTTATCAGAAAGAAACTATTATAGAAGGGCATAATCTAAAAGGCAAAATGGAGCTGACTACCCTTCCTTTGAATAAAGTTATTAACATTTTCTAAAAGGCTTTTCACTTTGGGATAGTAATTATCTGGTATTTACTGTATTTTCAAGCCACGTATGTGACAAAGAGAGTAATGATTTTTTAAAGGCATATACAGAGAATTTGGCACATTATAATAATAACCACTGGGCATTCTCCAAGGCAGAATTAAATGTTATTTTCTGTATTTCAGAAGATCTTTGAAATAACATCTGGTTGGTATGCTTACCTAACTAGGTGGCTTTGAGAATTAAACAATAATAGACAAAACTCTGTTAAACTGTTACTATGTCTCAGGTACTCTGTCATATAATTTATGTACGTTAACTCACTTAATCTTATGAGGTTCAATCGTTTAATTTTATTTAACCTTGTTATTCCCATTTTAGAGATCAAAAAACCTAGGGGCAAGTAGGTTGGATAATCTGCCCAAGCTGTAAAAGTGGTGAGTCAAGAAGACAGGTTTTGAATCAATATAGTTCAGGAAATAGCCTGGGCCCCAAAATGGGATTTTTAGTTCATGTGTTCTGAAATTGAATTAGGATAAGTCGGCTACCTTACTGGGAGGTTACTACGTATATAGCCCCATGTTAGGAATGAAGTGGTGCAATCTAAGAAATAGAGCAATATAGTCCTCACCTTTGTTTTTAATGTAGAAGATAAACAGGAATGAATTAATAACAAGCATAAAACTCACATCTAATGGATACGTACTGACATATTTTAAGCACCTTAGAGTTGTTTGAAGATAAATTAAAGGCCTAAGCTAGCTTCTTATATATCATTACCTCTTGCTCTCATTGTGATGTCAAGGAATGATGCAGTACTCTTGTCTGAATTAAACCTATTGAGAAAGTAACTCTACAGCAAGGATATCACTATTATATGGCCAAATATAGATGAAATTTAGACTTTTTCTACCACTGTTCCCTTCCTGTTAGCTAAACTCATGATTGTCCACACATAAATGCTATTTATTGATTTGCTAACTGTTTTAATAAGAGGATCTATTTCTGTCTTTACCTGGACTCAATGGCATACCTCTGAAAAAAATAGCTGAGTATGAAAGTGTAAGCTCGTCTCTGTCATCAGAACAATTTTTATCCTGGAATAGTTTCTAGGAGTTGATGTTCCCAGTGACTTTGTCTTTATCAGACAGCTATAAGCACAGAGAGACAACTGCTAGCTAGTAACAATTAATAACATTGTAATAGACAAATTGTTGGCTTTATTAGCTCCTGAATTTTTGTACTATATGTTTGCAAACTGGAGAAAATTGTGTGTTCAACTCCCCAGCATCCATTCCACTCCACACACCGTCTCTAAGCCCCTTGCCAATCAATGGTTCAGGAATAGGCCTCAGGAATAGGTGAGGGGAAGCCTGCCAAAGGAGTGTCTATAAAAGGTTTGTTCACTCCTAGGAAGGAGACCAAGGAAGAGACAGAATTCTCTGTCCCCTGGACCTTATTGCATCAGGGTATGATACGTGGCACTACTTCAGTCAACTTAAAACCAGAAGGGATGTCATTCTGAGGGCAAAGCTGGAACACTGAGGGTAGCAGATCACAGAGACAGATCTCCCCCTGGGCTCTTGACGGATCGCTCGGCTCTTGGACCCAAACAACCTCTGCACTGCCTGTTATATTCAATAAACATCCTTCTTGACTAAGATGGTTTTAGACAGTTTTTCTAGCTAGTTGCAGCAGATACGCCAAACAAGTAAATATTCCTTGGTCGGTTCAAAAACTTGGCCAGTTCAGAAGCCAGCTTTCAACCAAATACTAACCATATATTTATTTGGATGTCCTTTACCCCATGCAAACAGTTAAGCTATGGATACGATCACCAAATAAATATAATAAAATTCAAGTAAATACAATCCTGTGTAATTTACTAAACACACAGGATGGATGTTTCTTTTAAAAGAAAAATAACTAAAAAGCTGGGTTAGTCTCTTTCTTACATCAATAGCCTTTGGCATCATTTCACTCCCTGAGGTCATCTCTGCCACATCTCTAAGTGTTTGCCTCTTTGGAGACACATATTAGCAAGGAAGGAGATAATCAGTCTTTTGCCTTCTTCTTTTTTCCCCCCCTCATGCAGCTGCCCTTGTTAGCTAATAGAGATTTTCGTTTACCTTCCACAAACACAAATTTATACCACTGGTAGTTTAGGTACCTTAGATAGTTACAGCACCTTTCTCTGGAAAAGCTTCAGGCCACTTCTGGAAATTATCTCATTTGTTCTTATACTATCCCTAGAAGAAATTCTGTGTTTTTATTCCTGTAAGCGACTCTGCCACAAATCCTTGACAGATATCTCATCCCTGATGAACACTGATGTGGCTTGGTGTCAGCTTTCTTGCTCCATAATCTGTGTAGAAAGGGAAACAGGTGAAGTTAGTCCAGCATCTTTGGTATTTGGAGTGAAATGGGTGGTGTGGGTCTGGGTCTGGGTGCCCTGGTGTGCTCAAGGAAAGATGGGGCCGGGAACCACTGCCAGGATCCTGGGGTGGGGGTGGGGCCCTTCTTTCTTTGGCAGCCTTGATTTAATTACTCTTTCTGAAGGCATGCCAGAGCTCCAGAGCATCTTTCTGTTCTTCACCTCCTACTTCCTTCCCTTCTCTCCCTCTTTTCTTCCTCTTTGTTTCTTTTCTTCAAATACCAGAAAGACCAAAGAAGTAGACCAATGGAACGTGTGATCTGCATTGGTGTTATGGGTCATCATTCTAGTTCCTTTTTAGCTCCTTTTCCTCTCCACCTAAAACCCCATTTGACTGGCTAAGATAAGACCAATAAACCTTATTCAGTGGCTTCTAAGGTAAATTTTAGACAAGAGGAGATGAAAAACTAGCATGTTAAACCAAGGCATAATATTAACCTAAGAATAACAATCTGATGTCATATTTCATCAGCCATAACCTTTAGCAATAACTTAGCCCAGTTAAACCAATAATTATTTCAAAGGGCATTATATGTAACTTTTAAATCAGCAATTGATATTTGAAACAATGTTTACATCAATTCGCTCATAAGCCAAACTGGTAATGGATTCTCACCAATAGATCTCCTTTTATAATTTACTATGACAAACAAACAAACAAAACCATTAAATCTCACTTTTTAATTTTATACATAGACTTTTAAAATATAACATATATCCTACACCCTTGTTAAAATTTGTCTGTGGCCTTCAGTGACTTAGTCACTTCAGCAAAGTATGCAGGTACCTGTATGATCTTCCTTTCAGACCTGTATGATCTCACTTACCTTTCATTTGGTGGCAACACGGATCTTGCTAACTATGTAATGTTGGACATGCTACCTAACCCATTCAGTTTTTAGTTTCCCATGAGATAATGAGGTTTACAGTGCCTAGTGAAACAGGGCTGTAGTTAGAACTAAATGAGATATATTATTTCATACACACACACACACACACACACACACACACACACACACACACCTATAAGTCACTCATACAATAGCGGGCATAAAGTAGGTTTTCCATAAAATCTGAAAGTTTTAGTGGCATTAGAAGTAGCAATAATTATAATAGTAGTTTTATTGTTATTATGCTACTAACAATACCTATCAGGTACACCATGCATCAGAGCTTGAAATATTAATTTGTAAAATAAATGTATAGCCCTCTGTAAATGTTTCCTCTACTTTACAGCCACAAGCCTAATAAACACTACTTCCCTTCCCCAGGACATAAGTAACTGTGTTTAAATAGCTTAATCTATCTACATCCTGACATAAAATGAGCATATGTTAAAAAACCAAAATGTCAATTTAGGTATATTTCTAAAATATTTGTCAACTTTACTTTGGGAACATGGAAGGGGATTAGGTACAGAGGGTGAATATCCAAGAGAAACTAAGGACTTAAGGAGGAGCAAGAGAGTAGTTTGAGAAAGCATCCCAAAAGGTTCTGATTTGCTTGGTTTCTCTCTCCTCTTCCTATTCTTGTAAAAAAAAAATCACTGCTTCGTGGATGAGAGAAAATATATTCTATGGCCTGGGCTCCAAATGGGAAAGATTTGCCAATCCCAAATAAACATGCCAATCCCAACTATACAAATAATCCCAAATCCCCAGTCATAGTGATTTCGGTATATGGCTTCATGCTCCAATTTAGGCCTCATACTTCAAGTTACATTGTGCCTTAATAAGCGTTCTGTCTCAGTCATCTTTAAAAGCAGACCATGGCTTACAGATTAACTAAAATATAAAACTGGTGCAATTGAATTCTTTAGAGAATGGGGATTCCTTAAAGTAGCTCTGAACTAAAGCAAGCATAAGAATCATTTGGCTACTTGTAAAAGACACAGATTTCTGGGTTCTATCTCTGGAAATTCTGAAAAAGTTGATTTGGGGCATGGCCCAGGAATCTGCATTTTAAACAAGCTCCCTAAATGAGTTTGGTGCAGGTGGCACATAGATTACAGTTTGAGAAGGCTGCTCTGAAGGAAATGAATAGAAGTTACTAGAAATAGGCGATTGATACTTTAAACAATCAAGGCTGGAATTTAGATCTAATGTTCCCAATAAGTAAGAAAAAGCAGGGATGCCTGGGTGGCGCAGTCGGTTAAGCGTCCGACTTCAGCCAGGTCACGATCTCGCGGTCCGGGAGTTCGAGCCCTGTGTCAGGCTCTGGGCTGACGGCTCAGAGCCTAGAGCCTGTTTCAGATTCTGTGTCTCCCTCTCTCTCTGCCCCTCCCCTGTTCATGCTCTTTCTCTCTTTGTCCCAAAAATAAATAAACGTTAAAAAAAAAATTAAAAAAAAAAAAAAAGAAAAAGCAGAAGCACACTGGATTACATGGCTTTATTTTGTTTTAGGAAGAAATAAAAATTCCTAAAAGCTGTGTATAAAAAGGCAAACTTTCTCCAAGAACTAAATAGAGAAAAGAAACTTTGCTTAGGACATAACAGAAGGGACACTAGGTAACATGCTTAACAGATGTCCTAAATTTAATTGCCCAAAAGACCCATACAAGGTTAAATCAAATAAGACTTCTACTGATGGCTAAAATTAGTTGAACTCAGTGAATTCCATTTAGAAGGTGATGAAATAGGATGGTTCAGAAACTTTACTTTCAGATTATCTAGTATACAACTATTGGCCCTGGAGATCCCCCCAAATTTTGAACTTATGTTAACAGAATTTCAGCATTTTGGAAATTAAGGGGAGGTTCTCTATGCCACAAATGAGGAAGTGATAGCTCAAAGAGCATGTTAAGGCCTTACCCTGAAAAAGGTAGGTGTCATCAGCTGAGGAACCTTGGACAAAGTTGCTTCAATTTTATTTTTCTTAATATATTTATATTAACATTATTAGTTATAATACTAACATCAATTGAATTTTTAAAACATTTTAATGTTTATTTATTTATTTTGAGAGAGAGAGAAAGAGCGTGAGCAGGAAAAGGGCAGAGAGAGAGGGAGGGAGAGAGAGAATCCTAAGCAGGGTCCACAGTATCAGTGCAGAGTCCAGTGCAAGGCTTGATCTTACAACTATAAGATCATGACCTGAGCCAAAATCAAGAGTCAGACGCTCAACCGACTGAGCCACCCAGGCGCCATCAACAGCTGAATTTTGTAGAGGTGAGCTCAATCATTTATATTCACTTTTGTGGTATTTTAGTTTATCCTGACAATTTATGTGTTCTTTAAGACTGAGTCCCATTGTTTTTTAAAAATTTTTGTCTTATTCCAGGTGCATTGTTTTTACCATCATTTTTCCTCTTTAGTTTATCTTGTAACTGTTTCTGGCCATTTATGCTATTTTCTTTTCTCTCAATACATCCTGTCCTTTATACTCATAATATGATATACCTGCCTTCCTCTCCTGACCCCACCCCGATCAAAACCATTTCTGCCAGGCATTAGGCTATAAAACTCTGGGGACTTAGCTCTTTGTGCAAGGGCCGAAGCAGATCCAAAGCCTCTTTCTGAGGAACTCACAGACTTTGCCAGCCTGTCTCTGGCAGCATTTCCCCACAGGGAAGGGGCAGCATTTCATCTGGGTGGGAATGCTGGTTGGCTCTCCAATGTCTGTAATCATCCTACCCTACCAGCTGCTCATTTGGTTTTAAGACTTCAGGCCCTTATCTAGGGGACAATACCAAATGACCAAATCACCAGTGAAGTGAAATACAAGAAGTTTGTCTGGAAAGTAAACCGTACATCTACTCCCTTGGGTGCTCCAGAGATTCTCCTGGATCATATTTGACCACCAGAAAGCTTCATGGTGATTCACATTAACCTAAAATCTGGGATTTGTTTCTCTGAGTTGTATAAAATTCATTCCTGAGTTCACTCTAAAAATGTTGAGCCCAAGAGGCTCAAGGCTAAATGTGCATTCTAAAAGAGGAACTTCATTAATCCCCAGTCTTGGCGGGTTTATCATCCCCATTTTCTCCATTTTCCTTTTCTTCAACTTTCTATTGCACATGGATTAAAAAAAATAATATACCACTTTCCATAGTATTTTTATAGAGAAGTGGGATATAATTAATGTCAAATTTTTCTGTTTATTCATAAGCATGAGACTATGCTACTTATAAATTTTCTATTTATTCGTAAGCATGAGTCTATGCTGCTTATAAATAAATTATTATTCTCAAAGACTATAGTTAATTTTAAAATGAAATAAATGTAAAAAATTGAACTTGGAAACCCAGTATCCTAAAACTGAAAAGAATCTTTCAGTCCATCTATTTTCACCGTCTAAGTTTTATAGGAGTGGTTCTTCATATTGGCATCAAAGTCACCTGGAAGGCCTTGCCAGTTGCCTCCCTAGAGTTGCTAATTCTATAGATATGAGTGAGGCCCCAAATTTTGCATTTCTAACAAGCATACAGATGATGCTGGTGCTTCTGGCCCAGGAATCATACTTCGACGTGACTGGCTTATAGAAACCACAATTTTATTTATCTTGAAGTTAGAAACATATGTGCCATTAATATTGCTCTCATTTGTTCATTTGCTCATTTGTTCATTCATTTAATGTCCTGTGATATAATTCCTCTGAACCCAGAGTCTTGGAATGATTTATGGCAGTATTCTACAAAAGCCTGCAATAGCTTCCTGTCTCCCAGCTCCCAGCCTATTTTCAACAGCAATCAGATCAGTTTGGGAAAAATGGAAATCAAATCATGTCATTCCTCTGATCAAAAGCCTTCAGAAGTTACCCAGAGAAAGGGCTAAACTCCTTTCAATTGTCTATAAGGCCTCACGATATGGCCTTAGAGCAACCTAGCTGAACTTATCTCCTCCTGCTCTCCCTCTCCCTCACTGCTTGTTAGCCAGATTGGCTTCTGTCTGGCCTCTGCACCTGCCAGACACATATATACTGTTCCCTCTCTCAAGAATGCTCTTTCTCTAGATAGCTGAATGCCTAACTCCCTCATCTTCCTCAGGTCTTGGCCAAATGTACACCTTCTCAAAGACACCTACTGTGCTTCCCCTCCAGTTTATTACCTCACTTTATTGGTGTCTAAACACCATCACCTTATTATATACTACATAATTCACTTATTTATTATGTTTATTATTCATTTTCTTTCTCTCCTGTGTAGAACATAAGCCTTGTAGGGTCTGGAATATTTGCTTTTTAGGTCTATTTTGTTCACCAACAAATCCCAAGTGCTTAGAACAGTACATGACACATAGTAGGTGCTCAGGAGGCATTTTTGAATAAACAGATTATTTAATTTTGGTTTTCCCACAAAATTTAATAATTTATATTTTAATTTACTGAAAAGAAATTCAACCTACATGTACTCTTTAAAAAGGCTTGCATTCTATTTATGGCAGCATATTTTATAATAGCAAAGTCTAGAAAAAAATGAAATGTCCACTAATAGGGGATTGGTTAAGTAAGTAAAGTAACTTAGGTTTGTATCATACAGCCATTAACATGATAAAATTAAAAAAAGCAGTAAAAGCCAAATTATCTATGGGTACTATATTTCCTAATTTTGTAGTCCTATTTAACATAGATTAAAATAACACACATTGAAATCTTGTATACCTTAAATTGTATAAATAAGCTAAGTTTACTAGACTGTCTTTAAACAGAGCAAAATGAAGACTGAATGCTTTAGTCAAAGAGTTCCCTACAATCAATATTGTAGAGGCGTAATAATAATGATTATATAGAACATTAACTAAGCACTTGCTATGCAATAGGCACTGATCAGCTCACTTAATCTTTACAATAACCCTGTGAGATAAATGTGGTTATTGTCCTCATTTTTCAGATCAAGGAACTATAAGGTCCAGAGAGGATAAGTAACTTGGCCAAGATTGCATGGCCAGTAAATGGTGCCATCAAATCAAGTGGTTGTTCGTTTTTTGTTTTTTGTTTTAGAAAAAGTAATCAAACTCTCTCTCTAAAACTATTTTGCCATCTGCTTCTGCAGTTTCATCTTACATACTTACCTACATATATGTCAAACTGATCTATTTGCCATTCCCTGAAAGTCTCCAGTCTCTGGCCTCTGGACATCAAAAACATTCCTTGTGCCTGAAATATCATTGACCACCAATCATTGCTTGTTAAGATCCTACCTACACTCTAAAGTTAGAAGTGATTTTGCATTCCTCTAAACTCCCATAGCACACACATATTGTCTTTAAAATTCATATAATAATTATAATATTCTATCATTTGTTGTTCTTAAGGTTGTGCCTTATTGCTTCTACATTTACTGCTAAAGTCCTGGAGGATGGGATTTTACTGACTAGCCACCACAGTAAGCAGGCAGTTATTAGATAATTATTGAATACAATTACCTAAAACAAATTTTATAAGTGCCCTGTCCAATGTGGTAGCCACAAGCCAGATGTAGGAGTTGAGCATTTAAAATGTGGCTAGTGCCAAAATTTGAAATGATGATATTTGGAGTATGTTGGCTTTAAAAAACATAGCATCAATAACATTAATTTCACTTGTTTATTTTTTCTTTTTTTAGCATCTAGAAAATTTCAAAGTACATATAGGGGTCTCATTATATTTCTATTGAATAGGGCTGCTCTGATATATACAATTACACTACCCTCTCACCCTCCTCCAAATGGTCAAACACCTAAACAAACACAGGAATTAGAAAGGGGGACAATCCCCTATTCTGAGATGCTCAAAAAGTGAGGGGGGGGGCTCTCTCTGGATGGATAATTTTTCTATTTTACTTGGTCAGATTGTTATTTTTGTCCTAAGTCACAGGATTTGGGACCAAGCAACAATATAGTGAAAAACTTATTTGGTCCATAAGCAAACATTCTGTGTGTGGGGGTGTGTGCCTGCACGCACATGTGTTTCTGGAGTGGAAACCACATTTAAATCTGAATACAACAGAATTATAGAAAGCTTTCTATTTTGAGGCAAATTGGCAGCATGGCAAACAGAAAGCAAACAGCGATATAATCCTTGATCCATACTCCTACTATAACCTCAGTGCTGCTTCAGCCATTACAGACAGCCCTCCCTGTGAGTGTCCTCAGCCACATTTCTCCTACTGCTGCTGGTGCCGTGTGCTTTAGGCAGTTTCTTTCCAGGCAACCACAGACTGTTTACTGACTGTAATCAAAATGACAGCACACTGTTTTCACAACCGAGTGTTGAGAGTTGATTGCCTTTTTCACTTGGCAACCTGAGGGAACTTTAGAACTGGGATCCTGAGGTACAACTTGTGTTACTTAGATGCAGAAAAACCATTTGACAAAATACGACATCCATTCTTGATAAAAACCCTTAACAAAGTACGGATAGATGGAGCATACCTCAACATCATGAAGGCCACATATGAAAGACTCACAGCTAATATCATCCTCAATGGGGAAAACTGAGAGCCTTTCCCCTATGGCCAGTAACAAGACAAAGATGTCCACTCTCACCATTACTACTTAACATAGTACTGGAAGTCTTAGCCTCTGCAATCAGACAACAAAAAGAAATAAAAAGCCTCCAAATCGGCAAGGAAAAAGTCAAATTTTCACTATTTGAAGATGACATGATACTCCCATGTAGAAAACCCAAATGATTCCACCAAAAAATTGCTAGAACTAACACATGAATTCAGCAAAGCTGCAGGATATAAAATCAATGTGCAAAAGTCTGTTGCATTTCTATACAACAAAACAAAGCAGGAGAAAAAGAAATCAAGGGATCAATCCCATTTGCAATTGCACCAAAACAATAAGATACCTAGAAATAATCCTGACTAAAGAGGTAAAAGATCAACACTGAAAACTACAGAACACTTATGAAGGAAACTGAAGAGGACACAAAAAAATGGAAAAGCATTTCATGCTCATGGATTAGAAGAACAAACATTGCTAAAATGTCTATACTACCCATAGCCATCTACACATTTAATGCAATCCCTATGAAAATAACACCAGCACTTTTTTTTGCAGAGCTACATCCTAAAATTTGTATGGAACCACAAAAGATCCTGAATAGCCAAAGCAGTTCTGGGAAGGGAAAAAAAAACTGGAGGCATGATGATTCTGAATTTCACGCTATATTACAAAGCTGTAGTCATCAAGACAGTATGGTACTGGCACAAAAACAGACACATACATTAATGGAACAGAATAGAAAATCCAAAAATGGAGCCACAACTGTATGGTCAATTAATCATCAACAAATCAGGAAAGAATATCCAATGGAAAAAAGACAGTCTCTTCAACAAATAGTGTTGGGAAGACTGGATGGCGACATGCAGAAGAATGAAACTGGACCACTTTCTTACACAACACACAAAAATAAATTCAAAAGAATGAAAGACCTGAATATGAGACAGGAAACCATCAAAATCCTGGAGAACATAGGCAGCAACTTCTTTGACATGAGCCATAGCAACTTCTTACTACATACATTTCCGGAGGAAAGGGAAACAAAAGCAAAAATGAACTATTGGGACATCTTCAAGATAAAAACTTCTACACAGCGAGGGAAACAATCAACAAAACTAGAAAGCAACCTGTGAAATGGGAGAAGATACTTGCAAATGATGTATCTGATAAAGAATTTATATCTACAATCTATAAAATTGTCAAACTCAGCACCCAAAAAACAAATAACCCAGTTAAGAAATGGGCAGAAGACATGAATAGAAACTTTTCTAAGAAGACATCTAGATGGCTAACACTCACATGAAAAGATGCTCAACATTACTCATCATCAGGAAAATACAAACCAAAACCGCAATGAGATTGTACCCCATACCTGTCAGAATGGCTAAAATTAACAACGCAAGAAACAACAGGTGCTGGCAAGGATGCAGAGAAAGGGGAACTCTCTTGCACTGTTTATGAGAATGCAAACTGGTGCAGCCACCCTGGAGAACTACTGTTTCTGTAGGTTCCTCAAGAAATTAAAAATAGAACTATCCTATGATCTAGGAATTGCACTATTAGGTTTTTACCCAAAGGATACAAAAATACAGATTCAAAAGGGGTGCATGCACCCTAATGTTTACAGCAGCATTATCAATAATAGCCAAGCTACAGAGAGAGCCCAAAGGTCTATCAACTGATGATGGATAAAGAAGATATGGTGTATATATAATGGAATATTACTCAACCATCAAAAAGAATGAAATCTTGCCATTTGCAATGATGTGGGTAGAGCTATAATGTATTATGCCAAGTGAAATAAATCAGTCAGAGAAAGACAAATACCATATGATTTCACTCATATGTGGAATATACGAAACAAAACAGGTGAACATATAGGAAGTGAGGGAAAAAGAAAAGAGAGGGAAACAAACCACAAGAGGCTCTTGGTGATGGAGAATAAACTGAGACAGATGGACGGAGATGTGTTGGGGATGGGCTAGATGGGTGATGTATATTAAAGAGGGCACTTGTGATGAGCACTAGGTATAGTATATAAGTGATGAATCATTGAATTCTACTCCTGAAGCCAATATTGCACTGTATGTTAACTAACTAAAATCAAAGTTTTTAAAAAGGTGGGGGAAGGAAAATTAATGGTCCCTTCCCTCTGTGCTAAAAGAGGACAAGCATTAAAGAAAGCAATCTGAGGCACAGAAACAAAACAAAACAAGAACAAACCACAAAAAAACAACAACTTGCATTACTTCGAGATGGCAATGCTTTCTTCCTCAAATATAACCTGAATTCCTTTGAGGTTTATAATTAAGAGGTTTAAGATTTATCTAGCCTGGAACAGAGAGGCTGTAATCACTCCCTTCCAATCAGTTCTAGTGGAATTGGTGTTTGATTTAGATGGGGCTGAGGTTCAGCTGTCACGTGATTCTTCACCAGTGAGGACCCGGCCACGTGAGGGAGCTTCTCTACTAAGCATGCCCCACAAATAGATGATTATAGTGCCATGCACTCTGATCACCCTGACATAGTGCCACAGAAGACAGTGTAACATAATGGATAAGTTTGCCCTGCTCTATCTTTTTAGAAAAAAAGATTTAATGAAAAGGTAAGGAAGAGAGGGAGGAAAACAGGAGACAAATGGAGCCTGCCATTCAGGTAACCTGTATTTTAGGCTAGTGTTTGCCATCAGTTGTTGTGACATATTGAACACTCAACATCTTAGGTGTTCATTGTCCACATCTGTAAACAAGAGGGAGAGGAGGAAAATTGACTAGCTCATTTGTAGTGCCTTTTTTGTCTCTAAAACTCTAGTTCCCGTATCCAGACTCTGGGACTCTGTACCAGACACACTCCAACATCCACAACTTCTGGGAGAATTGAATGATGGGTACAACAATAGTCTTCTACTCTGAGCAACAAGGACCACTGCATACTGGACCAATCATGTAACTGAGCTAGGCTGTGCTATACTTACTAGAGGCCACCTTCATCTTCAGAATACTTTAGTGAACTTGGGACTTGCTCAGATTTAAACAATGTTTTTTTGATGAATAAATACTATGAATGCCTTGACTAGAGCACAGCTGGAAGGTTGGTTGCTGAAAAGAACGATCCCTCAAATCCTTTCTAACTCTACATATTCAATCCTGTATACATGATTTCTTCATGAAATGGTAATATGAAAAGTCTTCTCATCTGGGGAATTCTACACAAATAGCAGGTTTAAAAAAAACCTCACAAAACTATGTCTAATTTTCAGTGAAATATGACAAGTCACTTGGCTAAGTTCCCCCCACCCCCAGCCTCACCACCACCATCCCTGCCACAAAAATAGGGTCTTTTAAAGCCAGAAAAGCTGAAAATATTTCTCCTAGGATCTGAATTCAGGACCCAAAAAGTCAGTGTTTGTTTTTTTCACCTTTCCAGCCACTAAGCACATCATTGGCACCAAAAATTAGAGCAAGGGCCTGGGTGCACCGCCCTGATTTAGGTGTCAGTGATGCCACTCACTATAGCAGGAACACACAGTGGAAGGTCTCTGCATGTAAAGGCAGGAAGGATGCTGTTCAATGCTCAATTCCTTCGAGGCTAAAGACAACCAGAATGCCTCAGGTAAGAAAAAATTACATGTGATGCACGACTTTATTTCAGGAAAGGATTTGCAGCAACCAGCTTGCTCACGAGAGCCAAGACTGGTGTCGCCTGTCTATCCTGGCTCTACCCAGGATGGCCGATCTAGCAAGTGAGCCCCTGGCTAACAGAGGGAAGCGATCGTGAGGAGAAATGTAAAAGCTAAAGGGAAAAGATGCTAGAAAGATGCTAGAAAGAACTGGAATCTGTGGCATTCCTGCAATGTTTCAAGCGTGCCACCCGAAATGTCTCCTCAAGGATTTGGGTAATTGAGGATTCTGATAAAATTGCTTCGGCAATATTGAGCATTGAATGCACTCCTTCTTCAAGTGACCCCCCCCCCTTTAAAAAATTAATAGACTTTATTCTTTCAGGCTAACAAAAAATTTTGATTGGAAAAATACGAAGAGTTACCACATCAAGTGTGCCTTTTTCAGCTTTAAATATTTAGCCCCGAAACCTTTTATTCCGGAAGAATTTAAGAGAATAAGTAGAAAATATTTTCTCACACATAAAAGTCTCTAAATTAAGCTTTCTTGAGGGATATGGACTGTTGAAAAAGTGTGTATTATTTTATGATTAAATTAGTCTCAGAGAGGGGTGCTGGAGACGTGGCACCACTATTGTGCACTTAATGGATGTTTAAAAGAGATGTGCCTTACAATGACTCAGAATAATTTTAGGACACCTGGCAAACAACATGTCCAACAAAAGTATAAGAAAGAGCTCACTTTTGTGGCTTTGGTGGTGGAGCTTAACTCTTTTGTGTTAATTTGCATAGAGATCTGCATCGTGATTTGATGTGCTGTGCCACTTTTCATTTATTCCTGAGCATTACCCTTTCCCTTTTCAATTGATCTAATTGCTTTTGAATGACAACTTGGAATGGTTTTCCCCAAAGAATCAGGTTAGTTATCACACTTGTCACCATGTTGGTAGAGAGAATGTTTATATCAACAATAAATTTTTCACTCTCTATACTCACTGAATAATTTAGGTGACCCTTCTTTGCAAAATATTTCTTCTCTGGTTCAGGCTTTAATTCCTATCAACACTTCACTGGTTTATTTTTTTACATTTTCATTGTTGGCTAACCCCAAGTATTTTGTGTGGAAAGGTAGGATGTTGATTATTTTTAAGTAAATGATCCATTCCCAGTTTAAGGACCCAAGCATGGTTTTACATACATCCGTCATAAATCGAGCCTCAAACAAAATATTGTATTTCTTCTGTTTGCCATAGAAGCACCAGCCCCCTGCTTCAAAATACGGATATTCTCAACCTGAGATTTAACAGATCTTTCCTATCGGGTGGTAATTTTACTGACCAGATTGACAGAACGGTAGGAGTTGTGAAGAAAACATACTTAAGTAGTAATATTAAGTGATACTTATCTAGAGGAAAGACTTTAGGATATAATTTGTCCTGAAGCACATAGAAGATTGTTTTATTAATGGCTACCGCAGTCTCCTCCCAGCTGTGGAAAGGACTGCTGGAAAACGACATAAAAAGCAACTGGGGTGTTAACCCAGTAAATGTCTCCTTAAAGAGTTGAAAAAGCTGACTCATCTTGGTAATGGAATTCCTTTTAAGAAATGCAATTCATTATTAATTCCGCTTAGCTATTAGATTAATTCATTTCTTTCTCATAAATATCACTTTCTGAAAATACACTTTTAAATGCATTTGGCCTTAAGAAATTTGTTGGTTTACAGGTCTGCCTTCCCTCTGAATCTACCACAATTGCAGTTTCAGAAATTAGAAATCAATGTTTTGTTTCCAGTTGGATGACCTGGACATTCAAAGAGTATCTTTCAACAGAAACTCTTATTCGATTATTGAGGGCTTAATTTTCAAAGGAGCAATTTACGAGGTACAGAATAAAAAGAGAGCGAAATGTCTGGTTGTACAAATTGCAGCTCGTGGATGCTTATTTCTGAGTGTGCACAATTGTTTGTATTGTTAGTTTGCACAATATACCATAGCCAGCAGCTGGGTCAACTTTCAGATAGAAGGAAGGGTAGGAAATTAACAATTTGAAATATAAAACTGCTTAAACATATGGAATAAATAGCAGCCTTTTTAACCAAGGAAGAAATGGACAGGAATATATTTTCTTTTGTTGTTGTTATTTTCCTAAGCATTTGTGTGTCTCTTTACTGAACACACATCCACTTACTAGAATTTTGAAAGTCATTTCTCAGCTTTTACTTCGCTAGCCAACCTTTCATTAGCTTCTCTTATTTTTCTCTGCCTTCCTTCAGTCAGCTGGTTTCAAGGCTGGCCACATATTTGAACTATACTTGCAGAGCTTTTAAATAAACACTGATACCCAGACTCAGCCCCAGAGAGTCTAATTGAATTGATCTAAAGTGGAGCTGGCATTGCTCTTTTTTAAGCTTCCCAGGTGATTCCAGTGTGCAACTAAAGCTTATCATGTTGTACCTCTGTTTTCTCTCAGGATGTTTACGTATCTATTTCCCTTCAAGTGTTCTTTTCCTCTGTCATTTTTATTAGTGAGTTTTTAAAAATCTAATTTTTTTTCATTTCTCATTTTGCGCTTTTGTCCCCCTGATTTCCCATTTACTGGACAAGAAGTTCTCATTCCAAGTGCATGTATCTGAGGTGTATTCTTATCTAATACTACCAGATTTTTATGTCCATGAAAGAGAATGCGATATGATTGTAAATTATACTTTTGTCTGTTCTTCCAATGTTGATGTAATAATACACTTTAAATTTTGGTATACATATATAAAGATTGATAGTGGACCCCAACACGATTGTTGAAAAATAATATAAGAATGGATTTACTTGAGCTGTAATCATTATTGACTATTATTAAAGATAATTTGATAAGACATTTTAGAACTTTGAGGCCATATGGGACTCAAGGACATGTAAATATCCTATTAATAATATTTTTACCATTTCACAGCTAAAGGATCTATTTTTGAGTTGTAATGTAAAGACAAATTTTAATAGTTTCAGAACAGGGCATAAACTATCATATCAGTAACATGATAGTGACAGTAAGGAAAGCACTAATAGCAACAAAAAAGGGGGTAAGAAGGATCTGTGATGATTAAAATTTGGTGATATAAATATCAGTAGGAAAAACAGATATATGGGAGGTAATGTATAGAACATTCAAGGATTTGAAATGAATGTAGTAGGAAAATCACAGGCAGTTGGTGGAGGCCTGGAATAGTAGATAAGAAATGTGTTATTGTGGCTGTGCCTCGAAATCCAGTCAAGCCATTTCCTCTCCATCAGGTTTATTTTCCCTCACTGGTAAAAATACTGGTTGGATTGGCAAAAGGAAAAAAAAACCCAGCCAAACTCTTTTGGCCATATCCTGCCTGTAGGTATGTTTTGTTGAATCTATCTAGTATTATAAATAATTTGAAATAGATGCCAACGTTTAACAAAAGAGATAATTCTAAAAAAAAAAAATCTGGATTTTTTAGCTTCTTTGGAGAAATCGTCTGATTCAACAGTCTCCTAGCCCTAAGATGGAGTTTCCCCTCTTTGTAAAGGGTATGGGCTGTCCAGTTCCTTACTTCTAACCTGGCTGACTTCACTCCTCTTCTTATCCATTTTGCCCATGTAGAAGTTTGGGTTTGTTTCCTTAAGAATTTATTTGTAAGATTATTTCTAGCCATGATGTAAGTTCCATGAAAAGAAAATGCTCAATACTTTGTTTAGGTAGAATAGAAATAATTTACAAAGAGGAAAATGAATGCCACAAGCAAAAACACCGAGGAGACAGAGAAACTAACAAACAGGTGACTGGTTCTTAAATAGAGGCGTAAGCCCTTAAAATGTGTTTTGTTAAGACCTATGCAAGAATATTTTGGATTATAGATCAGAAGCACAATGTCACTTAGGAGTAAAAACTGGGATTTGGTGAATTATTTCAGTCATATCTCTTGGGAAAGGAAAAGGACACAGTGTTCTGTACAACCCAAGTAAGAATAAAGTATATTCTAAATATTAAGAGATTAAAATTCCCCAAAGTAAGCTTCTTGGCAGAAAATGGCCAAAGTTATTTAAAGAGTGACTTCCCATCTTTGAATTCACCCATTGAATAAAACAATATTCAACCACTGTTTAATAATTTAAGCACCATCATTTCTTTCACTTTGTGCCAGCACAGAGCTTAATCACATGAAGGGCTCCCTATATGCAGTCTCCAAAAGGATGAAAACCTAATTCAATTATTACAGAAATAACTCCAGACTTTTAAAAGATTTCTCTGAACTGAAACAACCTCTGAGAATTATCTTCTACAAACCACCACCTAGCATATGCACTGTATTTGTGTGTGTGTGTATATATATACATATATATATGTAAAATATTGTAAACTTGTATATAAGTTACTTTGCAGTTTTTCTCTATTCATATATCTTGGGAAGAAATGTCTTTAAAATTCTTTCTATAAGGTCCTTTATCACTTCAAATTCTGAAGAAAAGAGGTAGAGTATAAAAAAAAATCAATCAATAAATAAGGCACCTTAAAGCTTGTGGTATCCAATAAGCATTCATATAAGTTTTGAAGAATTCTTCTACTGTGGCTAATTATATGTCTGGATATAGATTCAAGTGTTAGGCACCCAAAGAGTTGATACTTGTCAGGCAGTTCATAGAACAAAGCATGTCTTTGCATAATAGGAGAGCCACATTTTCTTTATTGCCATATTATCAAGTAAAATTAACACTAGTCTGCTCTGAAATAGGCATCTACACTCGTTATATCCCATTAAAAGTTACCACAGAGTGAAAACTATCATCAGGTAAAACTGAACTAAAAAGTAGCTTCCTAATCAAAGATAAATATATGACCTTGCAACACAAGCAACAATACAATTGGATTTTATCCTTCCCAAATTTTATAATCACCTCAGACAAGAGTCTACCTTAAGAAGTAATAGTTCAGATACCAGGTTCTATGGTGAAGTGCCATTAAAGTTGCTTATGGGGTAAAATTCAAGTGGAAACAAAGATAATTTAGAATTGAAATTAATCAAAATTTAAAACAGATCCTAAAAGTGCAGAAGTGTACTGTTAATATTAAATTATACTTCAGGGGCAGGTAGGTGATTAATCTTCATAGTTTTGGAAACTTGTAAATCAACCATGAATATTAAGATAGAATGAATAATACGTTTTTAGGTGACAAACAAAATACTAATTCCCAACCTTCAGTGAGTTCACAATGTTCCTATACATGAATGATAATGAGAAAAAGTAATCTGTACAGCCACTCATGCAAAGAAATTTGACTGTCTAGCCACATGTTCATTCTTTAATGGAAAAGAAAGCATTTATCTTCATATTCTTTTACTTATGACTGCTTTCAGCTAATTTCAACCCTAAATATAAGGAATCACAAAAGCTGGAGTTACCTAGTTTCAAGGAAGATGGACTACCAACAAATTCCAAGCACAGCACTGTGTAACTGAAAAACCTTCCCCTCGTATCTTTAAGCCTCCCGAACTTCTCACATCTGCCCAGTCATGAGCCCATTAAGTCATCTTGGCTGCCATGAAGATGAAAATGACAGTGCAGTTACTTGAGTCAGTTTAAAGAGGCCCAGGGGTGGTTGAAGGGCAGGATTAGGAGGCCTGGGGTGCTGAAAGCACATCCCAGCCATAGCTCCCTAAGATCCCAGTAGCTGATCTTGATGAGCTGTCAAGAGCACAAAACTGCACGTAGAGAAAACCTTTGGAGGGAAGTAGGGATTTTGCAGTATGCCTACAATTTCATCAGGCACAATTTGCCTCTCCACCTTTTATTGTATCATTAATAAGATTTAAGCAGTAGAGATTTGTAAGTTGATCACAAAGCCAACATCTATGGTCGTTTCTGGGATTTAGACTTTGTAATTTGATGGCTATAGTACAAATTATTTGGTATTTAAATGTTCTTGGTGAAACCTAAATTTTCTTTGTGAATCTTTATAGAGATCTTTTGTCTGATAAGTATATCTGTTAATGCGCAAGTGAAATAAAGCCCCTTGGCCCTATTGTGTTAAAAAGAAGAAAGTCTTTAAAGTAGAGTCCATGATAATATATCATTGTACAAAAGAATGGTCTTCTAGAAGGTATTATGAGAGTTCTTTAAACTCCCAGGAAATGCCCCGGATGTTAGCACTAATCAATATTATTACAAGGAGCACATTTGTTGTTGTTGTTGTCGTCGTTGTTGTTGTTTCAGCAAGGGCACTCTTCTAGGATGAGAATTATCACTTTTAACTACAGAATTTCTTGGCGGTTTCATTCAGTTCTTCCTGTTGTGGTGGAAGATATTATATCACCATCATTATTAATGGGGAACAGGGGAAGAGGGAAGGGTAGGCATTCAATCATGTCCCAGGATATATAATAAGCACTGAACAGATGTTATTTATTTACACAATCCTGCAGCATAGTCATCATTCCTATTTTATAGATGATGTAGAGAGGCTTATAAAGTTTAAATACTTTGTCATTTAACAGTGGAACTAAGATTCAGTCCACCAGCCCTTGCTCTTCCCCACTTCTCCATATTGTTTCCTAGTCATTTCCACCACAGAAGGAAGTGACCAAGGACCTTTAAAACATCTCTATTCCTCTATTTTTCTATCTCCAGGTTTAATGCACCATTAGTGGTAATATACAACTCAGTAAGAGTTGAGGATGTATCATATTACAGTTAAGCTGAGAAATAAATTGGCAAAAATCCAGATAAACAAAAAGTGTCCTCATATATTTTTGATTCTAATAACCCTACAGGCAAGGAAAATGCACGTCAGTGATACATGGTGTCTTTTCTCAGGTGATAAAGCTCATTATTTGTAGCAGAACTTGAATCAAAAACTAAGACTTCCAGCTCAGTGCTCAACCTGTTTATCTCGACTACATGATAAATTACATAAATTACATAAATTATTCTTGACCTTACAAATGAAGTCACTATTAGATTCTTCTAAAGAATAAGATACCCAAACTTACTTGATGTATCGTTGAATCAAAACAGGTTTTATTTTTAAAAATTTTCAAAGAGCAAATTTTGTGAAGAACTCTGTGTACGTTTGCTCTTCACATGGTGACTACATATGTAGACAAATAACTAAGAAATTATTACAACTACACTGAAAAAAAATTGCTTGTATTGAGGGCCGAAGTATAAGCATCCATTCATAAATGTAAAACAGTTCAATCAAGACCAGCTCCTGTGTTCACGTAAAACAAAGTTACTCATATTCAGTCACCTGTAGAGAAGCATGGAATATACAATACACCGAAGCCAATTAACATTCATTTCTGGGAACCCTTTTCCAAGAAACAGTTTTCTTCATATCCTATGGTAGGAGTTCTTCTGATATACACAAGACTCAGGGCTTTTCTCTAAGGCAACCACTATTTTATGTTTTTAGGGGGAGTATTATTGTTTGTTACTCAGTGTAAAGTGTGAAGTGAGAAATCAGTATTTGCCCATATCATTAGAAATTACAATTGCTTTTAAATACTCAATGTCTATTTTTAGGCCATTTTGACCAGTACTAACTGGAAACCCAGGTTAAAATCAAAGGTCTTTATTTCACATAGGGCACACACTACTTGGAATGTTGCGGTGAAATCTTGGCATGCAAATTCCTACAAGCACTTATGCCTTTATCTTTGTTCTCATATGCTACATTACACCACCTGTTGTATTAAAAAAAAAACTTTATGATATTTAAAACGCTTCTTTCAATTAATGACTATAGATTTTCTCCCAATAACTTCTTCTTCTAAGGATGTGATTGCTAACTAAATGAAGTATTTGTGGTTATGCTATAAAATATTTTAAAGAAAACTACATAAATATATATATTATAAACTAAATAATTATTCCTTTTGGCTCAAGTGGCTGTCTCTGATATTTAATAATCATAATAACCAGTTATTAAATCTATAGAGAAAAAAATAAACAGAAATATATCAAGCTTATAAGAGAATTCATCAAGAAAACATAATAGCCTTTTTTAAGTCAATAAATTAAAAATTAAATATTTAATATAAAAATGAACATATTAAAATATAAAAGAAATAACATATTATGGAACATATGGGGTGATTTTATTATTAAAAGGTTAAATCTCTTTTTACTGGTTAGTATTTATTATCTTCTTCCCTCCCTGAAAATAGATTATTACACCTCTATATTGTTATTGCTCCCTATGCACATGGCCCCTCCAAAGCTGTTAAATAAAAGACTACAGCACAAGGACGATAGTTCCAATTTCACTATAGATTTATGTTTAAGAAATACTGGACACACTGGAATACTGAACACACTGGACATTTAAATAAATGATGTACAGCCACAAAAACCATTAGGTTAGCTTTGTGCAATAAAAAATAATTTTCTTTGAATACAATGAATCATAACCATCTGCATGTTTCAAAAACACGAGATCAGTAATGCCTAGTCTCTACCATAAGTCACCATTTCTAGACAGAGGCTCTATTTCCTTTGAGAGATAAAGGAATAGTAAGCAGTTTACACATCAAATGATGACTTTGGTTGCTGTAATTTACATTAAAACAGCATTAGGTTAAAAATAGCAGCATGAAGATGATTTTAAAAAAGAGAAATGATCTGGTGGCTAGATTCTATGGTGCAGATAATTAAATGTTTTGCCAGCTTACCTGATAAAACAGAGCCTCACAGATCACAGCATAACAAAGCCCCGCATCCAAGATGGTTAGAGTATAAGGTGCCTTCCTCTGCAGTTGTTCAGATTTTTGGCCACAGAGGTCTACAAATTAATTACAATGTTTTTTTTTCTTTGCTTTCTCTGTGGACAAGAAAACAAAGAGACCTTTCCAGAATCCTCTCTGCTTATGCCTCCGCTTCCTGTTCTGAGATTCACTCTATGGTACCCAACATATATCAGAAAACAGCTTTGAGGGGGGGAAGAAAAAAAAAAAAAAAAGGCTGACAGCACTCAACATGGTACCGCCATCTACTGGCAGACACACAAAATTGAGCAAAAGGAAAAACATCCTCATTATTCTTTATCATCAGGTAAAACAGAACATCTCTCCTGCATAAGAGTATGTACAGAGATTCTTTTCCATACTCATTTATTTGCACCTCACCAATATTTTTTCTAAATTTTCTAAATTCACAAACTTTATTCACTCATAAACTAGTACAATTAAATAAAACCTACAAATTTCTGTTTGAAAATTTGGATTTTTAGATTACCTTACACCCTGCATGTAGAGTTTTGGAAAAACCTCTTTTGTGGTCTGTGCTGGTTTTCTGAAAACTTTTTCTTCTCACGGGCTGGATTATTTTCCAAGTGAGTAATCGGACTCCTTAAAGAACTGTGTAATACACATTTACGGATAGACTTTTGCGTTGCTCTTGGTAAGACATTTACAAGAATTAATATCTGAATGTGGAAAAGTATCCTAAACTTTATTGAGGTCTAGATAACTTAGATCTGTGGATTATTTTTGTGTGTGTGTATATGATGTGAGGAACAATCTTATATGAGATATTTCAAATCAATGGTTATGTATTATTATATCTATGTCTTTAAAGTACTTGAGAAAACATTGTTTATAAGAACATTGAAGCAGGCAATATATAAGCAAAATGAAAATGACTTCATTTATTTATTTATTTGTTTTGAGAAACAGTGGGGGAGGGACAGAGAAAGAAAGAGAGAGAGAAAATTCCAATCAGGCTCCGCACTGTCAGCGCAGAACCCAACATGGGGCTCACACCCAGGAACTGTGAGATTATGATCCGAGCCTAAACTGAGAGCTACACGCTTAACCATCTGAGCCACCCAGGCGCCCCCAAATGAAAATGACTTTTAACAGTTTATTAAAAGAGATTTCTCAACTGCTAATCAAAATGCTATTCGTTTTATTTGACTTTTGATATTTACCTTAGAGCAAACAACTATAATTTTATAAGTTTATCATTAACTAAAATATATTCATATTGACAGAGCACCTTAATATATGTTAGTGCTATCTTAGCTTTGAAAAGACAAAGATAAAAACATACACTGCCTGCCATCAAGGAACTTACATATAATGAAGAGAGACAAATATAGCAGGTACCATATTTTCAAGGCATGTGCTCAAGGAGTGATATTTACTTAGTTTTTCATTCCAGCCCCCATTTTGCCTAATGGCAGAAAATAAATTTAGTCAGTTAGAGGTAGACTGAGTCACTTGAGGCTTTCCCCAATGCTTTCAAGTTTATACTAAGCCAATGTACATTTTTCCTCTTTCATCTTCTCACACGGGTTGATTTAAGTCTAAGAATACTTATATGTGTGGAGAAAGCAGAGTATGATCCCCAGCCTCCCACTTTTCTATGTGGGCATCCAGTGAGGTGTAGAATCCTTGGCACCATTGAGGTGATGATCGTTGGACACCAAAATCCCTCCACACAGACATCTACCAACATGCCCACATTCCCCTTTGGTCCCAGAAATGCATCCATCCAATTTTGCATGGCAACATCCCCTCTTAGTAAACATTACTTACCTTAGGTTTGTCAGCTCTTCCTCTCATGTGACTTTTGTTCCTGTCCTTGGGGAAGGAAGGCAGAAACACAAGTAGCAGGTTTCCAGGGCCACGCTGGGCTGTAATTGGTTGATATAAGTTCCACATCTGAGGCACCCCACACCTCCATCTCTGTTCTACTGTTCCATCTCATGGGGCGTGAGGTGCTCTGTGGGCTTCAGACAGGTGAGACGCAATCTCTGCTACATTAGAATATTTCAACTTCTCATCTCTTTAATATGTTACCTAGTTCTGGGTGAACAAGCTATGCAGGGGCCACATCAGAGACCCCCTTCATTTGGGTTCCTTTGCTTCTTCACAAACTTCCTTTCTGGCCTCCAAAGAGTTTTGCTTCTGTGCCAGTAGTAAACTGGATCCACAAGTTTTACTCTCAAATCTTCATGTCTTTTACGTAATGTATTATCTGTCTAGGGCTGCTGTAACAAAATACCACACTGAGTGGCTCACACCAATGGAAATTCATTGTCTCACAGTTCTAGAGGTTAGAAGTCCTAAAACAAGGTGTCAGCAGGCCCATGCTCCTTCTGAAACCCGTAGGGGAAGGATGCTTTGTTATCTCTCCAGCTGCTGGTGGTCCAGACATTTCTGGGCTTGTGGCAGCATAACTGCAGTCTCTATTTCCATCTTTCCATGGCATTCTCCTTGCATCTCTTGCCATAATCTTTCCTCTGTGCATGCTTGTCTCTGTGTCCAAATTTCACCTTTTTATAAGGACACCAGTCATTTTGGATTAGAGTCCACCCTAATGATCTTATGTTGACTTGATTATCTCTGTTAAATCCCATTTCCAAAAGGGTATATTCTAAGGTACGGGGATTAGGATTTCAATATACTTTTTTTTTTTTTTTTGAGAATGGAGAGACACAATTCAACTTATAACACTTAAGACTGAAACCTTTTAAATTTAAAATACAAGAACTTGATGATCTTTTATCTGTTTCCCATGACAATTCCACTTAGGAAATAATGGCTTTGATATCTGGCCAGAATTTAGGGGGAGTAGTAGGGGGTGGGGGAGAACTTCAGGTAATTGTGTAGCAATTCATTAGTAATAGCAACAAAAACAAAACCCAACGTTTATTGAGTGTTATGTGTTAGATATGTTCTAAGTACTTTGAGTATATTCACTTAACTCTCACCCATAGGAAATATTATACACATTTAACAGATGAAACAAATATGGAGGGAAGTAAAACTACATCAATTAGTACTTCATATATCATATTACTACACATATGACACCAATATGTACCAAGTCCTGAAGAAACATAAAGGAAATGAGTTTTATTAATTTAGACCACTACTACTCACACATTTAATGGAAACTCATGATATTTTACTATTTCATTGTATAAGTTTTCTGTCATGAAATATTTCTATTCTAGGGACTTGTACCTTTTTTTTCTCTAGTCACAGCCAGATTATCCTTGTTCACCACTACTTTACTAAATGTTCATTAACTCTGCTAGTACCTAGCACCCTATACTAATTTCTCTACTAGTTATAATACTTAAAAGCATATTCATTCTGATGCCCATTTTGGGCATATACCCAAAAGAGCATATCCATATACTCAAGACTTTCCTGATAGTGTTTTCTGGTGGTTCTTGTAGGCATATGCGTGTGTGTGTGTGTGTGTGTGTGTGTGTGTGCATGCATAATCTATTGAATTATTCCAGGGACAATGAGATGGAATTACCATAGGATGGAATTTTGAGGAAGAAAAAGAAAATGCAGCTCTGTAACAAATTTAATAGAATTATAACAAATTTAATAGAACGGTTATAGATGTGTAACTATAAATGTAATAGATATGTAACTATAAATGTAATAGAATTGTGTAACTATAATAAACATCAATACAAATTAAAAATATAATTTAATAGTATTCACATGTTATTACGGTAATATTAGTCTCATCTGATTTATATATTCATTGCTAATATTTTTAATTGCTTCACTAGATCTGCCAATGATTAACAATTATTCTGAGTATCCAAACCTAATTTAGAATTCCCTTTAAAGGTTTTCTAGATCTCTCCCTCTCATTTCCATTTCCACCTTACATTTTGGAACGGTGGTTCCCTAGGTGTAGTCCAAATGTAAAAATAGTATAAATGTAAATATGAAGAATCAAGACAATGTATGAAACTAAGATAAGTATATACATACTATAATTCATATCCTGGAGAAATAAAAATATATATTATCTATGAAGTGGGAATGGGATATCTTGGAGGGATAATAAAGGTTAATAAAGAGCTTCCATAAATTGTATATACCATAGATAAAGCAAGAAAAAATCAGTAGTTTGAAAGAAAAATATCAAACACATCTTTTAGAAAGTTGAGCTAAACACAAGGATATGAAAATATGATAGGAAAAAAAGAGAGCATCAATTCCCACAATAAAAAAGAAAAAAAAATAGATGCATTATAGGGAAATTTTCCAGAAATGAAAAGGATCACCAAGCATTCACTTGATCAAAAGGAACACACATTGAGATGCAGTATAAAATTTCAAAATATCAAAAATAATAAAACAAGAATAAGATCGCCATCAGACTTACCAATAACAATAAATGATAGTAGGAAACAAGGAAGGATACCAAAAGTTGCAGAGAACACTGTTTTATAGTTTTGTTCCCAACCAAGATGGCAAATCAAATCTTGCATGAGAACCAAATAAAGGTATTTCACATAATCTAACCAATAAAATTTTAGCTTCTCTATATCCTTTTTCGAAAAGTCATTTGAGAATATCCTCCAGCCCTCCCTCCCAAAAAAAGGAAAGGGAGAAGGAAGGAAGGAAGGAAGGAAGGAAGGAAGGAAGGAAGGAAGGAAGGGGAAGGGAGGGAAGGAAGAGAGAGAGAGGAAGAAAAGAAAAGAAAAGAAAAGAAAAGAAAAGAAAAGAAAAGAAAAGAAAAGAAAAGAAAAGAGAAAAGAAAAAGAAGAGAAAAGAAAAAGAAAAAGGAAAAGGAAAAGAAAAAGGAGAAGGAAAAGAAAAAGAAAACCAAGAAAGACATGGCATCCAGAAAACACTCAAATTCATCTATGAATCTGCCTAGTGAGGAGTAACATCCTATCCTAGAATAGAATTTTTGTGGAGGCTGAAAATAGAATCAGTCCACATTGTAAGATGGAAACAAAGGATATCCACAAAGGAAATCTGATGTAAGTATCAAACATAAATGGAATAATTAATTCCTTTTTGTTTCCTGTTGATATGATGCATTAATTCATTTTTGAATGTTGAACCAATCTAGGCCATATTTTAATAACTAGTTTGAACAAGATAAGAAAAACAAATGATAATTCTTGTGCCAATATACCTTACAGCAAAAAGAAAAGTAAATAAATGTCAGTAAAGAGATCTTTACTCTTTTTTTGCTAAAGAAGTTCATTTTATGTGGGCAGAATTTAGCATTTTAAATACAAAAGAGAAAGAGGGGAAGTGACCAGAAGGCTGATATAACTTATTATGATTCTAACATCACTGTGGCTTTTATGCTTCCCTTCTGCAGATGGAATGACCAGTGATTTTCAGGTCTTCAGGAAGTGATCCTGAGGTTTATGTAAAATAGTTATTGGTTACACGTGTAGGACTTCTGGAACCTTAGTAGTATTTGACAAAACTTTGTAAACATATCCTGCATAAATCATAGAAATTCAGAGTAGAATAGAGCTAATAGCCTTCAGTTAGATCTTTTGAATTGGTCTCTTTATTCCTTCAGCCTCTGGTTCCTCGAGATCTTCAAAAACTTTGTGGGTAGAGCTCTGACCCTAATGGCTCTGTTTCAATTTCATAAGCTTTCATAGCCAAAAAAAAAAAAAAGGCTTCTTTATAACATCTATAAACTTTTTATAAAATTCCCAGACCCAGGCCTCATTTTCCTGTTCCCTAGACCATTATTTCCAAAACAGTGTTTAGAGGAACACTATTGTCCTATTGGACCAGTGACACATGATTACATACCTACCAGAATGGTTAAATTTAAAAGGCTAGTAATATTAAGTATTGGTGAGGATCTAGAGCTATAGAAACTCTCATATACCACTCATAAGAATGTAAATTAGTACAATCACTTTGCAAAACATCTTGGTACTATCAACTAAAGCTGAACCTAAATTTAGTCTGGAAGCCAATGAGTTCTACTCTTAGGTATATACTTGACAGAAATGTGTGCATATATGCAAGAATGTATAATACAAGAGTATAGCACTATTGAGAATCACTCATAAGAAATAAGAAACCAACATCCTTCCACAGGAAAATGGATAAAATAATTATTATATATTCTTAGTTCATGATATTGTACATGGATGAAAATGAAGGAAATAAAACTACTTCCAGAAACATGATGAATTTCACAAATATAACACTGAGCAGAAAGAAGGCAGACACACATAAATAAGACATTGTGGGTCTTCTTATTAAATTTAAAAACAGGAATAATGAATTCTAATATTAGAAGTTAGAATAGTGAATTCTCTTGAGATAAGGTAGACTTTGGCAAGGATTGGTTCACATTGGGGATGATCTGGGAGCTGCTATAATCTTATTTCTTCACCTGGGTGGAGATAACACAGGGATTCACTTCATGACCATTAACTGATTCAAACATTTATGTTTGGGACACTTTTTTATATGTGGGTTAGACTGAATTTTTTTTTAAAAATGCACATTAAGGGTTTAACAGTTGTCACTTCTCATGGGAGAAAGGGAATGATGAAATGTATGGAAATTTCAGGATTTGCTCTGTATATTTCTGTTCTGTTTGAAACTTGTGCAATTATATGTGTGTGTGTGTGTATTACTAGTGTAATTTAAAAACATTTAAAAAATTAAAAAGGAGTGTGTGGGAACCTCAGTAGTTTGAGCATCCGACTCTTGGTTTCAGCTCAGGTCATGATTCCAAGGTCCATGGGATCCAGTCCTGCATTGGGCTCCTTGCTGAGTATAGAGCCTGCTTAAGTTTCTCTCTCTCACTTCCTCCACCCCTCTTGCCCACACTCTCTCTAAAATTAAAAAAAAAAAATTAAGACATTAAGTATATACCTTCATGCCATTTACACTTACTATCTCTCAGTTGTTCCCTTTTGAGTCTAGAATGGATCCCTTCTTCTGTTTGAAGAGCTCCTACAGTCTGTTTTCTTCTAAAAGGCCTCATTCATGCTCATATTCAGATTTAGTGCTTCTGCCTTTAGTCACCCTGGTAGTAAAGCTACCTACCACTTTGCTTGCATTTATTTTTATTATTATCAATTTAAGTAAACATAATTCACAATATGTTCTCTGTACCTTTACACCTATATAGTCCATTTTAGATCTTAATCTCCTGCTGGTAAATACTGACACTAACTCATGTTTGCCCAGTGTTTCACGTATAAGGTGTTGTAAATTACAAAAAGGAATAATGGTCTTCTTCTGATAAAAGATAAAATGCAGTACTTTTACATGCATTACATCTTTTTCCTTTATAATATCTCCAAAAGTTGAAAAGTATAGATATTTTTCACATTTTTAAGGTGATAAAAATTGGTACAGAAAAGCAAAATTACATAGTGTTAAAAATTGGTCTAACAAACAGGATAATTGTCAATTTAAAGTCTACTCAGTAGACAAAGTGATTTTATATCAAGGACTCAAATATCTCAGATATAATAAGTGTCAAATATTATCTATTAGGTGTGCTTTGATTCAGTAATTTTAAAATATTTTACCCTTATATAAAAGAATAATTCAGTAAAAATACTCCACTTTCAAGTGGTTTCCAATAGATTCCTCTCCATGTTGTTACTATACAACTATGTAATTGCAATTTTCTGAAGGTACGTTGGCCACTATACCTTTTTAGTTGCTATTCCCTTGGTTTGAAATTTCTTTCATTGCCCTTATCATCCCCATTTCCCTCCAGTACCTGGTCACTGCTATTTATTCCTAAAGACTCAGGATAATAAACTTGATATCCTGTCCTTCTCTCCTCATAAGTGGTTTACAAATCCTCATCTACATTCCCCAGAGTATATAGGTAGCATTCTTTTATTTGTTTTTTTTATCATATTTTATGGTAGTATTTTTCATACTGCATTATAAATATTGGCTTGTCTGTCTCCAACCATCCTATTCAACACTCTCCTATACAAGTCTGAGTTCCTTGAGAGCGAGTATTATACCTTTATATTTCCTTTTCTTGTGCTCGCTTCGGCAGCACATATACTAAAATATATTTCCTTTTCTTTATTAATACAATGCCTGGCACATAGTAGGTGCTCAATAAATATCTGTTATGCATAGGATGGTATTGTGTGACTATAGATTCCTTGGTGTATTATTTGCCTCTTGCATTTAGAAAGCCAGTAATGAAGAAAGCCTTGTCATTTTTTTTTTTCAACGTTTATTTATTTTTGGGACAGAGAGAGACAGAGCATGAACGGGGGAGGGGCAGAGAGAGAGGGAGACACAGAATCAGAAACAGGCTCCAGGCTCTGAGCCATCAGCCCAGAGCCTGACGCGGGGCTCGAACTCACGGACCGCGAGATCGTGACCTGGCTGAAGTCGGACGCTTAACCGACTGCGCCACCCAGGCGCCCCGAAAGCCTTGTCATTTAATACCAGAGTTAGAACAAGATTTTACTCTGTTTTTAAAAGGTAGGCAAATTTATTCCACCTCACCAATAGTGTGACAACTGTGGTAACTTATACCTAAGTGCAAAGTATCAACTTACCTATAACTTTTCAATATTACCTTTCATACTAATTGGAAGTAAGAATATGTCATCCATTCAAATGACTAAATATTCTTAGACGCTTGAAAATCCCCTTTGTTTACCATGGATTTCATTATGACATAAGACAGATGTGAAGCAGATAAGGCCAGGAATTGGACATACACTTTTCTGCTTCTCTTAGGAAAGATCACTGGATAATCTGTTTACCCATATGCGCACATACTCTCCACTCTAGGGCTTTGTGACTAAGCAACAGGCTTTTTTTTTTTTTTCCTACACAAACTTTGTTAGTGTGACACTGTCAGGGTGTCAGATCAGCTAAGCCAAAGGGAAAAATAGTGGTGTTTTTTTCCATGAGCTCTTAGCATCTAGTGCTAATTATAAGCAAGCACTTAGAAAATTCACTTATACAATTAGAAGTGAATAATTATACTCGTTCTGTCTTCTAAAAGTTGATGCATACAAGTAACTATGTCCAAATCTATACATGATTAAGTCAATATGAGAATAATTAAATTGTTGATTTAATATGCTCTCTTTTATTTTTTGACAATATTTATTTGAACTTACATTACATTTTTACTTTTTGTTTAACATTTTTCAACTTTACCACAATAAAATAGGAAACCCTACTTAGATATATATCCTCTGTCTAGAGAGTGTACTCTTTGAAAAACTTTATTTTATGTAAGATGTATTTTTATTTACATTATCAATTTTAAAAGAGGAATTTCACCGAAAAAAATTCCTCAGAGTTTGTATGTTCACTTTATTGGTAATCAAAGGAATTATTTTTTAAGCACTTTAATCACAATTGAAGTTATATATTCATATTTCAGAAAATTACTCTAGGTTTACAAAGGTAAATAGACTAATGCAATTTTCCAATGTGCTATGTGCAGGGACACTGGTTGTTAAGAAAACATGAATATAGGGGGTTAGTTGGACGAATTAGGAGATGCTAATGAGGAGAAAGCTAGAAAAGGAACAAGGCACAGCATTTTATTAAGGCACTCCATCTAATAGAGGCCAAGAGGAAAGGCAGAGAGAATCATAGAATGTTCCTGTTGTAAACCTGAGAAGGAGAATGGTATGCATAAATTGATGGAAGTGGAGACGGACAAAAGAATTTGAATTTAAAAGGTGTTATCGAGTTTATGTTGTGTATATGATTTTCAATCTATGTTCTTGTGTGCGAAAAATATTATAGATAGTAATTTCAACTTCAGTGATTACTAGGGCACCTTCACCCATCATATCAAAGTCCCAGAGTCTTTCATAGGACAGAGGCATGAAGGTGGAGATGAGGGGTTCAATCTTTGGTCATATATTTGCATAAGTTGCAATAATTCATGTATTCAATTAAATATTATTGAGTGCCTGCTGTTTGCTGGGAACTGCTTTTGGTGCTTAGAACATAGCAATAAACAAAACAAAGATCCCTGCCTTCATGAAGCTTATTTTTAGGGCGAGGAGATATAGACAATATATAATAATCATAATAAATTAATTAGATATAATATGTTAGAAGATGATTAGTGCTGAGTAAAGAAATAAAAATTAAAATGTAGTGAAAGGGATTAAAGTAGTTAATGGAGGGGTGACTGGCTGTCTCAGTCGGTGCAGCATGCGACTCTTGATCTCAGGGTTTTAAGTTCAAGTCCCGCGTTGGGTGTAGAGATTACTTAAAAATAAAATATTTTAAAAAATAGTCAAGGGTTTGGGGGATTATAATTTGAAGCTGGATGATCATACAGAATGGTTTATTAAGATTATAAAATTTAAGCAATGGCTTGTGTCTTTGACAAATTTTGTCCTAATATTTTATGAAGTTGGGAATCTTGGTGCTTGTGTTTACATCTTTTAGGTATAAAATTCAGCCATTCCTATTTAGGTCTTGGTCCCTTTCCAGGCTGCTACTAGAGAAGAGAACCCAAATTTCTGTTTTTCAAATATCTACTGCTCTCAATCTAAGCATCAGTTTAAGGGATCTCTGTTGAGATCCCTTGTTCCACTGTCCATTTATGACCTCTTATTTTCTACTTAGTTTTCCAGCTTCAGTAGTTGTGACAAATTTTGGGGTGCATTTGTTGTAAACCTTATGTGCTTTCTCAGAGTACCTTGCAACTCTCCTTCTTTCTCTTGCTTGCTGTCTACCTAGACCAGGTTTCCCTTCTTTGGACTAGAAACAAACACTATAATATTCAAGGTAGGGCATTGATTTTCCTGAGTGGCTGCTGAGTGACTAGATGATGCAACACAGAAATGCAGGTAGTTAGCTTTCCATGGCATCAACCTTGACCAAAAGTAGTAAGTCCTACTGAGTGTCCAAACCAAAGCATGAAAGAGATACCACATTTCCTTACATTCTATGAACATATTTAGACTATGGTGCCCCATCCAACTGAAGTGACAGGAAATTCAAACTGTTACTTTTAGGATTTGTTGTCTCCCTCTGCCATCACCCAAAAGTGATGTCTCCAAGGTCTTACCCAATGTCATTAGCCTTCTATTTAATCAGTTTGCTTATTAGGTTTTCATTGGTTTAACTATCTGTCCTTCAACCTCTCTGATACCGTGGTATAAAATATATGACCATAAAAATACAATGTCTAATATTTTTAGTGGGCATAGTGACTGGCACTGTGTTAAGTGCTTCACATGTATTATTTTCATTTAATCCTCACAACTCTATGTGGTAAGTGTTGGTATTGTTTTCATTTCATTTTTAAAGATGTAGAAATTGAGGCTCTAGGAGGTCAAGTAATGTGACCGAGATTACACAGCTGGTGAATTTGGGATAAAAAATGTCAGTAGTTACTGAGGTTTGATTTTTATGGTAAGGAATTTGGACGAACTACTTTGCTCTCTTTTTGCATTTATTATATATAAACATGTATTATAATTGTTAAATATTGAAATCACCTGGTAGATTGTAAGTTTCATGGAAGCATAACTATCTTACGCGTCCTTGTAATCTCTAAATTTTATAATGTAGTCCCTTGTATGCAACAGTTTATGTTTTAAACAATTACGGAAAAATTGGGACAAAACCATAAAATAAATTACAATCAGATATCTCTGAAGAAATTATTACTTCTTTGACAACAAAAGAGGTAATACATTTTGTAATGCTGCAGCATTTCTCATCTGAGACCTAATTAAGGAACTTGGGGGAAAAGTGGTAAAATTAAAAGCCACAGACAGCAGGAGTGCTCATATCAGAAATTTTTAATTGTTAAGTGTGGAGACAAATAATTTTAAAAATGGAGGATACAGAGTTCATGGATAATAATTCTCAAAACTGACCCAAATGAAAAGGGTAGCAATGGCACAATTGTTAACAAAGACAAATCCTGTAGGGAAATGCCAATTGTGTTAATAGTGTTTAAGCCTGAAGAACAGAAAGACAAAGCAGTAATTTTAATCATACAAAGTTCGGTTCTGTGTATAATTTGCCATAGATCTACTCAATTGTATGGATAGATCGAAACAATTCCCATCTCCCCCTCAATAGCTAACGCGAAGTATCTTTTAAAATCTTTTGGAGGATGACTGCATATTTATTTTTCTTGCAATAGATTATCTCTAGCAACACAATTTTTTTTAACTCTCTAACTGGAAAATGATAGTACCTTTACTTCCCTTGCAAAGTGTTCCTCCAGCTAGAGACATTAATTTGCCCCAAATTGGCAATGTGTAGTCTTCTAGAAAAATCTTTCCTTCTGTTAAGCAGCAAGACAGGTGGCACTGGCTTTGGTCCCTGTTGCTATGGGTCACTGCACACCTGGACCCAATTGTTCAGCCTCAAGTAGAGCAGGTGGGATGAGGGTGGGCTGTCCTGCAGGACGTAAATGGACTTAGCACAGTGCTTTGCTCCTGCGCCAGGGAGCCTCGCTGAGTGGGTGGGTGGGCACAGGCTCTGGGAGGCTCGAGAGGGAGCCAAATAGGACTGATAATGCAAACACAGACTTTAGATTCTAAAATAATTCCTGGCAGTAAGTGGGGCTTGGCAGCCGCTCACACAGTAGTTAAATGCTGGTTAACACCAAGGCAGGTGCTCAGCATAGGCTGGACAATTGTAAGCACTTGGATAAATATCAGTTGTTGATTTATTCTCACTGTTTTAAGAGTGTCAGTTTCCCAGCCTTCAGGTAGATACTACTAATTTATTCCATCTAGCCTATTATTTATTTACTTACTTACTTACGCAGGTTTAAGAACACAGCAGGGGAAGGAGCAGCAGGTTAAAGCAAAGATGTGGGTCACTTGATCTGGGTAGGTTTGTAAACAAATAAGTGTAGAGCCTGACTATCTCTATCTCCTGGAGACAGATAACATCAAGGTAAGAATCATGTCATTCATCTATGCTGTTTGGTTATTATGATAGATCAGAGACATGCTTAGTGTGTTCTATGTGAGGAATGTAATATGTAATACATTTTTAATGGCTACATTGAGACAGGGAACTTCACCTTTGAAGTTTAAGGAATCATTTGCGACAGTAATTTTGACATTTTAAAAATATTGAAGCTTACTCAATAAGTATTTATTGGGGGCACCTGGGTGGCTCAGTCGGTTAAGCGTCTGACTTCAACTCAGGTCATGATCTCGCAGTCCGTGAGTTCGAGCCCTGCGTCGGGCTCTGGGCTGATGGCTCAGAGCCTGGAGCCTGCTTCTGATTCTGTGTCTCCCTCTCTCTCTGCCCCTCCCCCGTTCATGCTCTGTCTCTCTCTGTCTCAAAAATAAATAAACGTTAAAAAAATAAAAAAAATAAGTATTTATTGAAAGCCTAAGATATACCACTCATTCTGCTTGATGGTGAAACACGAGTAAGAATAAAACCTGGCCCTGACCTCAAGGAGCTTACAGACAAGGGAGGGAGAATGATAACACAGCGGTTTTAACATGATGCACATCTGAAGATGAGGGAACGCACAGGTGCTAGGGGACATCTGACTGGAAATTCTCTGTAGAGAAAAAGCATTCCTTCTTTTTTGTGTTAAATATAAATGGATTCCCAAATGGATAGCAGCCTTTAAAATGTGTAAATGTCCTGAAGTCAATCACCTTATACAGAATTATCTCTGTGAAGTGTATTAATGGATGCCTCTAGAAAACTGTGTCAGAGGAAATCGTGGGCTATATTGCCACCATGTGCATTTTAGAGTTTTGTGGATTAAAAGTGACAGAACCCCGTTTTAAAAGAACTCAAGACAAAAGGGGCAATAACAAGGTCATGAACTAAAACTTGTAGGAGTTAGAGGTGCTTTGGGCACATGTGGGTCCATGTCCTGAAACGATGGCATCTGGAGTCTTTATGTCCATCTTTGTCTCAGTTTTCTTCTATGCTGCCTTCCTTCTTAGACAGGCTGTCTGCATACAGTGTAATTCCTGGCTCACATCCAACCAGATTCAAGAATAGTGAGAATGAATACACTTCATTACCCAGTACACTAGCAGAAATCTCAAGATCAGCCCTATAACTTCTGATTGCGTCAAGTGTCCAGCCCTGACTAATCACAGGGATCCAGGAGAATGTGTTGCTCCAAACTACCAAACCTGGATCACATGCCACCTTTGCAAAGGATAAAGTCAGCACACCTAAGTCAGGTGGATAACTACTATGACAGGTAGTTATCTATGGGAAATTGGGAGCTCTTAATATTAGTAAGAGCTAGTTGCCTGACAAAGCAACTACTAAAACTCCATGGGTTTCTTTTTTTTTTTTCTTTTTAAGTCGTTTTCACACCCAGCGAGGAGCCCAATGTGGGACTTGAACCCATGACCCTGGTATCAAGACCCAAGCTGAGATAGAAGTCTGACACTTTACCGGTTGAGCCACCCAGGCACACCCCCCATGGGTTTCTTTTTAATTGAAGTTTTTTTTTTCTTTTTAGATATTCATAGACCCATGTTTTTTAAAGTGTTAAATATTTTCCTCAGATTTAAAAAAATTAACATTGGTGGGGTGCTTGGTTGGCTCAGTCGGTTAAGTGTCCTACTTTGGTTCAAGTCATGATCTCGCTGTTCCTGAGTTCGAGCCCCGCGTCAGGCTCTGTGCTGACCACCGAGAGCCTGGAGCCTGCCTTGGATTCTGTGTCTTCCTATCTCTCTGCCCCTCCCCTGCTCGCTCGCTCGCTCTCTCTCTCAAAAATAAATAAACATTAAAAAAGTTAATACTGATTTGCTCAAACTTCCTAAGCTACTCTTAAAACCTGGTGTTTTAATAAATTATTAAAGGAAATTTCCAATTTGTATTTGACATCAGCATGCCTTTCCAAACATGAAAAGAGCCCCTAGTTTCCAGTCCTAGATTTGCTACCAAAAAATGGTGTGGTATGAAGCAAATCGCTTGAGTTTTCTCAGCCTCAGTGTTCTAATCTGTAAGTGTAGTAATTTTCCTGGTCTTACCTCTTTCACAGGATTGTTGGCAAGATACATGGAATGGCAACATGGGTGTTAAGCTGTGAACTACTATATTTCTTCACAAACTTTATTTTTTCAAGCACATATTTTTATTCAACTTTGTGTAGAGAGGTCTTTCCACTGTATTATTTCTACCTCTTATACATACGTAGAAAACATTAGAAAACATTAATATCTAAATTGATAATTCAGCGTCCTATTCTATCAAGAAAACTAAGATTTGGATTTTGAATTTTTCATACTCCTCTGGTTCCTCTACTTGCAATGGCTTTTTATTGCTTATTTGTTAATTATCTAGAAGTTAGCCCTACTTATTCCATTGTTTGGAAGCCTTTGAATAAAGATAATCATTCTGTTAGTAGCTAGGTAGCTACTAAAATGCCCAAAGAAATTATATGCAACAGCTCCCATTCAGGAGTTTTAGGAATAAGTATATTTATACACATAGTGACACTGTAAATGCTAGACCATCAATATGTTTACAGAATATTCACGACCAAATAATACATTGAACAGCCATGGTTCACAGAGTATTATACCAAATACAACTCTATTTTTATCTTCAGTGGTTTTTTTTTTTAAAGATATAGAGTGGAAGAATTTCTTCCTGTGTTTATGGTTCAAATCTTGGACATGGTCAATAATTTTGGGGTCACTCTTAATTAACTTAAAGTCTTGTACTCTCATTTTGTAATAAACATATTCTCAATTCACTAACTATTTGTGTCTAGGCCACTTAAAAAATAAAATTTTAACTTGATTTAGGTTTAAAAGTTTCTCCTCTGGTGGAAACAGAAATGCAGTCCTCTTTCCCCTCCTTATGATTCCGCCTCTCCTCTAGCATGCCACACTTGGGCTTTGAGCCTTGCAGGATTAAAAATGGGAGAGATGGAAAGTGGAAGAAAAGTTCTTACTTGGCTGGTGAGGTTGTAAGACTGTTTCATCATAATATATTAGGAATTGCCAAATGTTTAGAGGTGATTCCTTCTTTCAAGAGTGATTCTTTAGAGGGAATATTTGAGAATATTGACTACCCTTCCCTTCTCAAGGACAATGCATCCCCTAGAAAATGCTGCTTCCTCAGCTCCTATTTTTCTGGTGACCCACTTCATGCAGGTTACTTATCCATATCTCACTGCCTTTTCAGGTGGACAATTGAAAAGGTTTAAAACTGATTCCACATTGATTCTTTCTACCATGTGGAAACACCTAACATTTCTTTCTTTCTTTCTTTCTTTCTTTCTTTCTTTCTTTCTTTCTTTCTTTCTTTCTTTCTTTCTTTCTTTCTTTTTTGCCTAACAATTTATGGAGATAGACTCCAATCCTTGTGCAGGAACCACTTCTCATGTTTTGCAAAAGCAGCATCTGCAAAACAGCACTTTAGCTTTTTTTGTGCACTATGCCTGATTAAATGCTGGAGACTAGTATCAACCTCCTTGATTGATTCTTTTGAAGTATCTATTACTATGCTTGAAGTGAAGACAGGGTTGCCTCCATCTTTCTCTCTTGCTGGAGGGTGTTTTGGGAACTAATCAGTAGAAGTTTCAAAGATAATTTTCATCAAAACTCCCCTGTAAATTCCACAGACCAAATTTTGTTTCTTTGAGGTACAGGGCTGTAAGAGTCATGAAACTTCATTCAGATATGGATGTCTGGAATCTTCTTTGGACTATATAGCATTGCATTTATTTCTTAGGTTGAAATTTCCATTCTTTTTTTTTAATTTGAGAGAAAGAGAGCACAAGTGGGGGAAGGGGTAAAGGAAGAGAGAGAGAATCTTAAGCAGCCTCCACATTCACTGCAGAGCCAGATAAGGGGCTCAATCCTACAATCCTGGGAGTAGACCTGAGCTGAAATCAAGAGTGTGATGCTCAATTGACTGAGCCACCCAGGTGCCCTGGAAATTTCCAATTTAAATATTCTGATTCACCTACTTTGTTTAATCCACACTCATTTCATCTCCAAATCCTTGCAGTATGCTGTTCATCTGTATAAAGCCCCACCATTTCACTAATTCTCCAGTATCTTCTTAATCCACCAGACTTTCACCATCAAAATTGATTAGGCACTCCAACAATTCTGTCCTTGTTATATGACTGTGTTTGCAAAGTGTTCTTATATATCAATCAGCCTAGCATTGTGTATATCATCACCGACAAGCAGCATGACGTAAATATTTAACTGTCAATAATGCAGTGCATTTTTCTAAGAGTGAGTAGCTTGAGCAATTTTTCTTCACTAATTAGAAATTTTTCCTACAAATTCCCAAATTTTAGTAATAACTTCAAGAACAAATGAAGATTAAGGAAGTATATTTTACCTCTTTAATTAGTTGACAGTTTTTAGTAATTGAGTGATGAAGAGTATTAAACAAAAAATAGACAAACTCACCAGCAAGAAATAGCCATTATTATAAATTGGAGTTCTCATCTTCAAAAGTCCCACCTCCAAACTCCAGAGTCTGACAGAACTAAAACCACAGTCATTTAAATCAATTAAGTTTTTTATCACCCCTAATGATTAGATAGAAAAGATCTGCCAGGAAAAAAAAAAAGCCTATTCTGACTATGATTGGTTGGTGACATGGGAAGGACTAATGATTCAAGTTGTAGACAAACTCCAATTACACACACACACACACACACACACACACACACGCACACACACACACAGAGTTTTAACTAGAAAGAAATATTAAATAGCTTCTAGAAACTTTAGTCATACAATTCTATGTGTTAACACAATAGCAAGCTAGCCCCTAAAGAAGAAAGCATTGAAAAACTTCATTTTATAAATGATAAACTTGGGGAAGTAAATGAGGTGACAAAGCAAGTTTGTCTGGCATGTCCCTTTCACAAGTTGCAGGCATTGCATTTAGATAACACATTCTATTGGACAATCTTCATCCCATTTTGAATATGAAGGTCGATTGCAGGAAGCATAGAAAACATTTTCCTAAAGGCTTAACTCACAAGGTGTGTCCTGAGCATTAGCAAAAGCAAAGCCCAGTGCATGGTAAGAGCAAATAAAATGAGATTGCCATTTAATAAACCAAATCTCTAATTGAGTACAAGAATTTCAAGTGCTAGAAGTGAAACCACTTTCTGAGAGCTATCACGTAGCTGATAATGTTTTCCCTGAGCACTTGCAAATAAAAAGGTTTCGTTAATATTGTGCTATCCCATTTATGTGTTTTATACAGAGCTAAAACAATCACATTAGTAATCAATATCATTTAGAAAGAAAAGATGTTTGGTAAGCTAGCCTCAATTTATGATTTATTCTTACATAGGGTCCTTAGTTGACTGTGAAAAAGACTGCCCAGTTTTTTTGTTTCTTTGTTTTTTGTTTTTGTTGTTGTTGTTGTTGTTGTTGTTGTTGTTGTTGCTTGCCAAAAAGCAGGCAATTTTAAAAGCACTGATATGAAAACCAGTCAGGATTATTTGGTTTCAAGTGATAGACTACCCACTCATAACTGACCTAAGCAGAAAGACTTTATGTCTCAGAGAATTGGAAAGTCCAGAGGGTGCTATGGCTTGAGGAAAGCCTGCACTCAGGGGATCAATTGAAATTGCCTGGACCCAATCTCTATTCCAGCAATCTCCTTTTCTTTCTTTATTGGTTTTATTCATAGATTATAGCCTCCTCTCTTATGCCAAGATGGCCTCCAAGAGATCCATGTTTACATCCTCACAACTCTAGTCCAGTTAAAAAAGACGTGTCCCTCTCTTCAGACAATTCCAAAACTTTGATATTTCAATCCACTGGCTCTGATTGAAATTCATGTTCAATCTTGATCCAGGCTTCATGTCCAAAGGGTACAGGATCTTGACAAAGTCTAAGTTGTAATACCACACCAGAAGCCAAAGGCAGTTTTAGTATTCCATGGACTACAGGTAACAAAAGTTTGAGCAATAAATATCTCTATAGAAAATTTGGGGTGCAGGCATAAGAGAAGAAGGGATATGTGCAGAGTGGCAAGTACAGCAACTATCCATTACAAAGTTTTCTACTGTTTGTCCATCTCGGAAGAGGATGATGAAGCAAAGACAGGATATCTTGTGGTGACATCTAAAAGCAACTAAAATTACATTCCCTGGAAATAGTTCTATGAAAGTTTATGACTTGTAGGGAATATTTTTGTGGCAGCTGAACACAGAAATAAGTGGAAAGTCCCTCTCCCTAGCCAAAATTCAGATAAATTTTTAACTAAACTCTATTATAGTTAGGCTGTATCTTCCTATGTCTTGCTATACCTGTGATTAAAAACAATAACTTGTACATACAAATCACTGTTCTTAGGATGTTTCCCCATTTGTCATTTCATCTGAAATATTCCCCCCAGAAGTTTTCTATTTTATTAGCTAAATTAAATTTGCCCTGCATAAATCCCAAAGTGATATATAGAGAGTCAAAGAGAATGATCACTATGATGTTTTAGTTTGAAGGTTTATTCTAAGCAGCCTGAATGCTACATTTTCCTTTTTTAGATACAATTTTATTAAACCTGATCTGCCTCCTCCTAACGTTAAAGTTAGGTCTTTTTTATTAGAAGACCAAAACTGTATGTTTAACTCTATTAACCCTTCTGTTTTCTCTTTGTAAGGTTTAACTCCTCATTTCACAGCGTATTGAGATATTTGAGGTCTAGTTTGTCATGTAGTAAACTAATTTCTGCATTCTCCTCTCCCTATCTCTCTAACATCTTATCTTCCATGGCTTGGGATTAAAATGAAACTTCAATGATTTGTTCATCTTATGCCATATCCCTCTCTGTTCAGGGCTTTTACTCATCCTCAATGTCAGACTTGGGTGGCATGCACCCTGGAATTCTTGGAGCCAGGATTACTGATTTGGTTCTAAGTTGAAGATTGTGAGTGTGTATTGGGAAGGACATAGCAAGAAAGGCCTCTAAATTCTTGATGTCTGGGTATAATGTGGCAGAGGAAGAGGAAAAAAGGTATTAAGTTTGGGTGAGAAGGAAAGAAGATTAAGTGTCATCTAGATGTTAAGTTTGGCCTGTGTGTTCTCTCGGTCTAGGAGAGATAGCAAAATGGATGACCAAGCCCTTGTTTAATCCTTGACCACTGAAGTTTAATTCTACCCTACCACTCCTCAGAAACCAGTTTCCTTCGTTGGGGGTCACCAGTGTCTTATAGTTACCGAATGCAAGGACATACTTCTGTTCTTATGTTACTTGATATTTCTGTTATGTTGCACTCTTGATTTTCTTTTCCGTATAATTCTAGTCTCTGTTGTCTTTGGTGGTAACATTTTTAAAATGACTTTTCTCTTACCGTAGTAGTTTTTGGTGTCAGTCTCTAGTCATCCAAGTCAGAAACAGAGGTAGCCTCAACTTACTGCTCATATATATTCCTTCCTCAACACATTTGATTTTATTTTTAAACAACTTTATGGAGAAATAATTTTCATAGGATACAATTCACTCACTTAAAATGTACAAGTTAATGGTTTTTAGCATATTCAAAGAATTGTGCAACTATAAATTAAAAAAAGATGTTTTAGAACATCTTTATCACTCCAGCAAGAAACCCCATATCTAGTAGCTATCACTTTCCATTTCCTCCAGTCCTCCACTCCTGTATCTCCAGCCCTACACAACCACTAATCTGCTTTCTGTCTTTATCAATTTACCTATTGTGGATGTTTCAAATAAATGGGATCATATATTAAGTGACCTTTTGTGACTGGCTTCTTTCTTTTTTATTATTATTATTTTTTAATATGAAATTTATTATCAAATTTGTTTCCATGCAACACCCAGTGCTCATCCCAACAGGTGCCCTCCTCAATTCCCATCACCCACTTTCCTCTCCCTCCCATCCCCCATCAACCCTCAGTTTATTCTCAGTTTTTAAGAGTCTCTTATGGTTTGGCTCCCTCCCTAACTTTTTTTTTCCTTCCCCTCCCCCATGGTCTTCTGTTAAGTTTCTCAGGATCCACATAAGAGTGAAAACATATGGTATCTGTCTTTCTCTGTATGACTTGTTTCACCTAGCATAACACTCTCCAGTTCCATCCACGTTGCTACAAAGGGCCAGATTTCATTCTTTCTCATTGCCACGTAGTAATCCATTGTGTATATAAACCACAATTTCTTTATCCATTCGTCAGTTGATGGACATTTCTGCGCTTTCCATAGTTTGGCTATTGTTGAAAGTGCTGCTATAAACATTGGGGTACAAGTGCCCCTATGCATCAGCACTCCTGTATCCCTTGGGTAAATTCCTAGCAGCGCTGTTGCTGGGTTATAGGGTAGATCTATTTTTAATTTTTTGAGGAACCTCCACACTGTTTTCCAGAGCAGCTGCACCAGTTTGCATTCCCACCAACAGTGCAAGAGGGTTCCTGTTTCTCCACATTCTCTCCAGCATCTATAGTCTCCTGATTTGTACATTTTATCCACTCTGACTGGCGTGAGGTGATATCTCAGTGTGGTTTTGATTTGTATTTCCCTGATATACAGGAGTGACGCTGGCTTCTTTCACTTAGCATGATGATTCAAGATTTATCCATCATGCAGCATATATTAGTATTTTGTTCATTTTAATTGTCACATAATGGTCCATTACAGAGATATACCACGTCTTATCTATCCATTCATCAGTTCATGTACTTTTAGTTTTTTCCACTTTTGGGCTATTATGACTAATTCTGCTATTAACATTCAGCTACAAGATTTTATGTGCAAGTATTTCTTTTTTATTCTCTAGCATATCCAAGAATGGAATGTCTGGGTCATATGGTACACATATGTTAACTTTTTGAGGAAATGCCAAACTTTTCCAAAATGACTGCACCATTTGACATTACCATGAGCACATAGAAGGTTCCAATTTCTCCATATCCTCGCCAACACTTGTGTGTGTGTTTTTTAATTGTTATTATAGCTATCCTAGTGCGTGTGAAGTGGTATTTCATTGTGATTGTGATTTGCACTTCCCTAATAATCAATGATGTTGAACATCTTTTCCTGTATTTATTTACCATTTATATATTTTCTTTGAATAAATATCTATAAAAATCCTTTACCCATTGCCCATTTTGAGAGTGGAGATTTTTTGTTGTTGTTTTGTTTTGTTTTAAGGTTTTTTTTCATTTTATATATTTTATTTATTTATTTTTAACTTAAATTTTAGTTAGCATACAGTGCAATATTGGTTTCAGGAGTAGAATTCAGTGATTCATGACTTACATACAACACCCAGTGCTAATCACAAGTGCCCCCTTTAATACACATCACCTATCTAGCCCATCTCCAACTCACCTCCCTCCATCAACCTTCAGTTTGTTCTCCATCATTAAGGGCCTCTCATGGTTTGTTTTCCTCTCTCCTCTTTATTTCCCCCTCCCCCTATGTTCATCTGTTTTTGTTTCTTGAATTCCACACGTGAGAGAAATCATATGGTATTTGTCTTTCTCTGACTGATTTATTTCACTTACCATAATACATTCTAGCTCCATCCACATTGTTGTAAATGACAAGATTCCATTCTTTTTGATGACTAATATCCCAATATATATGCCATATCTTCTTTATCCATTCATCAGTTAATGGACATTTGGCCTTTCTCCATAGTTTGGCTATTGTTGATAATGCTGCTATAAACATTGAGGTGCATGTATCCCTTTGAATCTGTATATGTGTATCCTTTAGGTAAATACCTAATAGGGCAATTGCTGGATCATAAGGATCCATCAATTTTAGTTTTTTGAGGAACCTCCATGCTGTTCTCCAGAGTGGCTGCACCAGTTTGCTTTCCCACCAGTAGTGCAAGAGAGTTCCCTTTTCTCCACATCCTTGCCAGCACCTGTTGTTTCTTGTGTTGTTAATTTTAGCCATTCTGACAAGTGTGAGGTGATATCTTATTGTGGTTTTGATTTGTATTTCCTTGATGATGAGTGATGTTTAGCATCAAGCATCTTTTCATGTGAGTGTTAGCCATCTGGGTGTCTTCTTAGAAAAGTGCCCATTTCTTAACTGGGTTATTTATTTTTTGGGTGTTGAGTTTTATAAGTTATTTATAAATTTTGGATTAACCCTTTACCAGATATGTCATTTGCAAATATCTTCTCCCATTCTGTCAGTTGCCTTTTAATTTTGTTTATTGTTCTCCTTGCTGTGCAGAAGCTTTTTATTTTGATGAAGTCCTAATAGTTCCTTTCTGGTTTTGTTTCCCTTGCCTCTCACAATGTGTCTAGTAAGATGTTGCTATGGCTCATGTCAAAGAAGTTGCTGCCTGTGTTCTCCTCTAGGATTTTGATGGTTTCCTGTCTCACATTCAGGTCTTTCATCCATTTTGAATTTTTGTGTGTGTATGGTGTAAGAAATTGGTCCAGTTTCATTCTTCTGCATGGTGCTGTCCAGTTTTCCCAAAACCATTTGTTGAAGAGACTTTTTTTTCCATTGGATATTCTTTCCTAATTTTTCAAGATTAGTTGACCATATAGTTGTAGGCCCATTTCTGGGTTTTCTATTCTGTTCCATTGGTGTATGTGCTTGTTTTTGTGCCAGTACCATACTGTCTTGATGACTACAGCTTTGTAATATAGCTTGAAATCCGGAACCATGATGCCTCTGGTTTTGTTTTTCTTTTTCCGAATTGGTATGGCTAGTCGAGGTCTTTGGTGGTTCCATACAAATTTTAGGATTGTTTGTTCTAGCTCTGTAAGAAATACTGGTGGTATTTGATAGGCATTGCATTAAATGTGTAGATTGCTTTGGGTAGTATAGACATTTTAACAATGTTTGTTCTTCCAATCCATGGTCATGTAAGGCCTTTCCATTTCTCTGTGTCCTCTTCAATTTCTTTCATAACGGTTCTGTAGTTTTCAGAATACAGACCTTTACCTCTTTAGTTAGGTTGATCCCTAGGTATCTTACTGTTTTTGGTGCAATTGCAAATGGGATTGATTCCTTGATTTCTTTTTCTGCTGCTTCATTATTGTTATAATGAAATGTAACAGATTTCTGCACATTGATTTTATATCCTGCAACTTTGCTCAATCCATTACTAGTTCTACCAATTTTTTGGCAGAGTCTTTCAAGTTTTTACATGGAGTATCATGTCATCTGCAAATAGTGAAGTTTGACTTCTTCCTTGCTGATTTGGATGCCTTTGATTTCTTTTTGTTGCCTGATTGCTGAGGCTAAGACTTCCAGTACTATTTTAAATAGTAATGATGAGAGTGGACATCCTTGTCTTGCTCCTGACCATAGGAGAAAGGCTCTCAGTTTTTCCCCGTTGAGGATGATATTAGCTGTGGGTCTTTCATATACGGTCTTTAGGATATTGAGGTATGCTCCATCTATCCCTACTTTGTTGAGATTTTTATCACGAATGTATGCTGTATTTTGTCAAATGCTTTTTCTGCATCTATTGACTGGATCATGTGGTTCTTATCCTTTCTTTTATTTTTTTTATTTTTTTTTAAATTTTTTTTCAACGTTTTTTATTTATTTTTGGGACAGAGAGAGACAGAGCATGAACGGGGGAGGGGCAGAGAGAGAGGGAGACACAGAATCAGAAACAGGCTCCAGGCTCCGAGCCATCAGCCCAGAGCCTGACGCGGGGCTCGAACTCACGGACCGCGAGATCGTGACCTGGCTGAAGTCAGACGCTTAACCAACTGCGCCACCCAGGCGCTCCTCCTTTCTTTTATTAATGTGGTGTATCACATTGATTTATTTGCAAATAAAGTGGTTCAATCTGTGTGAACCACTGGGCAGCCCAGAAATAAATCCCACTTGATCGAATAATACTTTTAATGTACTGTTAAATTAGATTTGCTAGTATTTTACTGAGAATTTTTGTGTCCATGTTCATAAAGGATATTGGTCTGTAATTCTTTTTAGTGGAGTATTTGTTTGGTTTTGGAATCAAGGTAATGCTGGCTTCATAGAATGAGTTTGGAAGTTTTCCTTCCATTTCTATTTTTTGGAACAGTTTGAGAAGAATAGGTATTAACTCTTCTTTAGATGTCTGGTAGAATTCCCCTGGGAAGCCATCTGGCCCAAGACTCTTGTTTGTTGGGAGATTTTTGATTACTGATTCAATTTCTTTGCTGGTTATGGGTCTGTTCAAATTTTCCATTTCTTCCTGTTTTAGTTTTGGTAGTTTGTAAGTTTCTAGGAATATATCCATTTCTTCCAGATTGCCCAGTTTTTTGGCATATAATTTTTCATAGTATTCTCTTAAAATTGGTTGTATTTGTGTGGTGTTGGTTGTGATCTCTCCTCTTTCATTTGTGACTTTTTTTTTTAATTTTTTTTTCAACGTTTATTTATTTTTGGGACAGAGAGAGACAGAGCATGAACGGGGGAGGGGCAGAGAGAGAGGGAGACACAGAATCGGAAACAGGCTCCAGGCTCCGAGCCATCAGCCCAGAGCCCGATGCGGGGCTCGAACTCACGGACCGCGAGATCGTGACCTGGCCGAAGTCGGACGCTTAACCGACTGCGCCACCCAGGCGCCCCATCATTTGTGACTTTTTTGCAAAAGTCCCTATTTGGGTCCTTTCTCTTTTCTCTTTGATAAGTCTGGCTATTGGTTTATCAATTTTGTTAATTCTTTCAAAGAACCAGCTCTTAGTTTCATTGATTTGTTCTACTGTTTTTTTGCTTGCTTGTTTCTATATCATTTATTTCTACTCTAATATTTATTACTTCCCTTCTTCTGCTCACTTTTGGCTTCACTTGGTGTTCCTTTTCTAGTTCCTTTAGTTGTAAGGTTAGGTTATGTATTTGAGACCTTTCTTCTTTCTTGAGATAGGCCTGCATTGCAATATACTTTCCTCTTAGAACTGCCTTCACTGCATCCCAAAGAGTTGGACTGTCATATTTTAATTTTCATTTGTTTCCATATATTTTTTAAATTTCTACTTTATTTTCTTATTAACTCATTCATTATTTTTATTTTTTTTAATTTTCTAAAATTTATTTTATTTTATTTTATTTTAGAGAGAGAGAGTGCAAGCAGGGGATAGGGGCAGAGGGAGAAAGAGAGAGAGAGAGAGAGAGAGAGAGAGAGAGAGAGAGAGAAACTCAAGCAGACGCTAGCTCAGCACAGAGCCTGACACGGGGCTCAATCTCACAACCCTAGGATCGTGACCTGAGCCAAAATTAAGAGTCACTCTACTGACTGAGCCACCCAGGCACCCTCCCCCACCATTCATTCTTTAGTAGGATGTTCTTTAACCTCCATGTATTTGAGAGATTTCCTATTTATTTCCTGTGGTTGACTTCAAGTTTCATAGCATTATGGTCTGAAAATATGAATGGTATGATCTCAATCTGTGTGTACTTGTTGAGGACTGATTATGACCCAGTATGTGATTTATCATGGAGAATGTTTCATATGCACTTGAAAAGAATGTGTATTCTGCTCTTTTAGGATGAAATGTTCTGAATATATCTGTTAAGTCCATCTGGTACAGTGTGTAATTCAAAGTCATTGTTTCTTTGTTGATTTTCTGCTGTCCATTCCTATGAGTGGGGTGTTAAAATCCCCTACAATTATTTTACTATTATCAAAGAGTATTAATGTATAATATCAATTTCTTTATGTTTGTTATTAATTAATTTATATATTTGGGAGTTCCAGGTTGGGGATATAAATATTTATAATTGTTAGACCTTCTTGATGGATAGTTGATATAATGATCTTAATTATGATACAATGGCTTTCTTCATGTCTTGTTATAGTCTGCTTCAAAATCTAGTTTATCTGATATGAGTGTGGCTGCCCTGGCTTTCTTTTGACATCCATTCGCATGATAGATGGTTCTCTATCCTCTCACTTTCAATCTGTAGGTGTCTTAAGGCCTAAAATGAGTCTCTTGTAGGCAACATACAGATAGATCTTGGTGTTTGTTTGTTTGTTTGTTTGTTTGTTTGTTTTATATCTATTCTGATACCTTGTCTTGTGATTGGAGTATTTAGTCCATTTACATTCAGAGTGGCTATTGAAAGATATGAATTTACTGCCATGGTGTTACCTCTAGAGTTGGTGTTTCTGGTGTTGCTCTCTGGTCTTTTCTAGTCTGTGAAGCTTTTGGTCTTTTTCTTTTTCACCACTCAAAGAGTACCCCCAAATTTCTTGCAGGGCTGGTTTAGCGGTCACAAACTCCTTTAGTTTTTGTTTGTCTGGGAAAGTATCTCTCCTTCTATCTGAATGACAGCATATTTTTCCCGTATTTTTGGCTGCATATTTTTCCCGTATCCTGGCACTCCTTTCGGGCCTGCCAAGTTTTCTGTGGACAGATCTGCTGTGAACCTGATTTGTCTTCCCTTTTGGGTAAGGACTTTTTTTTCCCCTTGCTGCTTTCAGGATTCTTTCTTTGTCTGAGTATTTTATGAATTTGATTATGATATGCCTTAGTGATGGTCAGCTTTTGTTGAATTTAATGAGGGTTCTCTGTGCTTTTTGGATTTTGATGTCTGCATCCTTCCCCAGATTAAGAAATACAGTGTGTATTCCTTATCTTTCTCTTCATCTTCTGAGACTCCTATGATACAAATGTTATCATGTTTTAAAAAGTTACTGAGTTCCTTAAGTTTACCTTCATAATCCATTACCTTTCTTTCCCTCTTCTTTTCAGTTTCATTATTTTCCATAATTTTTTCTTCTATATCACTAATTTGCTCTTCTGCCTCATCCATCTTGTTTTTATGGCCTCCATTTGAGTTTGCCTCTCAGTTATAGCATTTTAAATTTTGGTCTGACTAGATTTTAGTTCTTTTATCTCTGCAGAAAGGGATTCTCTGGCATCTTCTATGCTTTTTTCAAACCCAGCTAGTATCCTTATAATTGTTGTTTTAAATTCTAGTTCAGGCATCTGACTTATTTATATCTGTATTGATTAAATCCCTGGGCATTTGTCCTACTTCCTGTTCTTTCTTTTGGGGTGAATTTCTCTGCCTTATCATTTTTTCCAGAAAAGAAAAACAGAAAGAAAAAAAAAACTAACAAAAAAACCCTAAGAACAAAACAAAAAACAAAGAAAAAAATTAAAAAAAAAACCCAAAACCCTAGATCCTGGGTGTGTTTTAGTTTGCTTGTTAAAGAATCTAGATTCAATAATGATAATGATAATAATAATAATAAACAAAAAATAAAAACAAATAAAATATATTTAAAAATAAATAATCATAAATAGTAAAAAAAGGAATGGAAAAAATAAGAAAATAAATTCAAAAATAGTTAAAAATTTTTTTTACATTTATTTTTGAGAGACAGAGAGAGACAGAGCACAAGTGGGGAAGGGGCAGAGAGAGAAGGAGGCACAGAGTCCGAAGCAGGCTCCAGGCTCTGAGCTGTCAGCACAGAGTCCAATGCAGGGCTCGAACTCACAAACTGTGAGATTATGACCTGAGCCGAAGTTGGACGCCTAACCAACTGAGCTACCCAGGCGCCCCCAAAAAATAATTAAAAAAAGAATAAAAGTAGAAAAAGAAGCTGGATCCTTTTTCCCTTAGAGCTGGAGCTTTGTAGCACTCTTTGATCAGAAACTTTGGTGGGAGCAAGTTGTTTGCGCTGGTCTTCTGGAGGAAGGGCCTACTGCACTGATTTTCAGGCTGACTAGTTTCAATGGAAATACATCTCCAGAGCGCTGTGGGGCAGGGCTTGGTGCAAGCCGCTCTGGCCTCCACTAGGTGGAGCTATTTTGCTCCCTGAAGCCTTTTCATGCTGCTAGGTGAGGATGAATATTCTAGACCCCGAGCTAGAAGATCGTGCACCACCCCCCCTCTTCAGGGAACCCTCACAGAAGAGCAATCAGTCATGCCTCTGGTGTCCCTGGTTTCCATCAGAACTCTGCATTCACCCTGCCTGTGTCTGAGCTTTTTTTTTTTTAATCTCAGGTGGGTGACTCAATTTCAGAACTCCAAGTTTTAGGGATTCCCATGGCACCCACCGCACTGTTCCTCTGGGGAAGGATATCCCCATGCTTTTGTCGGCCAGTGCAAGCAAAGCAGTTGCACAACCCTGCAGCAGTTGAGAGTTTATGGCAACACAGAGGAGAAAGCCAGCACCCTGGCTTGCTGCCCTCAGATCCTATGCCTGGAGCAGTGCAGCAGCACTTGGTCCCACCTTCCTTCTTGCGACCCAGAGGATCCTCAGACCACGTTGTCACTCCTGGGATTCCACCCTGCTTTGCCACCTGAGCACCTTCAAGCCAGGCATGTCTCCTATGGTAGCAAACTTCTAAAAGTTCAGATTTTGTGCTCCACTGCTTATAATACTTTGCAGTAGTCTCCATAAGCAGGCTCCCTCCCCACTGCCTCACCCACAGTTATATCTCCCCCAAGTCAACTCTTCACACCTGGTATCTTCCAGAAGGTGGTCACTTGTCACTTTTCTATTTGTAGATTTGCAGTTTTTATTCTCTCAGGCCTCCAATTGATTTTTTTGGGTGTTCAGAATGATTTGATAGCTATCTAGCTGTGTTGGAGAGAGGAGACAATCTTAGTGTCTCCCTACTCCTCCTCCATCTTATCCCCTCTGCCTTGTTTTGTTTTTAATTGTTGACTTGTTAAAGTTTTTTATATATTCTGGATACAAGTCCCTTATCAAATGTATGAGTTTCAAATATTTTCTTCCATTCTGTGGGTTTTTTTTTCATTTTCTTGATAGTGTTCTTTGAAGGACAAAAGTTTTTAATTCACATGTGCTTTTGTTACAAGTGCTTTTAGTGTTGTAGCTAAGAAATCAATACCTAACCCAAGGTAATGAAAATTTACTTCTATGTTTTCATCTAATGGTTTTATAATATTAGCTCTTAAATTTAGGTTTATGATATATTTTGAGTTAATTTTTCTGTATGGTGTAAGGAAGTAGCCAAACTTCATTCTTTTGTATGTGGATAGCCAATAGACCCAGCACCATTTGTTGAAAAGACCAATGAATTTTCTTGGCACCCTTGTCTTAACTTGTTTTTAAATACTGTACAGTATATATTTTTAACATCTCTCATTTCTATTCTTCTCTCCTTCCTGTTGCCTCTGCTTTAGGACTAAGGTACAATGAGAACTAATAAGGTATATATCTAGATCTAAATATAGATATATAGCATCGTGTGTGTGTGTGTGTGTGTGTGTGTGTTTAATCTCATCTATATATATCACCATGTTTTTTGGGTGGTGCCTAAATTTCTTATTCATGAAACAGACTATTCTATAAAGATTTAAATGTTTAAAAAGAAAATACTATGAGGAACAATTCTTCAGTTATCACACTGCATTCTTAGAAATCATCTCTTTGATTTGTTATTTAGGAAGCAAGTAAATGATGAGGAAAACATTGAGTGCCTGAATGAGAAAAGTGATCCTACTGAAGGGAAAGAGAGGCTGGGATGTGATAGCGCAATTGTATAGGTCAAAGGAGAGTGAGGGTGTGGCAAACTTTGATTTTCCCGTATTTTGTTTTAGGGTTCAAATATTAGTCTTTTAAATAAGAAACAAGTAAATGAATCTGTTAATATTTCAGAGGGGCCATTTGGAATATTTAAGATATTAGTCTTACTGGAAGATTCAAGGAATTGAATAGATTTTTGAATTACACCTAAAAATGTATTTCTTTCTCTAATTAAAAATGTAACTAACATGGTGTAGCAGGATGGGTTAAATAGGTGATGGGGATTAAGGAGTGCATTAGTTGTGATGAGCACTGGGTGTTGTATGGACAAAGTGGTGGATCACTATCTTGTACACCTGAAACTAATATTATACTGTGTTAACTAACTGGAATTTAAATAAGAATTACAGGGGCGCCTGGGTGGTGCAGTCGGTTAAGCATCCGACTTCAGCCAGGTCACGATCTCGCGGTCCGTGAGTTCGAGCCCCGTGTCAGGCTCTGGGCTGATGGCTCGGAGCCTGGAGCCTGTTTCCGATTCTGTGTCTCCCTCTCTCTCTGCCCCTCCCCCGTTCATGCTCTGTCTCTCTCTCTGTCCCAAAAATAAAAAAAAAAAGAATTACAAATACATATATAATTAATATGAGTAAACCTTTATCATAGTCAATGACATCATTTGTGTAGAAACTATAATGACATTTATGGGATATCTACTGTGTTCTAGGCATGCTACATTTTTTTTTTTTACTTAATACTCACAACCTTACAAGATAGTTACAGAGGAGTTAACTGATACTAGAAAGATTGAGTAAAGTGTTCAGGGTCACAGAACTAGTAAATACTTGAACCAAGATTTCATCCAAGCATTGTCTTGCTCCAAAGCCCACATTCTTTTTTAACCTAAGCACATGTAAAAGTGTTGACTATATACTCAATCTATTATTGTTAGAATCAATGGAAAAAGTGCCTTGTTTAGGGAAAAAAAGGCAATGTGGGCCAAGGTAGTCAGGACAGGTTCAGAAAGAGGTAACTCTCAAGCCAACTCTTAGGAGGAGAGAAAGAGAGAAGGTGGTGTTCTACCATAAAGAATATCATGGCATAAGAAAGTAGTCTCTTAGAACATTCAGTCTGGTCTTTATAAGAGATAGCTTTTTTTGATTCAACACTTTGGGACAAATTTTCTTGCCTGATTGAACAGAAATGGTATTTTTTCTGCAGATACCTTTGAGCCATACTGTGAAATGCATAGATATTTCTTCTTGGAACCAGCTCTGCCAGCATGCTTGAATAAGCAGAATTATTCCTCTAAGCTATCTGAAATGGAGCTGAGATACCAATAAGCAAATCATAACACACAAGAATGGAAAAGACCAACATTTATTCCATCCAAGTAGTGCTTACATTAATCTGATTAATTAAAGCATGAATGAAAACTATTTACTTGTGAAAGAACACCATTAAATTAGCTCTTCACCCTAGGAGACACACTGTGATTGTTGGATCTCATTCTGTTTTTAGCCTGATTGCTTTCTTCTTTCAAAGCAGTGCCTTACTACATTTTCCCATATTTCCTACTAGTTGAAGCTGGGCCAGTGCATTGCCAGAGAAGAGTTTTTGCTTGTTTCACTGATGACCAGATTCAAACAAAAGCAGGGTTTTTATATTGAAATTAGTCATGAAATTTGTCATCAGATAAGCTTATATGCACAACAAAGCAGCTACCCAAATAGAAGCAACAATGTAAGGATCATGTTATATGTTTTTGAGGATTTTTCCAGGGAGGTTTAGTTCCCACTTGGATTCTATATAATCACTTTTTTCTAGAAATTTTTATAAGCAGCAGGTTTATTTCCATTGCATTTATATTGGGCTTCAGTGGAGATGAATTGTTTTTATTGACTGTGTTCTGATGAAAGATACTTCCAAGATTCCTTGAAATATATAAGAAGCTTAAGAATCCAGTCAGAATTGCTCATAAAATAGCCTTTTGCTCAACTGATAAGTGACTTAGTTATGGCTTTGACCTTGTAATATCTGTCTGGAATGGCCATATTGAATATGTTAGTGGGACTTAATATGATCCTCTGTGTTTATAACTGGGTCTCCAATCTGTTCAAAAGACTAGAAAGTGTTAATTGTTTCATAAATGGAGAAATGAAAATAATAGGGTATAGGAAGTTACTTAAAATTAAAATCAGCTTAAAATGAAATAATTGATTACAACATATAAGCCATAAAATTTATAATATTTGACTATACAAAATTCCTTGGTAAATATGCAGAGTAATAGCTTAAATATAACATTAGGTTATGTTCAAATAAATATCAAGTATATTTAAAATTCATACAGGGTGGAAGACAAGAGAAGAAAGAGTGTTAACTGGTAATTCAAAATGTAAATTATAGTATTTTTCCAAATTTAGAAGAATTTGACCAAGTGATAAATTCATGGAGCATATGTGAAGGGCTGGACCAAAAAAACAAAATAGGTTTAGGTGGAATGTTGTATAAATACTCTAGTAAACATATTTTTGTTATTTTGTCACCTGAGAAACCTTTCTTGATCTTCTCCTTGCTTCCAACCTCAGGTTTGTTAGCTCTGTCATCCGCTATACTTGTCTGCATTATGAAACGTATTTCTCACTCTGCGCTAATCTTGGTTTCCTTTTCCTTCTTACCTATTAGAAGTTAAACTGCTTGAAGCAGAGATTTTACTTTGTTTATCTTTGGATCCCTAGCATCTAACACAGGGTCTGATAATAAACATTTATCCAGTTGACTGGATCTACACAATGGTCTGGATATGCCACACATTTGGGATTGCCTTTATTTAAAGGGACAGGACAGGTTTGAACTTTTTTGTCCTATCTTTTTAAATCCACATGACTAACACCCAGAGGTGCAAATGAGGTGGAGGAGAGCCCAGGAGCTATTTCTAGGAAGAAAGCATTTTTCTGATCCTTTGCTTCTGCCCACAGTGTTAATAACACTTTGTTCAGCACCCACACTGTCAATTTCATTCCAGCTGGGACTCTTCTGATTAGCAGTCTGCTCTTTGTGTTCCCAGAGACCAGCTAAAAGGATGGGCCACAATGACAAAATTAAATAAATATGATATTACATGTGACAGCATCTTACGTCAATACCAGAGAAGAAAAACAAAGAAGCTCAAAGGTTCTCTTTGTTATCCAGCACTGCCTACTTGTAATTTCAGAATAATTTTGTAGCAGTTTGTTGTTTCAGAAATAACTTCACAACTTTATTTGATTGATCTTTGTAACAACCTTGTAAATTGGATGATAGAGGGAGCTATAATACTGTATCCAAGATAAGGGAGGAGTGATGAATCTGCTCTAGATGGTTGTCAGGGTCTGCACAGATCCTGAGATTTATAAGATTAGTAGATTATCAAGCAGATGATGGAAAAGAAAGGAGGTTCACAGTGGAGATAACAATGTGAAGGAGGGAAAAGAGACATGAAAATGTATGCTGTGATTGGGAATATCCAGTAATATGGAAGCTAATGGCACATAGTAGAGGAGTGGAGATAAACCTGAAAAGGTAAAGCAGGCAGAAATCACATCACAAAAGATTTTTCTTGCCAGCCTCAGGGGCTAGGACTTCATCCTTGGACATTAGTGAGCCATTGAATGTTTTCTAACAGGGGATCATAATTAGCTCTGTGCTTAGAACTAATTATTTTAGAAAGCACAATTGCTCATAATTGGAGCAAAGATATGCAATATTTTTCTGCTTCAGAATATATGTTCTTTACACTTGAGATCCAATTTCATGGTTCTACCCAAGGTGAAATACTATTACCAACCTGCCATCTGTAAATCTAACTTTCTTCACCTCTAAAGAAAGCCTGTATGAATGACAGTAAGTGCAACTCACGGTATTATAGGGATAATCTCAGATACACTTTAAATTATATTAAAAATTAATAATTTAAAAATGTTACAGCATAGGGAAGATAGTCAATGGTATTGTAATAGCATTGTATAGTGACAGGTAATAGCTACACTTGTGGTGAGCATAGCATAACATGCAGATTTGTGGGATCTCTATGTTGTACACCTGAAACTAATGTAACGTTGTGTATCAACTATACTCAATTTAAATAAAGTAATTATTTGCATCTATGAGCCTATTATCATTATTAACAAGTTAAATGTAATATTTTTTTTTAATTTTTTTTTCAACGTTTATTTATTTTGGGGACAGAGAGACAGAGCATGAACGGGGGAGGGGCAGAGAGAGAGGGAGACACAGAATCGGAAACAGGCTCCAGGCTCTGAGCCATCAGCCCAGAGCCTGACGCGGGGCTCGAACTCACGGACCGCGAGATCGTGACCTGGCTGAAGTCGGACGCTTAACCGACTGCGCCACCCAGGCGCCCCTAAATGTAATATTCTTTATCATTAAAACACTGCATCTGATCAGATAGAAGTGACGGTAGGAGGAAGGCAAAAGAGCAGTCAGAATGCTAGATAGAGAACCAGGAGAGAGACTCAGAATTATTGGCACATGGAGGAAAACCTGAGTTTTGTTGCTGTAACTACAACTGCTATTAAATTTGTCCCAACAGCAAAACTCCCACTCTTATATTTTAAGCCTTCTGTGCTGGTACTCTGTTCTAAACTTACAAGGCTGTATGACTCCTAACTAACAAGTGTTAAAAATACTGACTGTAGTCTGTGGATAATATTTTAATGTGTGGGTAAAGTGTTTTTCTCCTTCAGAAAGTTCAATTGAAGAAAGCCTTTTATGTTTATTTCCAAGCTCATATACAAATTTGGGAGCAATGAGATAAGTTCTCTACAGTTATTTTTATTTTTGTTGGTTCCCTTCTGGAATCTATGGATAGAAACTGTTATATTAGGTTCTACATCATTAGTGTATTACAGTAGGACTCTAGAAGTGAAGCTGGGGGATTGGAGTAGTGGTATCCTCCAGAGACCATTCTTTTGTGCTTTCCGGGGCAGGTGAAGTAGATGAGTTCCCACTTTGGCACTTATAGGAGCTTGATAAGCCAATGTTTCTCATGGTATGGTCTATAGAACGCTAACCACAGAGATATTCTAAGGGAAAAGGAGCTCTATAATCCAGTATTATGGCAAATTCTTCTAATAAAAATCTCTTTGTTTAAGATTCACAATACACATTAGCGCTTTAAATATCTTGAGGTAATCCTTTAGTAAAAAAGAATTTGTTTTTTAATATTTTAATATTTATATTTTATATATTTATTTTATATATTTACTTAATTATATTAATTTAATATATTTATATATTTGTGTTTATATTTAATATTTTTATATTTATAAAATATTTTAATATTTTTAATCCAATGTGGTAGACTGCTAGTTTTCCCCCCAAAAATGTATTCTCTCCTTTTCTCATAGTAATTGAGATTAACCTGGGGACATGGCCACCAAACTTCTTCCCTTGCAGTTAGGCATGGAGATGTAATTGAGTTCTCACCAATTGATTGTAACTGAGTAAATGTACAATCTCTGCATTGTTTGCTTAGAAAAAAAATTGCTTGTTCTCCACCTTCTTTCTTCTTCCCATGGGACATAATGTAGACATGAAAGTCAACCAACCTCAGCCACGAGGATGAGGGCAATTTCCTAGGAGGGAGAAGAACAGCAGGATGGTTCATGATGTATGAACCTGCCTCTATACTCTAGAGTCTTCTGGGAGAGATAATTTTCTTTCCTGTTTGAGTCAGGATATAACTTCATTATAATATCTCAGTTTATACCTTATTATACTCAACATTCTTTAACCCATTTTTTTTTATTTTTTTATTTTTGGGACAGAGAGAGACAGAGCATGAACGGGGGAGGGGCAGAGAGAGAGGGAGACACAGAATCGGAAACAGGCTCCAGGCTCTGAGCCATCAGCCCAGAGCCTGACGCGGGGCTCGAACTCACGGACCGCAAGATTGTGACCTGGCTGAAGTCGGCCGCTTAACCGACTGCGCCACCCAGGCGCCCCACTTTAACCCATTTTTTACTCTAGAAACTAACTTCCCCCTCGGTGTGGAAAATCTATTAACATCTTGAAAAGCTAAATTTCTAGGGAACACACTTTAGGCAATATTGGACAATGCCAAAGGATTCTTTAATTCTTATTTGTTAGTCAACACCACATGCTTTGAGGCATGACTTACTCCATGATTTTCCTTACCACTCTCTGTCTCCTTGTTGTCACTGCTATTATTGATGACCCAGGACTCAATTCCATATATCTAATAGCTCTTCAGAATCCTTCACTGGACCTAGCCAGGATGTAAGGAATAAGAGAGGTTACCAAGAATCACATGAAAGATTGAAGAGCCACCTGAAAAGGATGCCATCCTTCTTACTTGCACTGAATTCACAAAGTCCAATAAACTGCAGAGAACTGAGCATTTGTAACTTAATTTTGTATTAAAGAGGAAAATGAAATGGTTTGGTGAACACTGAGAATTCTCTCTGCCACCCTGGAGTTTGAAAAGTGCCAGTCTTACTTAATTCAACTCTTTCTAGTTGTATTCTCTTTTAGAAACATATAAAATGCTCTCACACTGAGCAAGGTGGAGCAATGAAACCACTCTTACTGTAATACCCACAAGAAAGTGCAAATCCTTTCCATGGACTGGACTGTTTGGTTTACTGGAAAGAAAACTGGTTGGAGGATAAGGTGGTAGGGCTTCTAGTTCTCTCTCTTCAAGTGATACCTCTCTTAAGTCATCTACCTTTTCTGAGGTATAAATTCAAGGAGACGTGAATCCGTTTCCTGATTTGTAAAACAAGAGAGGTATTTAGATATTTGCCTTAGTCACAGTGTCTTGTTATTTAAGAGGCAAAGCGAATCATAGGAGCCTATTATTCCTACATCAATGAGAAATCCTCAGTACAAAACCCATATAACAACATTTCTGACAGGGTTCAAACTCTGGTGGAACTCAAACAAATTCCTTTCTACAGGGTAGCTCTTTCCATTGTCACATAGCTATCATTAAGTTCTTTCTTATATTGAGCAAAAGTGTAATGATAAAAGCAGGTGGAACTTAAAGATTTTAGTACCTCTTTCTACCTGAGTTACTTGTGAACTGCCCCTTTTTGCACTATTCGCCATTTCAGTGAGCCATGCCACCTATCTTCTTCATAATTGTTCAAATACTATATTTCATCATTTGGTTCTCTCAACTGCAAGAGCTTTTGGTCCACACCTCCAACAACTCTGCCCACCAATCCTGGAGAACATTAAAAAGCACTGCTGAGGGGCGCGTGGGTGGCTCAGTCGGTTAAGCGTCCAACTTTGGCTCAGGTCATGATCTCACAGTTTGTGAGTTCGAGCCCCTCATCAGGCCCTGTGCTGATAGCTCAGAGCCTGAAGCCCACCTCAGATTCTGTGTCTCCCTCTCTCTCTGCCCCTCCTCTGTCATGCTCTGTCTCTCTCTCTCTCTCAAAAATAAATAAACATTAAAAAACAATTTTGAAAAAGGCACTGCTGATTTCTTGATATCCTGTAACAGCTCTATCCTCCTCATGTATGGGTTCATTTTATATCGCAACAACATATCTTTTATTCTTGGCTTACCATCCTCATCTACTCACGTTGTTCCTGATAATGTGAATTTTATTTCTGTTATTAACATACTTTATTCTCTGTCAATTTGCCCTTTCTTGTTCCAGAGCCACATATGGAAACTTGTCCTGTTTGCTCAGCCCTTATTCTCCTTTTATTCAAGAAGGAGATAGGTTAAATGTCTCCAGATATGCAGACCTTTCCCCCAGGTCTTCCACAGACCTCAACTGGTGTGAAAATAAAGATCAAAATGGGAATTTCAAGCCATCTCTGGCAGTATGACAGGACCCTCTCGTGTACATACCACAAAGCATATAGACAAGGCTAGATGAGGCATTCACTCTGGGAGATCCTGGTTTGATCAATGTATTTTGTCATTTCTAGAGTTTTATGGTTACTAATGATGGGTCACTAGTAGTGATCTCAAGAAGGTAAAGACTTTCCTATCTACAGTCTTTGTCTAGAACTGAAGACTTACTCACCCAAAGATCCTGTTGACTTCTGCTCTGCAAGCTGGCTTTGAAGTAATTATGATTCCAACATGCCAGGATATTACTCCCCAGGAAAACTCTATACCATTTATGTTTTTCTAGGTAACTGATCCTGTCCACCCAAAGATCCTGTTGACTTCTGCTCTGCAAGCTGGCTTTGAAGTAATTATGACTCCAACATGCCAGGATATTACTCCCCAGGAAAACTCTATACCATTTATGTTTTTCTAGGTAACTGATCCTATCCAAAGAGTAAAATCAACTAACCAATGAAATCTCCTCTGAAGCCTGAGTACTTTCCTTTGAGATTATCTTTTTGAACTCAGCCTGTATCACTAACTGACCATAGCTGGTCACAAGAGCAGTTACACCTACACAGTTGTTGAGGACCTGACTGGTCTGTTCAAGGGCCTCTATACCTCTCCCTCTGCCACTGTTCTTTTTTTTTTTTTAACTTTTTTTAACGTTTATTTATTTTTGAGAAGAGAGAGACAGAGCATGAGGGAGGGGAGAAGAGAGAAAGAGGGAGACACAGAATCTGAAACAGGCTCCAGGCTCTAAGCTGTCAGCACAGAGCCCGACGTGGGGCTCGAACTCACGGACCCTAGGATCATGACTGAGCCGAAGTCGGACGCTTAACAGACAGAGCCGCCCAGGTGCCCCACCACTGTCCTTACATTACTTATTTTGGATAATACTATGCTGGTGGTGGTGTTTCACTCATTCAAAGGAGACATTTAAACTACTACTCTGACTTCAGTCTTCCTCTCTACTTTGACATCTCAGTGACTGGCTACATGTCTAAAACAATGTTTGTCCACTCAGAGGACTCTGCTTCCAGTTAATATTTAGATTAAAGAAATGCCTCCTGGAGCCAAATCCATTTGAAAAACAAGCTGGCTCTGTACTGGATTTATTGGCATCATCCAACGTGCTGGAAGAACACTATTTGGTGCCCAGGTAGCAAAGTTATTAATTCTGTGGTATTTCCTTTCCATTTCTGACATCCCTTATCATCTGAGTCAGTGATTTGCCTGGCTCAAGAAAGCATCTTGCCAGTGAACTGCAATATGATAGAGGTAACTTTAAGTAACTGACAGGTTGATATGAGCATGGGTCAAGGGAAAAGATGTGCAGTGCCCCCTCTTATCTCTAGAAATGTACCAGAGAGTACTTATCCTCACTATATGGTGAACCCCGAGACACTCAGAAATTTCTCTAGACTTCATCTTCCTCTGTCTACTTCATTTACAAAACAACTTGCATCTGTCAGGCCCCATCACTCTAGGGTTTGATTTTGAGTTCACTTTTCTCATTTGTCATGCTAGAATGTTCTCATGTGGCTTGGGTCCCTATAACTTGCTATGGTGTAATAAATCCAATAAGGGCAAAACCTACTTCTAGCGATTACTGTCTTCCCTAGTTCAGCCTTCCTATTTCATATAAGTGGGGACAAGGGCTTTCTGCTCCATGCAGCTCCCAGGGCCTAATTATCTCTGACCTCTCCATCCCATCTCATAATCCTTCCCGGTGAGATCTTCTTAAAATTCTCTGTTGTGCTGAATTAAGAGTGTAGTTGTAGTTCTCTACCTTCTGTTGTTTACCCCACAGAGGTGAATTTGTCAGAAAATAAAATTAGGAATTTACCAAATGCAGTTTTTAATCTAGAATTTTTATCTGATAATTACCATTACTACTAATGATGATGATGATGATGAAGTTGGAAAAGTGAAGCACTATGAAATGGCTGCCACAAGAACCATTAAAAAAAAAGGATTTGGAGTTTATTATCAGTCTTCTGCCTATTAGGGAGATTTTTGTAGACACCAAGTGACCATACTTTGTCATAGGGTTCAGAGAGTGTCAGTGTGTCTAAGTGGTTCATCATGTTGGTTGAGTTTTTGCTTCAGGACAAAAGCATGCCTCCTGATTAGTGATGTCAGGATAACCTGATTATACTTTCCATTATCTTTAGCAGGGAGCCACCAGCTGGCATTCATGCATTTCTGGTGTCAGTAAAAGGATCATGTAAGACTTTTAGCATGTCTGAGAACTTCTCATTCAGTGGATCATGGAAAGCTGCACTTTCTTTCAGAGAACTATCTTCTGGGAAGAGAAGACACTCTGGCAGAATTCCAGGAGTCATATGTTTCTCTTCTTCACCACCCTCTTCTCCCACTCATTATTCTCTTGACAATTTATTTTCCTTAATCACTCTGGCTCCTTCTGTTTCTCTTCTTGCATTCTCTTTCTGTTTTCCTGTATTAGTCCTTCCATCAGTTGCAAACCCATCACCTGCACTAAAATGCCACAGTCAAGAGAAGCAAACCTGAAGATCATCCTTCTTTTCCACATCCACATCCTGCCCTTTTGGCTCACATAATTGGTGAGGACCTGGAGTTGAGAACAAAAAGCATGTAAATTCCAAAGCTTATAGGAATATTTTCTTCAGTGTTTTTATCTCCTGAGTCTGAAGTGAACTCAAATAGAACCTGAACACTGAAAATAGAAGACTGAGTTGGAGGTCAAGACATAAGGCACAAGACACAGCTAGTAAGCTGAGGGATTTTTAGCTTTATTTTCTTTATCTTTATGAGGAAAGAAAAAAAAAAAACATTTCACAGATCTGTTGTGGGAATTTAATGAGAATATCTATGGAAGGTGCCCAGCACATTGCTTGACACAAAAAGTATTCAATAAACATTAGCTATTGTTAAAATTACGTAACACCTCCTCTTTCAAAGGACTATGGCAAATATTCTATCATATTTTGTTTATGGAAGTTATATGCTTTTGACAGCCCAATTTTTACTACCTCTTTATGTCTTTATCCTTCATTTGATAACATACTGGCAAATGTCAATTCATTACTAATTGAAAATAGTGTGATAAGCTACTCTTTTTTTTTTATCAGTATTAGTTTTTTAACATGGTATTTAAAAAAAAAGTCTGCCTAGCTTGGAGGTCTGTGATGCCCTAATGATAACGCTACTAGAAAAACATTAGATATAGAGTTCAACTTTATAAAACTGTCTTCAAGTTGGCAACCAATAATTTTAAAAGGGCTGGCATATTTCAAGGTAACTAAAACTGAACAAATTAAGTTGTTCTTTTCAGTGGTTTCCTTGGTTGGATTTCTTCAATGCAGATATTTTATATTGGAAGAATTGATGCAAGAAAAATGTAAACAATATTAGGCACTGACTAGACTGTCTCTCTCTATTTCTTGAATTATACAGATGTTAAAAAAAGTTGAAAAGTGGTTAAAAGTGACAAAATCAAATTTTGATCAAATATATAAACATATTAAATAATATGTTATTATCTAATAATTATTATAATCATTTCATTGAGATATATAATACATAAATATATAATAAATAAGGCAGGTAATTATATACAAGTATTATATATAAAATATATTGCATGTATATAAATCACTTATATGAATATTTTATATATGATATGCATGTTTAAAGATATAAATATAAAAAATATATAATATATATATACACACACAAAGCTGAAGACCCAGGAAAGCCAGTGGGGTAATTCAGTCTGAGTCCAAAGGCCTAAGAACCAATGGAGTCAATAGTATAAATTCCAGCCTGAGGGCAGGAGAAGATGAGATGTCTCAACTCAAGCAGGGAGGTAGAAGAAAAAGGAATGAATTCTTTCTTCTTTTACCTTTTGTTCTATTCAGGCACTCAACACATTGCATGACACCCACACACCCACACTGGAGAGGGCAGTATGTTCTGAGTCCACTAAGTTCAAATGCTCATCTCATCCAGAAACACTCTCACAGATACACCTAAAGATAATGTTTGCTCTGGACTCCCTTGGCCAGTTAAGTTGATGCATAAAATTAACCACTGCACTTGCTTTTATCCCTAAAGATTAAAGTAACTGAAAATCAAACTGCCAAAATAAAACTGTAAATTTTATGATTAAAGTAGTGCCAGACATATATGTCATTAATAAATTGTGCTTTATTGGTTTACTGTTGCTAGCCAAAAGAATTTCAAGTTGATCTCAGAATACATATGTGTGTGTGTGTGTGTGTGTGTATCATACATATATATATTCTGGATTAGAATATACATTTTTAATAAAAATAAGGTTGTAATAATCTCCTCAAAGTTGTTCAAAGTCTCTTTCAAAGTGACAAAAAAAACTAACATAAAATAAGAGTTGTTCAATGCTATTTCACCACAATTATTTTAAAACTCCATTGAAAACATTTGTAGCACTTAGTGGTCTACATTTAATTTTTGTGTAATTAACCCAGTATATTTACTGAATACCCAGCATAAATTCGGCTTTCTGTTCAGATTTTGGGTGATAGTTTAATCAAAGGACATGCTATTTACCACATTGAATTCACATTCTATGACAGACATGTTAATTAAAGCATGGGAATCCATACATAAAAATAAATAACATTTCCATGATATAGTAATAAAAATGATATGCATATTCTATGTCTGAAACATTCATTCTTTATTTGGGTAGCTTTGATGTTCCAGGTGCTGTTTTGTGAACCAGGTTTATGGCAATGAACAACATAGACAAATATTTCTGCCTTCATGGAGCTTAGTTTTTTTTCTTAGCAGAGATAAATAAAATATATAGTATGCCAACTAAGTAATATAAGAAAAAATAAAAACAAAAGAGGTATGGATGTGGTGGTAAGAGTCAGGGCTAGCTTCAGTGAGGAGTTCATTCTGAGCCACAACTGGAATGACAGAGGAAATGAGCCAGATGTAACCCATAGAAGAGTATTCCAGGCACAGAGATCCCAATGTGGAAACTTTCTGAGGAAGTAGCATTGCTGCCATGTTTGAGTAACTAGCAAAGAGACCAGAGTGGTTGGAATAGACTGAGTGAAGTCAAGAGGAACTAGAGAATGAATCAGAGAAGTAAAGAGGCCCATATTGCTCAGAACATTGTGAGCACTTGCGCAGACTTTGGTTTTATTCTGAGGGAGATGGAAAGCCACTGGATAATTTTGAAAAGAGGAGTACATTATATGATGTACAGTTTAATAACATGCCTTCAGTTTCTATGTTAACATAGATGATAGCAAAAGCAAGTGAAAAAGTAGAGGAAAAGTAGTTAAGAAGCAAAAATACAAAATAAGAATGATGGTGGCTTATGCCATGATAAAATAGAATAAAGTAGTGAGTTTGATTATGTGTATATTTTGAAAGAGGAGCCAGCAGTACTCACAAACTAATTAGATGTGGAGTATAAAAGTAAAAGAAGAGTCAATGGTGACATTAACTTTTTGGCTTAATTAACACCATTAAGAGATGGAATTGCTATTACCTAAGATGGTGAATATTACAAGAGATGCAGAAGCTCATTTTAGACATGTTAAGTTAATAGAGAGTGAATATGTTGAATGGCATTTGATTGTAATTCTGTAGTTCAGGAGAGTGCAGTAGGCTAGAACAATAATTTGGAAGTTGTCAAAGACTGTTTTCTGGGGCACATCAATGTTCAAAGGTAAGAAAATGGAAGGGAAAACCAGCAAAGGGCACTGAGGAAAAGCAACCATGTGTAGAAGAAGTAGACTATAGAATGGTCCCAAGCAAAGGCAAGTGAGGGAAGTATTTCAAGAAAGAGGAAGTAAGCAAACCTCTCAAATGCTTTTAAATATTATGGTTGAAAAATGGATCATTGGATTAAACATGAAGAAATTGGGTCTGGCACATTACAAATGAGCATTTAGGTACTTCTTGGTTTTTGGTTCTCCTGATCCTGGTTAGACTTAGCTGATCTTAGCTGGATTTGTTCATGCACTTGCATCAGCTGCCATGTCAGCTTGGGCTAGCTGTTCTTGGAAGTTCACAGCAAAGAAACCTGTCTTTGCTCCATGTGGTTTCATGTGTTCCATCAGGCAACCCAGACTTGTTCACCTGGTGGTCAGAGAGGGTTCCAAGAAAATAAGTGGAAGCATGCAAGAAATTTTTAGGTCTAGACTTGAAACTGGAATAGTGTCACTTCCACTATATTCTTTTGCCAAGTCATGAGGTCAGCCCAGATAAAAGATAGAAATATAATCTCCATCTCCTAGTAGTATTCACACTGCAAACAACATGAATAGGGGAGGAGGAAAGGATTGTGAAAATGTTTACAATTTACCAGAGTGACTTTGACAAGAGCATGCTAAAAATGGATGCAAAAAAATATATTTTTAAAGGTATAACCCGTTAATATTGAACTCTATGTTTGTGATTTGTCAAAACTAAAGGTATATGCTATAAAGGAATAAATGAAAAATATTTTAGGTAATTACCTATTTGCTGAGATAAATTGATTTTATGGCACATAAGTTCATGGTCCTCAAACTGGAATATTGTATCCCTAGGAGCATGTGGTGGCATGCCTGGAGGTACACAAAATTCCAGGATAAGTTAGACACATCTTCCTAATGCATAAAATTTACCCTCAAAATAATGGGACAAATGATTCATATTTTAAGAAAAAATATTTAAATTCTATATAAATTATTATAAAATGTGTATGATTTTAAAGATAAAGTGAAGGTTCAATGATATTTCATGTTTGTGGCATCTCAAGCTCTAATCTGATTAGTTCAAGTTTCTTGGCCATTAGGAGTGATTTGCTGGAAAATTTGAAAAAAATTATCATGACTTATGTGCTCTGAAAATTTACAATGGTATCCTATGTTTTTGCAGAAAACTTATGAGGTGAAATAGTTGAGTGTACATATTTAAGTAATGTGACCTACTAAGTCACGTTTTTTATTTGTGCAATGTTAGTAATGTGTTTTAGAAACAATACAAATGTATCTTAATTATATTGTAGGTATAGTGGTCAGGTAAAATTTAGAGAACTATATTTGTTCTTTTGATGCGCTTATTAATTAACTCTGGACAAATTATTAAAGAGTGGGCTTGGGTATTCTCATCTATTCAATGGGGCACTAATGGTGGCTCAATCTACATAATATGACCTCAGCAAGGATAAAATGAAATATTAAAAAAGGACAAAAATGTGTGGCTGATAATCATATTTTTATTAAATAGATTTATCAGCATGACGGCTTCCAGTCAACATGTATACTACATATTCTGTGGATAAAATATTTCTTAGATATTTGTATCTTGGATACTAGCACTTATTCTGGATAAAATGTCAAATAATTCTATATCAAATATTTTATCAATATTTTAAAATAAAATAAATAAAATTTATATTTAAAAATTTTTAGATAAAATATATATCAAATATTACAATGACAACATTTCAGGCCAGTTTAAGATCTAGAATCCTTTAAGCTCCGGTGTTGGTTTCAGCACCACGGATAGCGTTACCACACAGCAACCAATGATCAACGCTCTGGGATATCAAAAGACTAGAGTAGGGGGAATTTTAGTTCATACACCTGTCCCCAAATTTGAATGGTATTGTGAAAAAGTGGAAAGAAAGCTGTCCATATTTTTGTTTAAAATTTAAGAATGAACCAGATCTTCATAATTGACGATAGAAAAATTAAACAAATATACATTGAACACATAATATGCTCAGTATAATGGACATTATTTCCCAAATTCATTCTCGTAACAATTTAATTTTTCTCCCATCCTGGTACTACATAACTACACACTTACTACAATTATCAAATTCCATATAGCACGTAATTTGATATCTGTATATTTTGAAATATCTTTAAAAGCTTGGGTTGTCTAAAGATTTTCTAGTTTGCCTTTTAGTAATTTCATTACCTGCATTAACTTTAATCCTCCAAAATTGCCCCCAAATAACAAAAGTAACAACATAAAAAGAATTTCTCTAGTAGTAAAAACTTAAACAACTTCTCCACAAAAATACCAGTAAAGATAAAGTTGGCATCTAAAATTATTTTATAGGAGATACATGTAACTTTTTCAGGTTGAGTTGAGTAAGTCTTAAGGTAAACATTAAGTTTGTAATGCTATGAAAAGCTTCCATTTAGTTTAGATATAATGTAAGTAAATTTAACTAAACCCCAAAAGTAGGATTACAAATTTTAAAAATGTATACTCTAATGCTTCCTAAATGTTTAATTTACAATTAATTAAGGTAGTTGATTTGAAATACAGTGGAATTATGTGCTATATACACCATTTAATCAAGCTTGCTAAATGTAGCATTGCCAAAGGATCTTGAATGAAAATGGTTCCAGTTTTGGCCAGAAGATGGAGCTGTCATGTAAGACGCAGGCTTATATTTATTTATTTATTTATTTTTCAATTTAGCATGCTGCTTTCTAACAGACAGTGGGTACCATCGAGTGAGCGTCAGAACAGAAAGCTAAAGCAGAAGCAGAGAGGATGCTGCGGTCGTCCTTTCTCGTTTTTTCTTCTTGAGGATGGAACACATGTGAGATTTTATTTTCTGCTTCAGTCAAAATTCTGAAGAACTGCATTGGAGACTATTATATTCACCACATATATGGATTCTGTGCTATGATTTACAATTCCCTTTATTTCAGGTAAGGCAACATGATTCTACCTTTGATCTATCCATGAATTGTTATCTGTGTTAATAATAATTAAAGTGTGCGCTTTGTAAGCTTGGATTTAGATCTGAAAGATGGAAAAGCTCTAATTCTAGCTGCCCTGGATCTTTAAATCTTCCTGCATTGAAATGAGATTTGACTCTGACATGTTGTATTTTAATATTTCTTTGGCTTTCTGGCCTTTAGTGCCCATCTGTGACTACATTTGTGTACCTTTTGAAGGTAAAGCTTTCAAAGTGAAGGATGGGTCTTCCTCTCACAAGGGAAATACTGCTCCTTAATGCAGTGAACAAATTGTAGAGATGTAATGAAGCAGATTAACATGGCAGTGGCTTTGCCAAAGCCCAGGGCTGAGCCTTGTGATAGACGCCTCAAAGGCACACCAACATTCTGAGCCCAAAGGCCTTCTAAACAATTCCTGCCGGCTATGATGGTATGGATTAGTTATGTGGGTTTCTCTTTTTCCCTTTTAGAAAAAATATGTAAGTCATTTCTCCCATGAAATATTTGTATAATGTCTTTAACAGACTTGGAATGACAGCACAGACCCCCTCCCTCTCCTAGTATGGATGTAAGGAGTAAACTGAAAACAAATTAATTGCTGAGAAAATGGATATTGCTTAGATTTTGGTGGATGTGTGATGGTAGGACTGTGCCATTTAAACTAGTTGATATTGTGTAAGGTGCTCACATTTTAAATATTTTTGGTCATGTTGCATTAGCTGTGCTAAAAGATGGAATGACTCAGGAGCTGGAAATTGCATGCAACAGCCTTGCTTTTCTCTGCTGCTTCTCATGACTTCTCCCTAAATCCTCTTTTCATCGTTATCAATTTAATGGGGAGAGAGCAATTTAGAAATTCCACATTAAAAGTCCTAATTGTCATTTATATCAATTTTAAGTGAAAATTTAAAACATTCAAAAATTATTTTTGTGAGATTGTTTTGAAGTGCCTCATTTTCTTCCCTTTGGGAAGAGTAGTGTGTGTGTACATTAGTGTGTGTGTGTGTGTGTGTGTGTGTGTGTGTGTGTGTGTGATGGTGGTGGTAGAGGTGGCAGGTAGTAGGGGTGCATTGGTATGTTTCTATCTTACTCATCGTTTTTCTATAAAGAGGTAGTTGTGCTGTGTCAGAGGTTGTGCAAGCTATGGGGAAAGATTTTATAGACTGGTTCGAACCACCAAGGGAAAAAGATCCATTCTTTGGACATGTGAGGCCTATAAGGAGATTTAAGTTCCACATAGTTCTGTACACATGGCAATTTTTAGAACCACAGATTTTTAACATTTATTTATTTCATTGTTTTAAAATAACTGCAGCAGTGAGATTCAGTTTTCCATAGCCACATGCTAAATTAGATTCAGAGACAAGGCTAGAACACAGATTGACAGTTTTCATGTATTTCATAGCAGTAACACAATTTACCTCTAATGTGGACATATCCAAATGGCATATACCAGGTGTGCTGATGTTGACTATATGTGTGTGTGTCTGCTAATTCTATAAAATAGAGCTTCTGTCAAAGTACACATTATGTTATTTAATGGCATATTATATGCACTACTCAATTGTCTCAGGGCTCTTGACAAAGCACCCAGGAAAATTAGTCTAAGACAACGACTATGGAGACTCTGTTTCTTAGTATTCTCCTTCCCCATTCGATGAGGTACATTATTCTATTCTTTGACCATAAACGATATGGATGGTAACATACTAACTCACATCTCTATTCCTTCTACCTAATAAGTGTGGACAATACATATAGATTAGTCTATTGATGCTCACAAAAACATCATCTCATGCTCTGGCCTTCCCCCACCTTTTTTTTTTCACTTACTGAAAGCACAGACTGTGCCCTACTTTTGCAATATCTTGAGAAAGGAAAGGGATTAAATAAAATGTGTCACTTCCACAACAATATTTATTGAGTACCATGCATCTACCAAGAACTATCCATGGTAGAGATTGAGACATAAACAAAGGTGTGGAGTGTTCTTCATGGAATTTAGCATGGAAATGTATATGCACAAATAGTTCTATCACTCAAAATATTACCAACATCAAAATAAGAGTGACAAAAGGCGAGAAGGTGAACAGAGCAGGTATATAAGCACCTATCTTGTGCCAGGCACTGTGTTACATCCTGAGATTCAAAATAAGTTAAGAGTCAACATTTCTGTCCATGGGGAGCTTAGAACCCAGAGAAAACAATTTTAAGAGGAAATAATAGTTAAATTAGATCTTTAAGAGTGAGTGGGTTATATGGAGCACCTGAGTGGCTCAGTTGGTTCAGAGCATCTGACTCTTGGTTTCAGCTCAGGTCATGATTTCATGGTTCGTGAGTTAGAACCCCAAGTCGGACTCCGCCCTGAAAGTGCAGAGCCTGGTTGGGATTCTCCTTCCCTCTCTCTCTGTCTCTACCCTGCTCATATGCATTCTCTCTCTCTCTCTCTCTCTCTCTCTCTCTCTCTCTCTCTCTCTCTCTCAAAATAAATAAATAAATAAACTTAAAAAAAAGAATGAGTGGGTTATAAACAAATAAATGTAGGAAGTTGTTCACTCCAGGCACAAAGGAGTGAGGCAGGCAAATACAAGGCAATAGAGAACTATAAGACGTTATACAGAGAAATTACAGAGAATGGTAAATAAGCCAATCTGAATGAAGCCTGAGAATGTTGTGCTGTTTTTCTCCTCCCTGCCCCCCCAACCCCCCCCCCCACAACAAAAGTAAAGATAATGAATTTGGCTTTTGATGATACGCATTTGGCATAATAACACATACTCCAAGATAAAGATGTTCTGTAAGAGGGTAAAAACAATTGTGTTAACAGTGTGAAAATTTTATGTCCATAGATTAGAAAGAAAGCTGAATATATGAGTGTGTATGAAGCTGTGGCAAGAATTAGATCACAGTAAATGAACATCAGTGAGAAATAAAAGTGAAGGAAAGATGACTTTGGTGTAACTCTAAGATTAGGTGGAGTGGGGGCACCTGCACAGCTCAGTCAATTGAGCCTCCGACTCTCTGATTTCAGCTCAGGTCATAACTTCCCAGTTTGTGGGATCGAGCCCTGTGGCAGTCTCTGTGCTGATAGCATGGTGCCTGCTTGGGATTCTCTCTCTCCTTCTCTCTCTCTGCCCCTCCCTCCCTCTCAAAATAAATAAACTTAAAAAAAAAAAAAGATTAAATTGGGACACCTGGGTGGGTCAGTCCATTGAGCCTCCGACTTCAGCTCAGGTCATGATTTCATGGTTCCTGAGTTCAAAACCTGCATAGGGCTCACTGCTCTCAGCATGGAACCCACTTGGGATCCTCTGTCCCCCTCTCTCTCTGCCTCCCACCCCTGCTCACACACTCTGTCTCAAAAATAAACATTAAAAGAAAAAAAAAAAGATTAGGTGGAGTGAAAAGAGTCCAGAAAGAATATTAATTAATTGTGGGAAAGTAATGGGAGAGATTGGAGGAATAAGAATTTCCTAGGAAAGAAAGCAAGTAAACTGACTACTAAAATAAGAATCAGAAACATTAGCAAACCCATAAAGTGGTTGATTAACAAGAGAATAGGTTTGGAGCTGATGGACTCCATTATTATTATTAGGTCATGGATGGGTTTTAACGAGAAGAGGTTTAGTAGATTTGCAGAGACAGGGGCTTGGACTTAGGACAAAATGGGAAATGAGAAAGCTGAAGAGTAATTTTAAATTTTAAGACATCTACCAGTGAACAGAAAGAGAGATAACATTTTCTATCTTGAGCGGGAAGGTACTGTTGAGTGAAATTTGATTTTAGTCAGGATTAGAAAAACCTCAGCTCCTTCATAAAATAAGGATATGAAATCAGTAGAGAGAAATTGAGGAAAGAAGAAACAAAAAATAAAGTGAAGTCCTACAGGCAACGAAAAAGGGAAGGTTCCAGAATGTTTTTTCTTTGAGATAGGAAGAAGGGATACAAGGTGATAAAAAGGAAAGCTGATGTAACTCGCTTTAGGTGCCCTGTACTTGGAAATTAAAACCTTGCCTGTAAGATAAATATCTCTTCTATTTAAATCAGTTGGTTCTTCAAAAAAAGGCTATTTGAGAGGTATGTGGACTTTCTGGGAGAAATAATTAATTCTCAGTAGCAAAACACTTTCCAATAGAGCAGTTTTTAGTTTCATTAATCCTCGAATTGGAAACTAACTCTGTTTCCCATTAGGCTTGTTATACATACTTCAGTTACCTATTTCTCACAGAATGACCTGTTTAAAAACAGGTTCTATTTTAAACTTTCGTGGGATTAGACCAACACATATCTATTATACATATCTAATTGGATTATTTTTATTAGGTATAATTAACATACAGTGTTATATTAGTTTCCGGTGTGCAACATATGGATTTAACAATTCTATACATTACTCAGTGCTCATCATGATAAGTATAGTTACCATCTGTCACCAAACAATGTTATTACAATATTATTGATTCTATTTCCCATGCTATACTCATCCATGCTTTTTCCAGCTTGTAGAAGTAACCCACGTTCCTCAGCTTTTGGCCAAATCGCTCTGGCCTCTGACTCCATCCTCACATCTTTTCTCTAATTTGATGATCATAGATAGGCTAATTTGCTAGCATCTGAATTAATGATTCAACCTCATGCCTTTGCCTCCCTGTTTCATTTTGTATTTTTACAAGGATATGTATGAAGAGAAAGAAAAGAAAGTAATTACAAAGTTTCTTCCCTTAGGCGAACTAACCTCCTTTATGAATCTTCCTTCCAGAAGTTCTTTTTCCCTTTCTACTGACAGCTGCACCTTCCGTAGATCTCCTCTAGGCATTCCCTTGCACTGACATGCCAGGGGATGGCAATGTGAAGCCTGGAAAAAGGCACAAGTATGATGAAAAATCCCATCCTTCACACAGAAAGAAGCCTTTGAAATAGCTGCTTTCTCAGTCTAGATGAATGCAGAAGTTTAATTTAGAATGGGTGGGACAGAAAGATCACCTTTTTGTTTCTAGACTTGATTTTATCCCACTGTGTGGCAAGCCTGGCAGGTCAGTGAAAAGGGCAGAAGTAGGTGTTTAGGTGGAAATACAGACTTGGAAGACTTCTCTTCCCTCAGGGCTGACCTTGGGCAACACTGTAAAGGCAGACTCGCCCCACCCTCTTCTTCCCAAACTTGTTTTTGTGGAGGTCACTTCTAGACATCCTGATAACTACCTCATTCAGTTTCTAAGCTTAATAAATGATTTCATCTTTATTTAGCTTCAATTCCCAGGCATTAAAATATTACGATAGAATTTAGCTTTTATCTGTGTTCATTTTTATTCTATTGTTATTAAGAAATTAAGGTTATTACTGACAGCTATGGAAGCCTTAGTCTTTGTCCATTTCAGAACATTTGATATTTATTTTTCTTCATCTTTTCTTCACTAGCAGAGCAGAAACTTTTGGTGGTATGGATGGGATAGCTGATAATTTGAAATAGAAACCTTAACTCAAGTGTAATTCCATTAACAGCTGCTGTGCACCCATAGGAGGGTCATGGGCAATGCTAATCATACAGCAAACCTAAGTTGTCACTTCTCAGCTCAGACTTTCACAGGGATTCAATTCTATATTTGATTTTGTTGTTAATTTCCTTTGAAAATTGTTTATTTTATAGTATTATAATTTTATAATAGGTCATACAAAATACAAAGCAGGTCTTGGAATAACATTTTTTCAGATTTCTGCTCTAAACAAACATCCTAGAACGTATACATCAAAGTCTTCTAAAATTTCCATTCAAAAACTTTTCTGACAAAGGTCACAAATGCTTTCAATATCAACTCCAAACCACTTTTGGATCCTGCCATTGGGGGAAAAAAATCCCCCCATTATATTCCCTGAATTTATCACTTTTGGCTTTGTAAATTTTTTTTTCAATATATGAAATTTATTGTCAAATTGGTTTCCACACAACACCCAAGACTCATCCCAAAAGGTGCCCTCCTCAATACCCATCACCCACCCCCTCCTCCCTCCCACCCGCCATCAACCCTCACTTTGTTCTCAGTTTTTAAGAGTCTCTTATGCTTTGGCTCTCTCCCACTCTAACCTCTTTTTTTTTTCCTTCCCCTCCCCCATGGGTTTCTGTTAAGTTTCTCAGGATCCACATAAGAGTGAAAACATATGGTATCTGTGTTCTCTGTATGGCTTATTTCACTTAGCATAACACTCTCCAGTTCCATCCACGTTGCTACAATTGGCTTTGTAAATTTTTAATGCATCTTATTCGGTGTTCTTTAAACACTGATGATAGTTATAAACAAGTTTATATCAAACAGAAACCAATTTGGGAAAAAATTCAAGAGATTTAACATAGGATTTACCTTTTAAAATGCTATGGATTTGGATTTTGCAGTTACTTCACAGGTCTCTTACCTGTAGAATACAAGTTTAGTATGATTGTCTATTTATTTAACTGTAATAAAAGTAAGATTTATGAAAAAAATGGTTTGCTTATGTTGGTGAAAGATCTTTCTAGGACTCAGAAAAGAAGTCATAATGCCAGTGAAGTCAAATAAGATCTTTAATGATCAAAATGTAATTTCATATTACAATGATTTTAAGAAACATTCAAATTTTATATACATTGTGATGATAATGATGAATACCATTAGCAATATCGTAGGGCCTATTGAAATACTATTTCCATGTAGGAAGAGATAACCAGCATCAAGAACATCATATGAAATCATACTGCATCTCAAATGCTACTCACTTGTGTCCCTATAATGTTCATTCTTATTGCATTTGGGTATAGAGAAATTAGAGGTAGAGGGAAGCTGAAGTGGAGGTAGATTTTGCAAATCAAAAGGGTAGATTTTTCCTGGTAATATTCCATTAAACTTTTAAGTCAATACATTTATTTGGAGGAAAATATAACTATACTAATAATAAAAAAAAACTTTTGAGGGCACCTGCGTGGCTCAGTTGGTTGAGTGTCCAAATTTGGCTCAGGTTATGATCTCGTGGTTCATGGGTTCGAGCCCTACATCTGGCTCTGTGCCTACAGCTCAGCACAGATTCTCTGTCTCCCTCTCTCTCTGCCCCTCCCCTGCTCACACCATGTGTCCCTCTCTTTCAATAATAAATAAACATTAAAAAAATTTTTTAATAATAACAACACTTTTCTATCATGTAAGGAGCTTTGGTTATTTGTTAAAATTCTGGAGAAATAGTTTAAGAATACAAGATATTTAAATATATTTCATTTATCAGAATGTGCTAAGAGATTTTTGAGTGTAAGAATATCATACTTTTAGTTAACTTTGTTTCTGCTTGCTAAAATATCATTTTTCACTGGAATAAAATGATCTTAGGAAGCAGTCATCCTCTAGGAGTATTTTGAATTGTTAGAATTATTATTAAAGTATGGAACGATTAAATCTTGTATTAGTATCTAGGATTGGTTGATATTATAATATGCCTTCCTCATGAACATGTCTTGATGGTATTAGCAAATAAGCATGCAGCTATGTGACTGCATAATTGTGCCCTGTTACAGCTTGTGTTGGTTGGTAATGTATGGGACAATGACAATGCAACAAGAAAGTTCCTATTAGGCTTTGTAGAAAGAATAGTGGATTGGTTGGAATATCATGAAAAATAAAAGGTTTATGACAAGATTATGGTAAGAGAAGACTGACACTCTCTCCCTTCTCTGAATAACTGATATCAAAAGGTGAAATATGTAAGGCATGAAGTAAGCCAGCCAGAGGCCAACTGGATAGTATCTCTATCAACCCAGAATTAGGAGCTATGATGCTTTTTTCTTTGTGTGTCTCAGCTGGATTGAGCAACAATGGTGGCCCAGAAATTGTCAGGCAACTGGAATAATGCCAGAGAAGTACCCAGACTTACTTTTGCTATTTTCTGCATAAACAGTCCCAGAAGTCTGGAGAGCCTACTTATTTAGACAGAGTGACCATAGCATATCATCTTAACTTTAGGATGTAGTCTGTTAATTTCTCAAGAACAAAGTATTTCAGGACTATCTCAGGAAAAGTGTGGTATACGGTCATCACGTTTCTAACAGTTGGAAAGGAGGAAAGTCAAAAAAGGACTATGCCATGTTTTCTATTTGATCATTCTACATAAATTAATGGCCCATGATTTAGGTGCTTAGGTGTCAGAAAGTTAAAATGTAAAATGGCCCATCAATTTAGACAAAGAATATTCAGTGAGCTGCTCAGTTACTGGCCTTGCTAAAATCTACCAACTGAAATCTCTAATGACTCTTATTGAATCCTTAGCTATATCACCAGGAATGACATAATTTTATGAATTTTGAGCCTGACTTTCTAAGGAAGTCAGTTGTTTGCAGAAACAACTGTGTTAGTAAATACATCCTGTTATTACCAACCTAGACTCAGCTGAAAGAAGCGGAGTACAGGAAATTCTTTTGCACTCCATGTAGCTTATTCACAGTTTTTCAGGAAAAAGATCTGTATGGATGGGTTCCAGCATAAATCCTATATCCTCAGAATCAGAACGGTCTATATCCCCAGGAATTTCAAGGTGAAATGAGAGCTACTAAGATAAAAGTAATAATTTGCACAAAACCTATGAGAATGTTCAATTCTGACAACTTGGTGGATTGAACATAGAATTCATTTGCCAACATCTAGAAACTCTAGATAAAACACAATAAAAATGCTTTAAAATGCATGGTTAAGTTCCAAATAAATAAAAAGAAGCCTTCAATAATCAAAAATAAAGTGATAACTAAAACCTGAGTAATAAACATGAAAGCTGACCCAAGGATCTGAGGAGTAGAAGGAGGTAAATAATATCTAGAAAAAAGTCCAAATTCCCAGAGGGTTTAGTTTCAAAGTCTGTGCAAGTATAAATAAGGCTGAAGTCTTAACTTGTAACATCAGAAGTTGAAATTGACAACCACTGAATAGAGCATAGAGCCTCAAGAAGTTGTGTTTTTCACTGAAATGAGAATTAAAAAATATAATCAGCAATTCAAAGAAACTTGCCTCTATCCTGTCTTTCAGGAAAAAAAAAAAGTCTTTTAGAAAGAATTAAAACTCAGGCACTGCCTCAAATCACTTCTGAATCTGGTCATATGCTATTCTGTGGAAAGGAATTCCTCAGTGTCTAAAGTAACATAAAAATCAGTATCAGGCCAATGATAGTTTGGAATGCTTGGCAGAAGCAGTTGCAAAATTGCTAAGTCAGTGTAAATCTAAATCATTATAAATTATTGTAAAATCATTTTTTCAAATCTTAGGTCTTAAAGGAAGAAAAAAACTTAAGATAAACTCACAATGAAAAATTACATACTATATGAGAAATAAACCTCCATAAGGGACGGACATTCAGCAGGCATAACCAAAATGATACATTTCATCTGCGGAATATGGGATAATAAAATAATATAAAATAAGCAATAAATAAGCATGTTCAAAATGATTAAAATTATTAGGGAATAGAAACAAAACACTATGCAATACGAATAGGCCAATATTGAGAAAAAGAAGTCAAATAGAAATTTGTAAATGAAAATGATAAAAACCAGGTGCCCCAAGAATTAGCATTTAAAACTGAAGGAATGAATTTAACAGTATGATACAGCTGAAATAAGAATTAAAGATTTGTAGATGGATGTGAGGATTTACCCAAAGTACATAAATGTCACTTTTGACGTTAAAAAATATGATAAGTAGGGGCACCTGGGTGGCTCAGTCAGTTAAGCCTCCGACTTCAGCTCAGGTCATGATCTCACTGTTTGTGGGTTCAAACCCCATATCGGGCTCTGTGCTGACAGCTCAGAGCCTGGAGCCTGCTTCAGATTCTGTGTTTTCCTCTCTCTCTGCCCCTCCCCTGCTCACACTCTGTCTCTCTCTCTCTCTCTCTCTCTCAAAATAAATAAACATTAAAAAACATATATGATAAGTAGAATTAAAATGTTCAGCAACCTAACATGTTCTAGAGATAACTGAGTTAATGGGGGAGATTTGATATTTGTAAAGATTAAATAGAGAAAATTCCAGTACTGATAAAAGACATGTTTCCTTGGATAGAAGAAACATAAACCATGAGACTTTCTGTCTTCAAACCTAGGCATTATTCTTAGTCATTAGATATTTATTAGTATAAAAAAAAGGCATAAAGTAGGAAATGTTACTTGGGATCCAGTAAAGGAAGCCAATAGTATGAGGCAAGGATGTATAAACAGTTAAGCACGCTAGACAAGAAAGAGCAATTTAAGAACAGCAACAGAAGGGCCAGAAATAGAAGGGGCACACCTGAACCAAATCGGATGGTTCTGGAACAAATTACTTAAAACTACTCATCTGGTTTCATGGTTGACCAAAGACTACCTAAAGCAGTCAAGGCAACAAAATGGGACTGGTCATAATTCTGGAGATATATTTCTTATGTGATGTTATGAATTTGTTCCTTTTTAAAATTTCATCTTGACTTCTTTTGTCATATTAGTTGAGATTCTCAAAAGAGATAAGATATGGTACAATGGAAGACTCCTTTATACTCAATATTGATCCCATTCCTATTACTCCCTTCTCAGGTAACAGCTATTTTGAACTTCATGCACGATCTTTATATTTGTATTTTAAAATTATGGCCCACACAACTTGCACGCATATATAATATGAAGCACTGTTTTACATGTTTTAAAATCTTTATATAAGTGGTATTATACTGAAAGTATCTCTTCACAGTTTGCTTTTTACCCTCAACATGTTGTTTTTGAGAATTGAGATTATGATATGGGGACGTAAGATTCAGTAACTTCTTTTTAAAATTTTTTTTTACCATTTATTCATTTTTTAAAGACAGAGAGAGACAGAGTATGAGTTGGGAAGGGGCAGAGAGAGAGAAAGACACAGAATCCAAAGCAGGCTCCAGGCTCTGAGCTGTCAGCACAGTGCCCCACATAGGGCTCGAACTCACAGACCGTGAGATCATGACCTGAGCTGAAGTCAGATGCTCAACTGACTGAGTCACCCAGGTGCCCCCAGGTTCAGTAACTTCTACTGATGTATAACTTTCCATTATAGGAACATATCATAATTTATAATTCCATAATGGTGGATAGTTTTTTTACTATTAAAACAGTGTTGCCATGAGCCTCTTTATTTATTAATTTTCACCTACATGTGTATTCGTGTAGCGGGTCAAACATCCTGCTTGACAGTTTGACTCTTTTGACTGTAGTCCAAATGATTAGTCAATAGTCCAAATTTCTACCATCAACATTATAATAGTTGTAATCAACTTTCTTTTACAGAAGGTAAACCCATTATAAATTTTGGAGAAAGTAAATGGAAAAATACTTATCAACTTGATGGTATCTATCAGCACTTAAAAGATACTTATCTTTTGATCCAACATTTTCACTTCTAGGAACTGGTTTTATAGGTATACTCACACATGGCATTCATTACAGCATTGTTTGTTAAAAAGCCTGGGAATCACCTGCCTATCCATTAATGGGGGGCGGGTTTGATCAATTGTGATACAAATATATAACAAATATTATCTAGATATTAAAAATAATTTTAGGTCTTATATACCGATGTGGAAAATTATCAAAAAATATTGTGAATTGAAAAAAACAGGTTTCATAACGTTGTGTATGGTGTTATCTGTGGGGAAAAAAAGAAAAATAAACCTGTTATAATTACATATATTGATATATATTTACATATGTTTAGAAACATTTTGTATGAATATACAAAGAGTCTTTAACAGTGTTTATTCTGGAGCTCTGGATTTGTATGGGGAGACTGGTATGTAGGATATTTATTTTTATTTTATTTTCCTTTATTAATTTTCCACATTTAATAGTAATCATGCATTTCTTTTGCAGATTAAAAATACAAATAAAATGTTATCTACTATTTGGCACATGATAATATTTTTCCTTTTATGAGTAAATATTATAATTTGTATCACAGTATTTTTTTATTGTCGACCCATGCTGCTTGGATATAGTTTAATAATATTTTATGAGATTATATTACATAATTATATTATATAATTATATTACATTAATTAATCAGATTATATTATAATAATATTAAATGAGATTTTTCTGCAGGGGTTTTATTTTGTGTGTACTTTATTCTTTCTTTCTCTTTCTTTTTAGCATCACAAAACTATTCAAACTTAAAACCAGGACAAAATATTGATGCAGAATATTTGTGCATTTGGATATGCATCTTCTTAGGAATTTGCACAAATATGTAATTCTTCAAAACTAGGAATTGGCTTTAAATTCACTGGCACTATCTCCAGCCTGACTCCCCCCTACCTAAAACCTGGGTAATTCCAGTTTGTGTATAGATGGCCTGTCTATACACAAACCTAAATTACCAACTTAGTTCTCTAGGTTTCTTAAATTCCTTTCCTCCAATGGTTGTATTCTTTAGCCTTCCTGAGACATGCACCCCCATGTTGTACCTTAAACATCTTTTTTTGCCAATAACTGTGACCTGACTGTGATCTCTACTTCCCGCATTCTGCACCACCTATCTTTCCAGTTCATTTCATCTTGAACCCCAACTTAAAGAATCCTTTAACTCAACCAAGACACCAGTGCATTGATCTTACACTTTCACTGTCCCTCACTTACTTAATGTCGTCTTTACTTTTATTGAATATATTAAATTCCATGGCCATTCATAATAATCACTCCTTACGTACACATACACACTTAAACTACCCCCTGCTTTTAAGTTTATTTATTTATTGCACATGTGCACACAAGTGGGAGAGGGGCAGAGAGAAAGGGAGAGAGAAAATCCCAAATGGGCTCTGCACTGTTAGCACGGAGTCCCATGTGGGACTCAAACTCACAAACCTCGAGTGATATCAAGAGTCAAAGGCTCTGAGGCACCTAGGTGGCTCCGTCGGTTAAGCGTCCGACTTGGGCTCAGGTCATGATCTCATGGTTTGTGAGTTCAAGCCCCGAGTCGGGCTCTGTGCTGACAGCTCAGGGCCTGGAGCTTGCTTCTGATTCTGTGTCTCCCTCTCTCTGGGCTACTCCCCTACTCACTCAAAATAAATAAAGATTAAAAAAAAAAAAAGAGCTGGAGGCTCAACTGACTGAGCCACCCAGATACCCTCACCCCTTTTTAATTGTCTGGCAAAAACTCCATCCTAGTTATATCCAGCTCTCCCCACTCCATGCCTGCATCCATGCAGCTGGACAGAAGCACTAACCTCAAATGGTCCCTTGATGCTGCCCAGCGATCATACCACTGTTCCCCAGACCTCCCCACTGACCCAATTTCCTGGACTTGGATTCCACACTTCTCTTTTTTCTACAGATCACCATTACCTCCTACCTCGTCTTCATTCCCAGTTGACAACTTTGTTTCCTACACCTCTAAGAAAATTGACACAATCAGAAGAGACTTTTCCCTTCAGACTTTTATCACTACATGTACCTCTCTACCGAGTTCTACACCCACATAATCTGACTTCCCACCTGTTACCTTAAATCAACTATCCCTGCTTCTACCTAAAATAATCCCTTTGTCTGTGCACCAGACCTTATTTCTCTATTTCTTCTTACCTAGATAAGGGTGTCACTTCAACATTTTTTTGCTCTCTCCTACTTCAGTAATTTCAGCTCTTCAATGTATCTTGCAAGCATTTTATTATTGCACCCATATTAAAATGATCTTTATTCCTTCATCGACTTCTTGATTTCTTTCCTCCTCTTCGCAAAAATACTTACAAGTGTTCACTATATTCTCTCTCTCTCCCTTTTTCTCCCTCATTCCCTTTTAAATCCGCTTTAGTCAGGTTTTCATTTCTACCAGTTTACCAAAACAAAACAATTCTTGATAGGAATCCAGGGACCACCACACTATTAAATTCAGTGGTGGATTCTCTATCTTCCTCGATCATCCAGCAGTGTCAGACACGGTGCATTACTGAATTCCCTTGATACACTTATTTCCCTTGGATACCAGGACAGCCTATGGCCTTGTTTCTTCCTGTTTCACTGTTCATTTCCTCACAGTCATTTTATTCTTTACTCTGCCTTTCCAGTCACTAATTGGGAGTGCCCCTGGTTTAGTCCCTGATTCTCTTTTCTTCTATATCCTCATTATTTTCTTGTGATCGCATTGATTCTCAAGGCTTTAAATCTCATACAGATAATTATGACTTCCAAATATGTTTAGCTCCAGTTTTTTGCTGCACTAAAGACTTATGTGTCCAACTGCGTATTTGGCCTATTGATTTGGATATTTAATAGACACTTCAAATTTAACATGCCCTAAACTAAATTTCTGAACTTTTCTCTCCTTAGTCAACCTGCTCCACCCCCAGCCTTCCTCATCTTACTGTTACAGAGGTAACTCCATTCTTCCTATTCCTCAGGTTAAAAACTCCTATGGTTACTTTTGACTATTTTCTTGCTCTCATATCCCATACACTACTGTATAATATCTATCTCCTGTGTCAGTAATGTAACCTCCAAATGGGCAGAGATGATTATCTCTTTGGTGTACTGATGTCTCACAAGAGCTTAGAATGTCTTCTGACATAGAGGACTAAAATAATATTTGTTTAATAAATGGATGAATTGTAGTAACGTGCTAAGAAGTACATGTTTTCTCTTTTCACTTTTATTGAGCTAATTCACATTTACAAATGCTTAGAACAGTCTGACTGATTTCTCACTCAGTATTTCTGCCAGTAACAGTGAAATGTGTATTAATATTATAAAATCTGGCCTTCCAGAAAGATACACATATCATTAATACTGGCTACTATCCTATTTCTGACTTATATAAAATTTAGTATGTTTCTCATGGGACCTTATTTGCTTATTTGTCATTGTTCTGGAGTGGGAGCTCCTCAAAGTCAGAAACTTAATCTTCCTGTCTGTCCCTCAAGCACCTAACCCAGTGCTGGCACATAAGTTTTTTTTTTTTTTTAAATACTGGTTTACCTGTAGTTCTTTTTTTTAATGGAGTCTTTATCTGGTTTTCAGAGTGATACTGGCCTCATAGAATGAATTTGGATGTTTTCCCTTCTTTCCTATTTTTTGTTTTGTTTTGTTTTTTATTACTGATTCAGTTTCTTTGTTTTTGATCTGTTCAAGTTTTCTATTTCTTCCTGTTCCAGGTTTGGTAGTTTATATGTTTTCTAATTTAATCATAGAATGAAAATACACAAAATTTAATATTGATCCAGCATGTGATATGTGTCCTGAGCTTTCTCTATATAGATTCCTTTAATTCTTACATCAATCCTGAGAATATAGGTCTCATTTTTACAAATGTAATAAAGCTGGTCTTTCATTGAGACTCCGTTCTATATCAACCATTGCAATATCCTCGCTATCTACTTTCTAGGGATTATATCATAGATACTAAATCTACTTCCTTATTTAGAGATGACTGGAAAGAATATTTACAATGTCAAATATGGGGGGAATGTTTTGTTTTTATTTACAATTGGAAGCAAATCTTTAGCTTCATAGTAGTATGTAATTATGTGCTGTCTATTTTGCAGTTAAATTGGGAAAATTGACCTTCTATTTTGTGCTTTTAAATCCATAGGTGCTATAATATTATTTGCCAAATTTACATAAACCACCAGGATTTTTATCCAGCTTTATTGAGATATAACTGACATATAATACTGTATAAGTTTAAAATATATGGGATGTTTTTTAAATTATTCCTTTAAATTTTTTTTAAGTTTTATTCTTGTTTATTTTGAGAGTGGGGGGAGGGCAGAGAGAAAGGGAGAGAGAAGAATCCCAAGCAGGCTCTGTGCTTGTTAGCACGAGCCCAACATGGGACTCGGACTCCTGAACTGTGAGACCATGACCTGTGCCGAAGTCGGAGGCTTAACCAACTGAACCACCTAAGAGCCCTGAGATATATAGTATGTTGATTTCGTATATGTTGCAAAATGATTACTACTGTAGTGTTAGCTAATGCCTCTATCATGTCGCATTAATTACCAATACTTTTTTTGTGGTAAGAACATTTAAAATCTATTCTCTTAACAACGTCCAACCACATAATATTTTATTGTTAACTAAAATCACAATGTTGTACATAAATCATCCCCAGAACTCATGCATCTTCTAAATGAAAGTTTATACCCTTTGGCCAAAACCTCCCCATTTTCCCACCCCCCCACCCCCGGCCCTGGTAACCACCATTCTAGTCTCCATTTCTCAGAGTTTGCTAATTTAGATTCCACATGTAAACTATATCATATACTATTTGTCTTTGTCCAACCTATTTCACTTAGCACAATCCTCTAAGCCATCCATGTTGTTTCAAATGGCAGGGTTTCCTTCTTTCTCTGAATAATTTCAGTGAATAATATTCCAGTGCGTGTGTGTGTGTATAAAATATATATAGCACATCTTTCTATAATGCTGCAATAAACAAGGAAATGTAAGTACCTTTACAAGATTCTTTTTCCGTGTCTTTTGGATAAACACCCAGAGGTAAGTGGAATTGCTGGATTGTATGGTAGTTCTATTTTTAGATACTTGAGGAACCCCCATACTGTTTTTCATAGTGGCTATACCAATGTATATTCCCACCAAGAGTACACAAGGGTTTCCTTTTTCCACATCCTCACTTGCATTTGTTATGGCTTGTCTTTTTGATGGTAGCCATTTTAACAGGTGTGAGATGACATCTCATTGTTGTCTTGCCTTGTATACCCTTGATAATTAGTGATGTTGAGCACTTTTCATGTACTTGTCCATTTGGATGTCTTCTTTCGAAAAGTTGCTATTCATGTTTTGCCCATTTTAAAATCAGATTGCTTGCTGTTTTTGTTGCTGTTGTCGTTGTTGAGTTGTAGAAGTTCTTTCCATACTTTGGGTGTTAACCCCTTATTCAATATATGGTTTAAAAATATTTTCTCCCATTCCGTAGGTTGCCTTTTTATTTTGTTGATTGCTTCTTTTGCTGCACAGAAGCTTTTTAGTTGATGTAGTCCCACTTACTATTTTTTTTGCTTTTCTTGTTTATGCTTTTGATGTCATAGCCAAAAACATGTTGCTGAGACCAATGTTAAGAAGATTCTCCCCTGTTTTCTTCTAGCAATTTACAGTTTGAGATCTTATGTTTAAGTCTTTAATCTATTTCAAGTTAATTTTTGTGTATGGTATAAGAGAGGGGTCTAATTTGATCCTTCTGTGTGTGATTATCCAGTTTTTTCAAGACCATTTATTGAAGAGAATATTTTCCCCATTCAGTATTCTTGGCTTCCTTGTCAAATATTAATTGACCGTATATATGCAGGTTAATTTCTAGGCTCTCAACTCTGTTCCGGTGGTCTATGTGTCTCATTTTACGCCATTGCCATACTGTTTTGATCTCTATAGCTTTACAGTAGAGTTTGAAATCGGGAGATGTGATTCCTCTAGTTTTGTTCTTCTTTCTCAGGATTGCTTTGACTATTTGGGGTTTTCTGTGGTTCCATATAAATTTTAGAATTATTTACTCTATTTCTATGAAAAAATGCCATTGGAGTTTTGATAGGGATTTCATTTAATCTGTAGATGGCTTGGGGTGCCTGGGTGGCTCAGTCAGTTAAGCGTCCAACTTCAGCTCAGGTCATTTTCCTGCAGTTTATGAGTTTGAGCCCTGGGTCAGTTTCTGTGCTGGTAGCTTAGAGGCTGGACCTTGCTTCAGACTCTGTGTCTCCCACTCTCTCTGCCCCATCCCCTACTCCCACTCTCTCTCTCTCAAAAATAAATAAACATTAAAAAATTTAATCTATAGATGGCTTTAGGTAATATGGACATTTTAGCTGTATTAATTCACCCAACCCATGAACACAGGATATCTTTCCATTTGTTTATGCCTCCTTCACTTTCTTTCATCAAAGTCTTGTGTTTTTTCTTTAACTATACAGATCTTTTACCTCCTTGGTTAAATCTATCTTTATGTATTTTATTGTTTTCTATGCTATTGTAAATGGATTGCTTTCTTTATTTCTTTTTCATATAGTTTATCGTTTGAGTATAGAATTGCAGCTGATTTGTGTATGTTGATTTCATACTCTATAACTTTTATGAATTTGCAGATTACTTCCAACATTTTTTTTGTTGTCTTTAGGATTTCCTCTATATAAGATCATATAATTTGCAAACAAAGGCAATTTTACTTTCTCCTTTCTGATTTGGAGGTCTTTTAAATTCTGTATATTTCCTGATTGCTCTGGTTAGGATTTCCAGTGCTATATTGAGTAACAATGTGAGAATGGGCATCCTTGACTTGTTCCTGATTAGAGAAAATGTTTTTAATCTATCACCATTGACTATGATGTTAGCTGTAGGTTTGTTGTATATGCCCTTTATTATGTTGATGTATGTTTCTTCTATACCCAATTTGTGGAGAGTTTTAATCATAAAAGGATGCTGTATTTTGCTTAATGATTTTTCTGCATCTATTGAGATGATCATATGATTTTCACTTTTCATTCTATTAGTGTGGTGTATCACATTATTGAATCACATTATTGATTTGCAAATGCCAAACTTGCTTCCCAGGGATAAATCATGCCTGATCATGGCATATCATCCTTTATTGTGCTAGTGAATTAAGTTTGCTAATATTTTGTTATGAATTTTTGCTTATATATTCTTCAGAGATATCGGTCTGTAGTTTTCTTCTCTTGTAGTGTCATTATCTGGCTTTGGTGTCAGGATAATGCTAGCCTTGCCAAATGAGTTTGGGAGTTTTCCCTCCTCTTGAATTTTTTGGAAGAGTTTGAGAAAGATTGGCATTAATTCATCTTTAACCATCTGGTCTTGGGTTTTTCTTTGTTGGGAGATTTTTGATTACTGATTCGATCTCCTTGCTTGTTACTGGCTTGTTCAGATTTTTTATTTCTTCATGATTCAATCTTGGTAGTTGTATGTTTCCAGAAACTTATCAATTTATTCTAGGGTACCCAATTTTGTTGGCATATTTGTAGTAGTTTCTTATGATTCCATGTATTTCTGTAGTATCAGTTGTGATGTCTCTTCTTTCATTTTTTATTTTATTTATTTGAGTCTTGCCTCTTTTTTTCTTAGTCTAGAAAAAGGCTTACTAAATTTATCTTTTCCCAAAAATAGTTCTTAGTTTCATTGGTCTTTTCTATTACCTTTTTGGTTTCTATTTCATTTATATCTGCTCTGATCTTTGTTATTTCCTTCCTTCTGCTAACTTTGGACTTGTATTTTTGTACAAGTTTGTACTTTTTAAAAATCTAATTCCTTGAGGTCTAAAGTTTGGTTTTTTATTTGAAATTTCTTAAAATATAGTTATTTATCACTATTAACTCCCTTCTTGGGACTACTTTTGCTGCATCCCATAGGTTTTGGAGTGCTGTTTTTCCATCTTAATTTGTTTTAAGATTTTTTGACTCATTGATTGTTCAAAAGTCTGTTGTTTAATTTCCACATATTTGAAAAATTTCCATCTTTTATCTTGTTATTGATTTCTAGTGTCATACCATTATGATTGGAAAAGATACTTGGTATGACTTCAATATTCTTAAATTTGCTGAGACTTGTTTTGTGGCCTAACATATAATCTGTCCTAGAGAATGTGTTGTGCACACATAAGAAGAATATGTATTCTGTTGCTGTTTGATAGAATATTCTATATTAGGTCCATTAAATGTAAAGTATGGCTCAATTCCGTTGTTTTCTTATTGATTTCTGTCTGGATGATCTGTCATTGAAGTGAAGTATTGAAATTTTCTACTATTATTGTATTACCTATTTCTCCCTTTTGATCTGTTAGTATTTGCTTAATATAGTCAGGTGCTCTGATTACAATTGTTGTATCTTCTTAATGAATTGACCCCTTTATCATTATATAATAACCATTTTGACTCTTGTTACTGTTTTTGTCTTAAAGTTATTTTACCTGATATAAATTTAATGCTAACCCTGTTTTGATTTCTACTTGAATGGATATCTTTTTCCATCGCTTCACTTTGTGCCTATGTGTGTCCTTAAAGCTAAGTGAGTCTCCTGTTGGCAGCATATAGTTGGGCCCCATTTTGTTGTTGGTGGTGTTGATTTTGTTTTTGTTTTTATCCAGCCACTCTATGCCTTTTGATCAGGATATTTAATCCATTTATATGTAGAGTAATGCCATCTTCTTAATTGTTTTCTGACTCTTTTGTAGTTCCCTTATGTCTTTATTTATCTCTTGCTGCTTTCCTTTGTAAATTGGTGACTTTTCCATAGTGTTGATATGCTAATATTCCCTTTAATTTTTGTGAATCTACCATAAGTTTCTGCTTTTTGGTTACCATGAGGCTTACCAAAAAACATAATCTTTGTAAAAGTCTATTTTAAGCTGGTAACACTTTAACTTCAAATACATACAAAACTACTTTTATTTCTGCCTTTTATGATTTTAATGTAACAATCTATCTCTTTTTGTAATGTGTATTCATTAGCAAATTATAGTAGCTATAGTTATTTTTAATACCTTGTTCTTTAATTTTTATATCATAGTTAAGTACTTAACATACCACCACATTACAATATTAGAGTATTCCAAAATTGACTATGTTTACTTTTACCAATGTTTTGTGTATTTTCATATGTTTTCATGTTACTATTAAACATTCTCTCATTTCAGATTACAAGACCCCTTTCAGTATTTCTTTTTTTTTTAAATTTTTTTTAATGTTTATTTTTGACAGAGAGAGAGACAGAACATGAGCAGGGGAGGGACAGAGAGACAAGGAGACACAGAATCTAAAGCAAGCTCCAGGCTCTGAGCTGTCTGCACAGAGCCCGACATGGGGCTCAAACTCGCAGACCGCAAGATCATGACCCGAGCGGAAGTCAGACGCTCAACTGACTGGGGCCACCCAGGCGCCCCACCTTTCAGTATTTCTTATAAGGCAGGTCTAGTGGATGAATTATCAGCTTTTGTTTGTCTGGGAAAGTATTTCTCTTTCAATACTGAAGTATAACTTTGCTGAATATTTTTGATTGACATTTTTTTTTCTTTCAGTGCTTTGAATATATCATTCCACTTTCTTTTGGCCCATAGGTTTTTGCTGAGAAATTTTCTGGTTGACTAATGGGGGTTCCTTTGTAGGTTACAATTTTTTTTTCTCTTTATGCTTTTAGGATTTTGTCCTTGTCTGATTTTGACAGTTATTTTAATGTTTCTTGGAGATCACTTTAGATTGAAATTATGGGGTGAACTATTACCTTCATGGACTCGTATATCCAAATCACTCCTCAAGTTGGGAAATTCTCAGCCATTATTCCTTTAAATAAGCTTTCTGTCCACTTTTTGGAATTCCAATAATTTACACCTTGTTTCTTTTTATGGTGTCTCATAGATCACATAGGCTTTCTTTATGCTTTCATTCTCTTTTCTTCATTCTCCTTTAACTGGATGATTTCAAGTTTCTTACCTTCTCAGATTCTTTCTTCTGTTTGGCCTGTTTAGCTATTGATGCTCTTTACTGCATTTTTCATTTCATTTCATTGACTTCTTCAGCTCCAGAATTTCTGTTTGATTCTTTTTTGTGTACTCCCTAGGCATCTACCAAAGCTCTCTGTTACTACTGCCTTTGGAAGCTCACACAAGGAGCCAGCCACAGAGTGGGAGTGGTGTGTGGGTGAGACATTCAGGGCAGTCATAGACATCCATGGATGATGCTTTCCCAGCAGTTCATGGATGGACTTCCTAATAGAGTCCACAGTTCAGCCATCAGGGACCATATCCGTTTAATGCCCTCTATTTTATCTACCACTCTCCCAATCTCATCCCTCTGCCTAGTCATGGAACTTGCAATTTAGTAGCCTAGATTCTTCAAGATAGAAAGGAGTCTCTTTGGAAGTGTACCACACAGTTGGGGAAGTCAAGAAAACACTTACCTGTTCTCCCCTTTCACTATGGGAGAAATCATGGCTGATAATGTCTCAGCCATAAACTGTGCCATCTTTGAGGAAGGGTGGTACAAGGAAAGTCAAGCGGTTTCTCTTGTCCATTCCAATACATTCCAAAAAAATTTTTTTTCTCCACTGGAGTGCTGGAAATTCTCTTCTGAAAACCTGGACACATGGGTTTTCTTGTCCATGGGAGACTGGCAAGTCACTGTTCTTTAGGTACTCCTGGGCTGTGACTGACAGGGACTGGAATCAGTTCACAGGTTTCTGCAGGGACTGCAAGTGATACTGAGGTCTCTCTGCTATTACCTGATGCACAGGTTGGTAAATTCCTGAGTCCCTTAGCATATGGTCTGGATCCCACAACCCTCATGGAGGCATTGTTCAGGGATAGATGCCTAATTTTTGTTGTGGAAGTTGGGGAGGGAAATATGAAGGATGTTTTATGATGCTGACATCACTTCACTAAACCATTAGGATATAATTGAAATTCAGTTTATCGCTCCTAAAATTTATTCATGCATGTTTTCTAAGTCTCAACTTAGATATTTGTTTTTGTTAAACACCTAATGTCTTTATTACTTTACTTATAGAAAGTTTCCTCTAACATAAATATGCCAACTAGTTATTAGAAATGTATCACTTTCCAATTGATCATATACTGAAAATAACTTCCACTGAATCTACTTCTGTCTTCAATAGATCTCAAGGCTTCAGTAAAAAATTTTAAAAAATATATGAACTTTGTCCTAATTATATCTAACTCAAATGCCACTTCTTTTGTAATGCTCTCTCTGATGTTTTCATATGCAATGTCACATTTTCTTCTGTACTTCCACTGCATCCTGCAGCTCTCATTTGTCCTAATGTGGACTAGTCAGATATATGCACACCTGGGTCATCTCTCATATGAAGTTGTGCACTGTAAAAGAGCAGACATTGTGTATTATAGTTCTACTGAGCTACCCAATACCTACATATACTGCCTTCCAATATGTCTGCTGAGCTCTAGTCATTTAAAACTTCACTTGGGATGCTATTTGAAATGTCTTACTTTCACGGCATAACTATATTCTACTTCAAGTGACTTCTTAAAATATTTCTCTGCACTTTGCTTTATTATAACTGCTTTAAATAGCTTTTAAATTTACTGGTTTGTTAGACTACATAGTGATTTTTAAAAGGATAGAGATAAAGCATGTATTAAATTTTCATAGAGAACTTAAATGATAAACATAATTGTGGGGAGGTAGCTCTCTCTGTCTGTATCACACATACGCATGCACCCCCCCCACACACACACACAATCTCAATTTCCAAATCTCATTCACAATGAATTCTACTACTCAATGAGTAATTAGTTTTTATAACCAATAACAGACTCAATCAACAATAATCACACGTACATGTACACACAAACACAAAAATACCTACGGTCTATTCCTTCCAGCCATCATTATCTCTCTTCAAAAAGGCAACATAGTAAATACAATGACCTAGCCTCTAGAGGAGTTAGTGAAATATAGATTATAATACTCTTCTGACATCATGATAGTAGAGTATGTGCATTTTGTAAGATATTTCAAATCTTTAATTGCAAAATTGTTCAAGATAATCCCTTACTCAGCCAATATATTTAATCTCTAATCCCATGTTGATCATCATTTTCCTGAGCTTCTGGTTTCTCAGGTTTCTGACCATGGCTAACTCTTCAGAAAAAATTCTGCTCATTATTAAAAGGTGGAAAGGGTTATAAATGAAACAAAATATGATTTAATAAATCAATATGATACATTTTACAATTAAAATTATTCTAAGATGTGAGTTGATTTGGGCTATATTTCAGTGTATAATATTTTAATTTTGTGACAATGTTTCTAGCAAAGAACAGAAATGGTATTTCATGAGCAAATGTTCTTTACAGGAAGTAACAGAAACAAACTAAGGAAAATGTTAACCAAAAAAAGTCTGGGTATAGGGTAGTTCATAGACATGGCATCAGAAAAGTCATAGGTGAAGATGTTCCAATATAGAGATGGTAAGAACCAGTGGAACATTAGTGGTTCCAAAAGGGGGTATCAAAAAACAAAACACTACAAACTACAATAATAATAATAAAAGAAAAAATCAATAGAGGTGTATTTTTACATTTAGACTTTTAAAGAAAGCATGACAACACTTTAATCTCAGGAATTTAATGAAAAGTGTTGCATATGTTGATATGTTGGGTATCTTCTAGCCCAGTGATTCTGTTACCTTGCATGGCATAAAGTTCTCCATGATAGTTTAGCAAATGAGAATTGGTAGAGAAGCCTTAATTCCTTTGGACTAGCCACTGATAATTCCATCAGATTCAATAGAAAGATTAACTTTTCTACTGCATTTCTTTTGAATTAAAATGTAAATTAATATGTTAACTTTATACTTAGTGTTTCCTGGGAGTAAAGAGACAAATTAAAAGTTGGGGGAGAAATAGAAAGACAGAGGAGAGAGAGAGAGAGAAGGAAGGAAGGAGGGAGGGAGAGAGGCAGAGGTGGGGGGACTTGAAGATACGTTTTTTGTGTGTGTAATTTTCAATTTGTAAACTAAGAACTTTCATAGCCTTTGTAGTAGACTGTTCAATGGCCCCAAAGGTATCCATGCCCTAATAGTCTCTAGACTCTGAATGTTACTGTGTATGGCAAAGGAGACTGCAGATGTGATTAAGTTAAGGATCTTTTTTTAAAAATTTTTTTTCTAAACGTTTTTACTTATATTTGAGAGAAAGAGAGAGAGTGCAAGTGGGGGATGGGCAGAGAGAGAGAGAGAGAGAGAGACACAGAATCTGAAGAAGGCTCCAGGCTCCAAGCTGTCAGCACACAGCCCGACATGGGGCTCGAACCCAAGAGAGGTGAGATCGTGACATGAACCGAAGTTTGATGCTTAACAAACTGAGGCACCCAGACACCCCAAGCTAAGGATCTTGATGTGGGGAGATTATCCTGAATTATCTGGTTGGGCCCTAAATATAATTATAAAACTTAATTATAAGAGGAAGGCAGGGAATATTTAAGTAGAGAAGAAGTAGGAGACACGATGACTGGATCAAGAGGTTGGAATAATGCAAGGGAGGATTCACAGACCAGGGAGATGTGATGACAGAAGCAAGAGGTTGGAATAATGAAAGGGAGGATTCACGGAGCTAGAAAAAACTGGAAAACATATTATGCCTCTTAAGGAAGTGTGGCCCTCCCAACACCTTGGTGTCAGCCCAGTAAAACTCATTACTGACTTTTGACCTCCAGAACTATAAAGGAACAAATTTATTCCTTTATAGTTTAAGCCTCCAAGTTTGTGTTGATTTGTTATAACAGCCATAGGAAACTAGTGCACATTTTATTAAGCATGAAATAACTAGGGCATTTAGCAAATTAGAATCCTTGATGCCACTAACCTATATTTTTTTCTATGTGAATCAATTTTTGATGATTTAAAGGAAGGGAATACATAATATTAACTACTGAACATCTGTTATTTATTCTTTAAGAGCTAATTTGAAAAAGCATGTTGTCAATTTTATAGTCAAAGGAAGAAGACCAATTTTCATATTTATTGATGGTTACCTGGTGAACTGAAGCATAGGTTTAATTTTTCCAATTAATGTCAAATTTCCTAACACTGTCAACAAATATATTTGGGGCATTTGTAGTTTGGAATAGCAAATAGACATGTTAATGAAAGATTAGAGTCATACTGTTATTTTATTTTATTTATTTATTTTTTTTAACGTTTATTTATTTTTGAGACAGAGAGAGACAGAGCATGAACAAGGGGAGGAGCAAAGAGAGAGGGAGACACAGAATCTGAAACAGGCTCCAGGCTCTGAGCTGTCAGCACAGAGCCCGATGCGGGGCTCGAACTCACGGACTGTGAGATCATGACCTGAGCTGAAGTCGGACGCTTAACAGACCAAGCCACCCAGGCGCCCCCTAGAGTCATACTTTTAAACAAAAAAGACGGTTTGAAAAATGATGGTGGACTGGTAGCTGTACTAGATACATGTAATTTGTTCCTCTATTTTTCTATCCCATACCCGAGACCTGGGATGTTACTTGCTGGCTCTGTATCAAAAGGCACAAATGGGTGGGATGGCCAAAGATAGGCATCAGTAGGAATTGGAGGGTTGGAGGGTTTGACGAGGATGAAGTTAGGGTATTTATTTTTCACATTCTTCCCTTTCAGATTGCCAGGGTAGAATGTGAAGGCCATAGTTCCTGCCAATCAGCTCTTGCTCCCTCCTGATTACAGTAATCATTTCTTCCTCTCGCTTCTTACTGCTACTAGCCCTGGGGTACTGTAACCCCACTAGTGCTTTGTTGGTTTCCCTTAACTCTAACATGCATTGTGAACAGTCTTTTTGTGTTTTAATCTCTTCAATTAAATTCTTTTGTGTCATCTATTTCTCCACCAAAAATATTTACTATAATGCTGGCACTAATGAAACAATTGACATGAATCTGATTATTTGATTTTTACAGTGACCTTGTGAGTTAGGTACTATTCTAACCAAATTTAAAGTATTAGAACATTGGGGTGCCTAGGTGGATTGGTTGGTTAAACATCTGACTCTTGGTTTCGGCTCAGGTCATGGTCTCACAGTTTGTGAGATCAAGCCCCTTGTGGGGCTCTGCGCTGGGTGTGGAGCCTGCTTGGGATTCTCTCTCCGGCCCTCCTGCTCATGCTTGCTCAATAGACAGATAGATAGATGATAGATAGATAGATAGATAGAGAGATAGACTGAAAAACATAAAGTTTAAGTAACTTGATGGTCGCAGAGCTAAGAAATGTCTAAGTCAAAAATGAAGTCCAGTGAGTTTGACTCCAGAACTGATCTTAGATGTGGTAGTAAATTAGCTAATATGCTTTTAAAAATAATCTTATATTTTTAGTATCTATATAAATCTCATAGACAAGACTTAAGTCCAGAAAAAAATAGAATAAATAGGAACATGTTAGGAAAATTTAATTCATAGGTAATAAACTAACACAGAAGACACAGAGATCTGAATTTGTAAAGAGTCTATTACATGCAGTCTTCATATCTGAATGCTCAGGATGTTATTTAGTATCATAATTCTTAAGAAAATGGAAATGAGAGGGACAACATTTTCTTCAATACACAAAGAAAGCCTTTTATTAATACAAATATGTCATACAAATTAATTGAAATAATCTACTTGCTATCTGTGATCATTTTTCAGTGCCTAGAAGCAGATAAATTAAATTAAAATTAAAAAAACCCACATTCCTAAAGATTGCTGTGAAAATGCATTTCACTTATTAATTATATCCCCAAAATCCATATTCATTCTTTTTTTTATATCAGCTTTTTTAATTAAAAAAATCATGCAATTAAAACAAAAAGATGAAAATACTATTTACTGAGAAATTTCTGCTAATCTCACATAGGAGTATGGCAAAAATGATGTCAAAATTTTTTCTTATTCCATCTATAGAAACCAGAAGAGAAGAGGACAACCGATTTTCAAAGCCCTCATCATCTCTTACCTGCAATTCCTAACCTTTATGTTCCAAATAGTCTTCCCACCTACATAACTGGTAGTAAAAAAATCTTTCTTCCATGAGATTTATGAAATTCTTCCTGGCATGTAGGCTTTGACACTGCCATTTTGGTACCTTGCAGATTGATTTGTGATAACATCACTAACAGGCCACTTGTAGCCTGTATCAAGGCTCAGCAAACTATGGCCTTTTATAGCCTCTTTTGTTTAAGATAGTTGGGAAATACAGAAGACTGTTTTGTGGCACATAACACATACATGAAATTTGAAATTTAGTGTCCAGCAATAAAGTTCTATTGAAGGACCATGCTTATTACTTAATGTATATTTGTCCACGGCTAAAAATGGTAAAAGTAATAGGCCTTATGTGTGTGTGTGTGTGTGTGTGTGTGTGTGTGTGTGTATTTATATATATGTGTGTGTGTGTGTGTGTGTGTGTATAAAATGTAGATATATCTATACATTTTAGTGTTTAAGTTCATTCATCCAGAGGTTTAAATACTGTCAAATACCTATACTTCGTAATTACAGTACAATGTGAGTATGTAGGCCAGAGGTCTGCAGCTCAGTTGCTATAAGGGCCATTTAGTAAATGTTTTAGGGTTTGTGGGTCATATGGTCTCTGCTGCAGCTATGCAACTCTGTCCTAGTAGTATGAAAATAGCCGTGGACAAATATACATTAAGTAATAAGCATGGTCCTTCAATATAACTTTATTGCTGGACACTAAATTTCAAATTTCTAGGAAAAGTTGCTATGACTGATGTTAGAGAAATTACTGCCTGTGCTGTCTTCCAGGATTTTTATGGTTCAGGTCTCATACCATTTTATTTATCTTTGTGTATTGTGTACAAAAGTGGTCCAGTTTCATTCTTTTGCATATTTCCGTCCAGTTTTCCCAACAGCCTTTCTTCAAGAGGGTTGTCTTTTTCCCATTGCATATTCTTTCCTGCTTTGTCAAAGGTTAATTGACCATATAATTTGGGTTTTATTTCTGACAATTCCATTGCTCCACTGATGTATGTGTTTATTTTTGTTCCAGTACTATACTGTTTTGATCACTACAGTTTTGTAATATAACTTGAAGCCCAGAATTATGATACCTCCAGCTTTGCTTTTCTTCGTCAAGATTGCTTTGGCTATTCAGAATCAGAGTCTTTTGTGGTTCCGTACAAATTTTAGGATTGCTTTTTCTAAAAGTTCTGTGAAAATGCTATTGGTATTTTGATAGGGATTGACTTAAATGTATAGGTTGCTTTGGGTAGTATAGACATTTTAACAATATTTGTTCTTTCGATCCATGAGCATGGAATGTCTCCATCTCTTTGTGTTATCTTCCATTTCTTTCACTAGTGTTTTATAGTTCTCAGAGTATAGGTATTTCACTGCTTTGGTTAGGTTTATTCCTAGGCATCTTATGATTTTCGGTGCAATTGTAAATGGGATTGATTCCTTAATTTCTCTTTCTGCTACTTCATTATTGGTATGTAGACATACAACAAATTTCTGTACATCGATTTTTATATCCTGCAACTTTGCTGAATTTTTTTTGTCAGTTCTAGCAGTTGTTTTTGATGGGGTATTTAGAATTTTCTGTATATAGTATCATGTCATCTGCAAATAGTGAAAGTTTTAAATCTTTTTTTAATGTTTACTTATTTATTTTGAGAGAGAGACAGAGAAGGAGAGCGAGAGAGTCCCAAGCAGGCTCCACACTGACAGCAGAGCCCATTGCAGGGCTTAGTCCCATGAACCATGAGATCGTGACCTGAGCCAAAATTAAGAGTTGGATACTTAACCAACTGAGCCACCCAGGTGCACTGAAAGTTTTACTTCTTCCTTACCAATTTGGATGCCTTTTATTTCTTTTTGTTGTCTGAATGCTGTGACTGGACTTTCAGTACTATGCTGAATAAAGTAGTGAGAATGGGCATCCTTGTTTTGTTCCTAACCTTAAGGGAAAAGCTCTAAGTTTTTCCCCATTAAGGATGATATTAGCTGTGGATTTTTCATATATAGTCTTTAGTATGCTGAAGTATGTCCCCTTTAAACGTATCTTGTTGAGGGGTTTTTATCGTGAATGGATATTGTACTTTGTCAAATGCTTTTTGTTCATCTATTAAAATGATCATTTGGTTCATATTCTTTCTCTTATTGATTTGATGTATCACACTGATTGATTTGTGAATATTGAACCACTCTTGCAAACCCAGGAATAAATCCCACTTGATCGTGGTGAATGACTTTTTTTTAACGTATTGATAAATTTGGTTTCCAGTATTTTGTTGAGGATTTTTGTATCTATGTTTATCAGAGATATTGGCTGGTAGTTCTTTTTATATGTGATGTCTTTATCTGGTTTTGGTATCTGGGTAATGCTGGCCTCATAGAATGAATGTGGAAGTTTTCCTTCCTTTTCTATTTTTTGGAGTAGTTTGAGATGAATAGGTATTAACTCTTCTTTAAATGTTTGGTAGAATTCACCTGTGAAGCCATCCAGTCCTGGACTTTTGTGTGTTGATAGTTTTTTTTTCTTTTTTTTTTTTTTATTACTAAGTCAGTTTCTTTGCTTGTAATTGATCTGTTCAAATTTCTATTTCTTCCTGTTTCAGTTTTGATAAGATATGTTTATAAGAATTTATTCATTTCTTCTAGGTTGCCCAATTTGTTGATATATAGTTTTTCATCATATTCTCTTATAATTGTTTGTATCTCCGTGGTGTCTCCTCTCTCATTTATGATTTTATTTATTTGAATCCTTTCTCTCTTTTTCTTCATAAGTCTGGGTAGAGGTTTATCAATTTTATGATTTTTTTTTCAAAGAACCACCTCCTGGTTTCATTGATCTATTCTATTTTTTATTTTGCTCTATTTATTTATTTTGCTTTATTTTCTATATCACTTATTTCTGCTCTAATTTTTATTATTTCCTTCTTTCTGCTGACTTTAGGCTTCATTTGTTGTTCTTTTTCTGTCTCCTTTAGGTGTAAAATTAGGTTGTTTATTTGAGATTTTTCTTGCTTCTTGAGGTAGATCGCTTTTGCTGTGTCCAAAAGGTTTTGAATGGTTGTGTTTTCATTTTCATGTGTTTCCATGTACTTTTTTATTTCTTCTTTTATTACCTCTTTGACCCGTTCATTGTTTTTTGTTTTGTTTTGTTTATTTTTGAGAGACAGGGAGAGAGAGAGACAGAGCACAAGCAGGGGAGGGGCAGAGAGAGAGGGAGACACAGAATCGGAAGCAGGTTCCAGGCTCTGAGCTGTCAGCACAGCGCCCTACATGTGGTTTGAACTCATGAGCCGTGGGATCATAACCTGAGCCAAAGTCAGATGCTTAACTGACTGAGCCACCCAGGCATACCGACCATTCATTGTTTAGTAGCATGTTATTTAAGCTCCATGTATTTGTGGTCTTTCCAGATTTTTACTTGTAGTTGACTTCTAGTTTCATAGCACTGTGATTAGAAAAGATGCATGATATGACTTCGATCATTTTTAATTTGTTGAGTCTTGTTTTGTGGCCTAATATGTGACCTATTCTAAAGAATGTCCCATGTGCACTTGAAAAGAATGTGTAAATATATCTGTTAAGTCCATCTGCTCCTGTGTGTCATTCAAAGCCATTGTTTCCTCGTTGATTTTCTGTTTAGATGATCTGTCTATTGATGTAAGTGGGGTGTTAAAGTCCCCTATTATTATTGTATTATTATCCATTAGTTCCTTTATGTTCACTATTAACTGTTTTATATATTTGGATACTTTTGTGTTGGGTACATAAATATTTACAATTGTCACATTTTCTTGTTGGATTGTTCCCTTTATTATTACATAGTGTCCTCCTTTGTCTCATGTTACAGTTTTTGTTTTAAAGTCTATTTTGTCAGGAATAAATATTGCTACTCCAACTTTCTTTTGGCATCCGTTTACATGATATATGATTCTCCATCCTCTTAATTTCAATCTGTACGTGTCTTTAGGTTCAAAATGGGTCTCTTATTGGTAGCAGATAGATATGTGTTGTTTTTTCATCCATTCTGTCACTCTGTGTCTTTTGATTGGAGTGTTTAGTCCATTTACATTCAAAATAACCAATAATATATATGTATTTGTTCCCATCTTATACCTGTTTTGTGTTTTTTTCTGAATATTTTTTCTGATCCTTTCTTGTCTTTCTTTCATGGTTTGCTGGTTTTCCTCAGTGATATATTTTTTTCTGTTTAAAATTTGAATATTTATTAGTAGTTTTTGATTTGTGGCTACCATTAGGTTTGTATATAACACCTTCTGCATATAGCAATCTACATTAGGTTGCTGGTCATTTAAGTTTGAACCCATACTTTACTCCTCTCTTCCCCACATTTTAGATACATGTCATATTTTACATCTTTTAATTTTATGAATTCCTTGACTAATATTTTACAGGAATGTTCATATTAACTGCTTTTGTGTTTCCTACCTTCATACTGTCACTTTTGGTCTTTCCTTTCCACTCAAAGAGTCCCCTTTAATATTCCTTGCAGAGTTGGTTTAGTGGTCATGAACTCCTTTAGTTTTTGTTTGTGTGGGACACTCTTTATCTCTTCTTCTATTCTGAATAATAGCCTTGCTGCATAGAGTATTCTCGTCTGCAGATTTTTCCCATTCAGCACTTTGAATATATCATGCCACTCCCTTATGGCTTAAAAATTTTCTGCCGACAAATCCCCTGATAGCCTTATGGGGTTTCCCCTTGTATGTAAATGTCTTCTTTAGTCTTGCTGACTTAAAAATTTTTATCACTATATTTTGCCATTTTAATTATAATATGTCTTGATGTGGATCTGCTTTTGTTGATTTTGTTGGGGTTCCCATGTGACTCCTGGATCTGGATATCTGTTTCCTTCCCCAGATAGAGAAGTTTTCGGCCATTATCTCTTCAGATAAATTTCCTGCCCCTTTCTCTCTCTCTTCTACTTCTGGGAAGCCTGTAATATGAATGCTATTATATTTGATGGAGACAGCTCCCTAAGTCCATTCTCGTTTTGCAGAATTCTTTTTTCCCTCCTTTGTCAATCTTGATTATTTTCCATTACTCTGTTTTCTAGGTCATTAATTTGTTCCTCTGCTTCTTCCAGCCTGTCGTTCATTGCATCAAGCATGTTTCTAATCTTGTTTATTGCACCTTCATCTCTTATTGTTTCTTTTTTTATCTTTGTGTTAAGATATCACTGATGTCTTCCACTTCTCTATATCTGTTTCACTTACACCTCTGGCTGTGGCCTTGTCCTGTTCTTTCATTTGGAAGAAATTTATCTGTCTTCTCATTTTGTCCAAATCTCTGTACCTATTTGCGTGTGTTAGGCAAGTCAGCTACATCTCCTGTTCTTAAGGGTAATCGCCTTATAAAGAAGGGGTCCTGTAGTGCCCTGCTGTGTAGTATTCCCCAGGGCCTGGTGCTTCTGGGAATGTCTCCAATGTGTGCTTCATATGCTGTGCTGTTGTGCCCTAGCTGCTTATCATTCAGGCCAGTCATCAGCAGAGGTTTTATTTGCCTGTTGTGGACAGTGTTTCATCCCTGGTCTAAATGTGGCACATTTTAACTGGTTGTGCTCTGGTCTGCTTGTGAAATGAGACCTGTTACTACTGCCACTGTGACCAAAGCCTCACAAAACTCCCAGGTCAGGAGACATGGTGTTGGCAGGGGTTTGGGCCAGTCTTTTGGAGGAGAGGGCCCACCATGCTGGGACTGAGGCAAGGTGAGTGGAAAACGCAGTTCTACCAGTGTGGTGAGGAGGAAGCTTGGTGTAAGCAAGTTAAGTGGCAAGTGTCAGTGTTGTGCTGGTGCCTGCAGGTGGCCCTGTGCTTATGTTTGGGGGTGGGGAAGGGAAATGACACTGGTCAGTTCCTTTGTTTCTGGAAGGGTCTCTCCATGAGCACTCTCTCCCTGGGACATACTCCAAGGTGAACAATTAACCTCCCCAATGTGTGCCCCAGGTGCTTTTTAGATCACGGTTTCCATGTTGTATGTCTGCAGGCTGTTTGCCCTTCCTTTTTTCCAAGAGCAATCCCAATATCTCTCTGAGCTCTCCCAGAGCCAAGCACACTCACCTTTAATACTCCAGGCTTTAAGCCCAGCTGGCTTCAAGAACTCACAAAATTCGGGCCCTCTTGCTTTCCAAGCCAATTGCTATGGGGATTCTTTTTTCCCATGTGCTCCCCTGTGTTAGTCTGTCTTTCACCCTTCTCTGTGACCAGGTCTCCCTCCCCACTGCAGCAGCCACAATCTGTTTCTCTCCCAAGCTGAGTCTCTGTGCTTCCAACCTTCTTTTCTACCTTTAGTTGTGGAATTTGTTCTGCCAGTCTTCAGATTGATTTCTGGAGCATTAAAGATGATTTGATATTTATCTAGTCATTTTCATGGGACAAGGTGAGCCTAGGATCCTCCCACTCTTCCACCAACTTCCTGTCTTCTATTTTTCAATTCTTCTACTAGTCAGTGTTTCCTCTGTTTATATCTAATCAATGCTTTCTCCAAATGAGATTGGCATATTTTCCTGTAAAAATTAATAGTGAAAATGTCTAGTTTTTCCTAACTTTGATATAAATATTTATAATGTGTCATCACTAAAATATAATTACATCAGTACCCATAGTGATATAATTGTATCAAAGTAAATTTTATTTGAGACAGATAAACTTTATCATGCAAAGATATTTCTTTTATTTCTTTTTACAGAGAGCATTTATAATTTGTAAATACATGCAAGACATTAAATGCTATTTCACATATTTATTTCACATATTTCACATAAATGCTACTTCATATTTTTATTAATCCGTTGACAAAATCTATTTTCTGAACATATTTTCTAATTTTTTAATAACTATTTTGGGTGGGTTTTGGTGCATTATTTGGTTAAGTAGTTGATGAATTTTATTTAAGATTTTTTATGTCTGTATTCATTAATGACATTGGTTGTAGATTTAAGTTTTGGTAAAGTTTTACTATCAAATTTATATTTTTCTGAAAATCTTTTGGGTAATTTTCTATTTTTTCTATGCTTGAGCCAGTTTTTTTGACAGTTTTTTTATTATTATTTTTGAAATATAGTTTATGCACAATGTTACATTAGTTTCAGGTGCACAACATAGGAATTGTACAAGTCCATACAATATGCTGAGTCAGTTTTTAAAATGTGCAAGTTAAGTGTTTCTAGATAATGTCAATACTTCTTTTCTAGAAGATATCAAGCACCTTATTGTTATTTTAAAGTAGTTTTAAAGCACCTTATTGTTATTTTATAAAGCATCTATAAAGCACCTTATTGTTATTTTAAAGTAGTTTTACATTTTTTCAATTTATTTTCTTAGAATTTGCCTGGTCAGTTTATTCTTGTGCCATTTTGACAATTTCATTTTCATATGTGTTAACCATTTCATAGAGAATTGCTAAGATTTATTTACTTTTATTATTTTTTTAAATAATAAACCTTTAAAAAAATGTTTATTTATTAATTTTGAGAGAGAGTGAGTGAGGCAAGCAGGGGAGGGGCAGAGAAAGAGGGAGAGAGAGAATCCCAAGCAGTGTGGAGCCAGTCGTAGGGCTTGAACTCACAAACCATGAGATCATGACCTGAGCTGAAATCAAGAGTCGGATGCTTAACTGACTAAGCCACCCTGGCACCCCAAGAATTGTGAAGATTTATAAATTTCAAAATAAGTTTTCTATGCTTAATGTATTATGGTCAAAAATATGACTTGGGTCTACAAATTCTACTTTCTAGAATTTACTGAGGTAGGATTTGTTTGTTTTCCTGCTGCTCTCTACAACTGATTAGTTTCATAAATTACAAAAGAAAATTTTCTCTGTACAGTGCAAAGTTTGGTGTATAGTTACTGAAATAACAGTAATAATTATTTCATTCAAATCTTTAATGTTTTTACTTTGTTTTCATATTTTACCTCTCAAAAACTTAGACAAATGAATTTATATCTTCTACAATTATTGAATTTCTAACAGTTTTGCTTAATAATGTACTATTCTTAATTTTATAAATTTATGACTAGTATATTCTTATTGAAAGATTTACCTTTATAAGTATAAAATTACCTTATTTATCCATTTAAGAAATTTTTACCTTGAAATATATTTTGTCTCTAATAACATTGCAAGCCTTACATTTTTGTTTGTATTTGCTTGATATATTTTTGCCCATTTTTTATTTTTAATTTTGGCAATTTGTTCCATGCTTCTTTTAAATAAACAGCATCTGTTCAACTTTTGCTTTGTGATCTAATTTAGTACTTTTTGTTATTTAACGTGAATAAACCAATTCACAATTTGTTATCATCAATGTTAGGTTTATTTGGGCTTTCTTCTGACAACTTGCTTTGTGGTTTCTACTTTTATTTTTTTATTATTTCTCCTGATTTGCTTATGAACTACATCAACTATATTGTTTTCCTTTTTTTCTCTTTTTTTCCCTAGCTATTTAGAATGCATATATCACCTTGTTTTTCACTGCATTATTTTCAAAGAAATTGTCAGCATAATAAATTAAACTATTATCACATGTAAAAAAAATATATATATATATATATATAAATTTTTTCCTTTCCAAGTATTTCCTAGTTTTTAAAAATATTTTGGGTAATGTTAATTTAAAGAAATGTTCTTTATAAGTGTATTGTTTTGTTACCATGCTTACAACTGTTATTTAAATTTAGGCCTATGGTTTAACTCCATGTCCTAAGAGTTCTTTTATATTACAATTCCTCCATTCTTTTCATTATCTTCTGTGGAGCTGAAGTATACCTTAGAATCATCTTTTTATGAAGGATACACTGATGATTTATTTCTTAACCTCTTCCTCTGTGAGAATGTTTCTCAAGTGCCCTCATTTAGGAATGGCAATTTCAGGTAGAAAATAATATACAGCCAGAGTTTTTGTTTGTGGTGTTTTTCCTTCTTTGAAACTAACCATTTCCCCCTACTGGGAACTTGAAGGATTTGAATCTTTATTTATCTTTTAACCTTCTTTGTCTTAGTATGATATGTCTAGATTTGGAGTTATTTTCATTAATTTATTTGTATTTGATGACCCTTTTTGATTTACAGACTCTTGATATAAAGATTCCATTCTTTCTTGAGATCAGAAATTGTTGCAACTACTATGTTGGCTTTAGTTTCTCCTTCCGAAATTGTTATCTGTAACTATAGCATCTTCTGGCTTTTGCCTCATATATATAATGGTCATTCTTATTTTTTCCCCTCTTTTTCTTCTTAAATCTGTCTAAATGTCTTGAGTTTGTCTTTGTTTTATCAGATTTAATTTTCTGCATTTTCAAATATGCTGTTTACTGTTTATATTGTACTATGAATCTACCCATGCAGTCCAATTGGACTCTCTCACTAACTGCTAGCTTTACTTTCACATTTAAAATATCCTCTTAATCTTAATCAGGGTATATTTAAATATTAAAATGTCCTCTTCTCCTGGGGCACCTGGGTGTCTCAGGCAGTTGAGCATCTGACTTCGGCTCAGGTCATGATCTCTGGGTCCGTGAGTTTGAGCCCTGTGTTGGGGTCTGTGCTGACAGCTCAGAGCATGGAGCCTGCTTCAGATTCTGTGTCTCCTTTCTCTGCCCCTCTCTCGCACTCTGTCTTTCTCTCAAAGATAAACATTTTGAAAAAATGTCCTCTTGGGGCGCCTGGGTGGCTCAGTCGGTTAAGCAACCGACTTCGGCTCAGGTCATGATCTCACGATCCGTGAGTTCGAGCCCCGCGTCGGGCTCTGTGCTGACAGCTCAGAGCCTGGAGCCTGTTTCAGATTCTGTGCCTCCCTCTCTCTGACCCTCCCCCGTTCATGCTCTGTCTCTCTCTGTCTCAAAAATAAATAAACGTTAAAAAAAAAGATTTTTAAAAAAAAAGAAAAAATGTCCTCTTCTTTTTGTAGCAATTCTGTTTTATAAGGAGTTATCTGCAACAGTATTAAGATTATGCCCCTTATTTTGAACAATGACCTCTTTTTACATGCCTGGTGATTTGTTTCTCTTTACTCATCCTTACAGATGTTATTCTGTGCTGTATAACATCGGGATTTGAGATGGTCCTATCAGGAAACCATTTAAGATGGTTTCCTATAAATATCTAAAAATCTTCAGGCAAAAGAGAAAGCTTTAAATTTCCAGTTGTTTTAACTTTGCCAGTTCAAAGGTCCAGTGGCCTAAGGAAAACAGGAGAGATCACAGCAGGAACTATGTAGATTTGGCAGCCAGGACTAATCTTATTTCCTGAATTCAGTTGCCTGATGGCAACAGCTCGTGGGGAGCGGTATTCCTATTCTTTATCTGGCATGGCTATTTGCACCTGTTGTAAGCTGGGCATATACTTTGCCATCTGGCAAACATCTCAGAAATATTGGTGATATTCTCAGTGTCCTACTGCTGCTGCAAAACTTACTCTTGCTCTAACCCTTGCCATGGGATCCAGTTGTGACCATGGTACTCTCTGGGCACATTTTTCATTTATTTCTGAATTAAACTGATCTTCCTTATGCCCACAATCCTGGATGTATTTGGTTTTCCTGAAGTCAGCTCCTGTGGATTATTCTGGAACAAAACACTTAATGGCATGTATAAATCTTTCTTCCTAGTTTCCAGAAATGACCCATGTTTTCCTCCCTCAACTCATTTTAGAGTGTGCATTTCACTTGCATTTTCACTTGCATCTGGCAAATGGGAGGGTGGTGAGTTGGAAGGAGAGTGATTAGATGTCTGTATTTGACAGACTTTTACCCAAAAGTAAATGCCTTCAAATCCTAAGATTATTCATGAGTAAAGAGATATAATAGAGGGGCGCCTGGGTGGCGCAGTTGGTTAAGCGTCCGACTTCAGCCAGGTCATGATCTCGCGGTCCGTGAGTTCGAGCCCCGCGTCGGGCTCTGGGCTGATGGCTCAGAGCCTGGAGCCTGTTTCCGATTCTGTGTCTCCCTCTCTCTCTGCCCCTCCCCCGTTCATGCTCTGTCTCTCTCTGTCCCAAAAATAAATAAACGTTGGAAAAAAAAATTAAAAAAAAAAAAGAGATATAATAGAAATATTCACTGACTCTAATAAATAGATATTTTAATTTACTTCCTGGAAAACAATTCCCATTTTTATAATCTTTCAGTTCAAATTTCTTCAGTTCTCATTCTTTTTAAAAATCTTTAACTTGGGGCGCCTGGGTGGCTCAGTCGGTTAAGCAGCTGACTTCGGCTCAGGTCATGATCTCGCGGTCCGTGAATTCGAGCCCCACGTCGGGCTCTGTGCTGACAGCTCAGAGCCTGGAGCCTGTTTCAGATTCTGTGTCTCCCTCTCTCTGACCCTCCCCCATTCATGCTCTGTCTCTCTCTGTCTCAAAGATAAATAAATGTTAAAAAAAATTAAAAAAATAATAAATAAAATAAAAATCGTTAACTTTTTCCTTTCTTCAGAGATAACAAATTATTACCAGTGGAAAGAGGACTGGACTAGGAGCCAGAAACACAGAGCTCTGGTCCCAGATCTGATGTTTAATATCTATACTCTGAAATTCTATAACCTTCAATTTTATCGCCCTTAAAATGAAAGAAATAGACCACATTCTCTCTAAAGTACCTTCCAGTTCTATACTTCTTCACATCCATATTAGTGGAATTATTGCCAGGCTGAATCCACACTTTCCTTTGAACAAAAATTCCATTCGTATTTTATATTCATTGACAATTTAAAATATCAGGATATTTTTCCTTAATGCTATTTTCATGTTTAGCCAGACTAACAAAATTTAAATAAAGGAAGATGGTTATTTTTTTTTTACTATTTCATTATATTTCTTTTTACTGAAGTAATTTTAAAATATTTTATTTTAGTTAATAATGAATCTATTTTTCAACACCCTTTTCTGAAAGATTATTTCTCCTTGTTCTAGAAAAAAGTCTATGATAGTCTAATGAACTGTGGAAATATTTACCTACTCTTAAAAAGCATATACCTGTATATCTTCTGAATTTAAAAGACTATGTTTATTAGCCATTCAAACTTCTCAAGTTTTTTTCTGTTATGGAATAATTAGAGGCATTCATTCTTGACCCTCTCACCCCCAACACACCAACTGAATTTCCAACTGACTTGGCCTTCTTACGCAGAAGATTCCTCACTAACATCCCTGAATTTAGTTTCTCTTCTTGCTTCAATATTTCAGGGAAGAATACGTTTTCTGTAATAAACCTTTCATTCTATCTTCCTTCATAAATTTGGGTGGCTTCATATGGAATCTGACTTTAAAGAACATCGAGATCAGTGAGGGCTGTGAAAGAGAGAGAAGCTGTCTGCGTCCTGTGCTTCATGCCTCTCAGACAAGAATCTTGGAGTTCTCTTCATCTTATGCAGTTCCTTCTCCACCCACATTCAGTCAAACTTCAGATTTGACTAAAGCAACTTCAGAAATGCTCAAATTATTTCCTCCTCATTCCATTGCTTCTGCCTCATTTTGGCATACATTGCCTCTTGTCTGGACTCTTATGATAGCTTTTTATCTATCTCCTGTCCTAAAGGCCCTCACATTTCAGACTTCTTCCATAGTATCAGAATAATATCTAGGAAATAAATCTGATTATATTGCTTTACTGAATAGTGTTCCTCAATGTTCCCTGTATCCTTACTGTAAAATCCAGATTGCTTAACTTGCACATGAGGTAACTCCACCCCATGGACTTCATATCCCCATGAGGTTTTACTGGATGTAAAGCCTGGGTAGGCGGCGGTAGTCATAATCTGACCTGGTAATAGTACCTAAAATAAAATTTTGAAATCCTAACACTAGCAGGAAGTAGAACCATGACTAACATTTTACAGTCTATATAGGTGATTTTAGTCACCATGCAAACAGGGTGTTTGCACCAAGTTGTTGAGAACTTGGACTGGACATCAGGTTGCCCCAGGCCATATTCTGGCTTCTTTACTTATTAATCTGTCCTTGGGCAAGAAATAAACTTCTTTGGGCCGCCTTGTGTATAATAAGTTTACTAATTGTTCTGATCCCAGAGGTTATCATGAAGATTGAATTAAATAATAAGATTGAGTGATTAGGTGAATTTGATCTTTCTGTTAACCTCAATTTATGCATTTTTTTTTCCATTTACTCTAAATTTTTCCCACACTTAAGTATTTCTTAAGCAAGTTTGTGCACCTAATTCTTTTATTTCTTTATAAGCCACTTATTGCTTATCTACTTGCACTAGTGTGCTAGAACTGTAATCTTGATGTATTATTTTCATATTAACGTTTTATAATACTTAATATTTTATAATGTACACTTCTCTTCTTGATAGTTCACTTTTCTTATTAAAAAACTTCAGCAAGTTGCCATTGGCCTTTGACATTCTATTTGACATCTTCTCCACTTTGGCCTCTATCATTTTTCCCTTATTAGATCTGCAACGCCATCCAGGTAAGAACTTCTACTCCAGTCCAAGTGATCTTTTCATGTATATTGTCCTGGTCTGCTTTGCTTTCTCTTGTAGGCCAGAGCCAGGTCCTGCTTAGGATTGGGCCTTTGCTTATGATTTCCTTTCCAATTGGAATACCTCCATTTTTGGCCCAGCCTTTAAAGCTTAGTCTAGGAGCGCTTGGGTGGCTCAGTCTGTTAAGGATCCGACTTCGGCTCAGGTCATGATCTCACGGCTCCTGAGTTCAAGCCCCATGTCAGGCTCTGTGCTGACAGCTCAGAACCTGGAGCCAGCTTTGGATTTTGTGTCTCTGTCTCTCTCTGCCCCTCCCCTACTTCTCTCTCTCTCTCTCAAAAATAAATAGACAATTAAAAAAACTTAATAAAAATAAAGCTCAGCCTAAGTTCCACCTCATCAAAGAAGTCTTTGTTCATCACTTCAGCCCTTTAACTTTTCATAAGCAGCAAAAGATATAGAATAAATAAATAAGTCCTTTGGAGTGGGGGGGGGCAAAATACACATCGTACTCTTGCATCTGTTGTTTATTTGCTATGGCCAGTGACATAGGCTGAGTAAAACCTTGGTTTCTTTTAAGATGAAGTTATTTATACCTCTCTGATCTACTTCCTAGTGTTGTTATAAGTGATAAATAAAATAAGTCACAGGGATAAAAAGTATAGCTTAGAGAATATAGTCAATACTATTACAATAATAGTATTATCATCACACTGTATAGTGACAGATGATAAGCATTGCATAACTTACAGAATTATTGACTCACTATGTTGCACTCCTGAATTGTTGACTCACTATGTTGCAAACCTGAAACTAATATAGTATTTTATATAAACCATATTATATTTACCATATTTATAAATAATTTATAAATTTATAAACCATATTTATATTATATAAACCAAACTTAAGAATAACGAAAATAAAATAATGGATATAAAACATTTATAAAAAATTTTAAAATATCCATTCAAGTTTGTCATTGTTATCACAAACAAATCGTATACCACCTTGCTACTTGCCTTGTATTGTTTTTGTACACTGCTGTCTTATGACTGTTACTGGGCTTAATACTGGAATTTACATTTCTACATGTTTGACTACCTAATTAGATTTTTAATTCTTTGGGGTCAGGGAATATTGATGGTATTAAGATCAAAGAGCCATACTCCCAAGTATTTAGAACAAATTATCTTAGAGGCATAAATAGGCTTGTACCTCCTATTAAAGTATAATCCCTACCAGAGAGGCTTATATTCTCATCCTAGCCACATGGAGACAGTGAAGTGAAGACTGATAGGGACACTCTTTAAAAGAAAGAGGATCAGTAAGGGAGTGAACAAAGCTGGTTGGTTTGTCTCAGCTTACCCATGTCTGGCTTGTTGTAGTCACACAGACTTCATGGGAAATAAGTAGAAGAAAGGCAGTATAGCTTGGACTCATGCCATTTTCTTTTCTGAAGGATAATTTTCATAAAATAAAATGCATATTCAATTGAGTTTTGACAAATGTAGTCTCCCATTGTCACCACTGCCCCAATCAAGATGTAAAACATCTCTACCTCCCCAGTGCCCTTTCCCAGTCAATCCATCCTGGCTCCAGAGACAGCCAGTTTTCTGATTTCTCACACCATAGCTTAGTTTTGCTCAAAAACTTCCCCTAATTGAACCCATAAAATATGCACTATTTTTTTTTTAGCATCTTTCACTCAGCACTCATTTTGTTGCATGTGTGAGTAGTTCAAAGCATTTGGTTGTTGAGTAATATTCCACTGGTTACATATATCTTAATTTATTTTTCCTTTACCTATTGATGGTCATGTGAGTTGTTTCTGGGCTTTGGCCATTATGAAAAGGTTGCTATGGACATTCTGGCAAAGGTCTTTTGTGTGTGGATATTTTCACTACTCTCGAGATTGTCAGAAGGCTGGATAAAAAGCAAGATCCAATGATATGCTGTTTTCAAGAGACATATTTTAAGTATAAAAATACAGACAGGTTAGAAGTAAAAGAAGAGTAAAAGATCTAGTGTAAGCACTAATATATATAATATATGTCATTATATTATATGACATTAATATAATATAAAGTAGACTTCAAGACAGGAATATTAACATAGTTAAAAAATGGTCATGTCATAAGAATAAAAATACTGATTTGTAATAAGACCTAACACTCTGAAATGTGGATAGCAAAATCATAAAATTTCAACATAAAAGAAGAAAAAATGGACAGAAATAAAGTGAGAAATATAAAAATACACAATTATTGTTAGAGATTTTAACAATCTTCTCCCAGTCATTGATAGAAAAATAGAAAACAAATTAGTAAGGATATAGAAGACTTGAATAATACCATCAATTATCAAACATGAAGATGTAATTGACATTTATAGGATAATACTTCCAATTGCAGAATATACATTTTTTCTTTCTTTTTTTTTTTTTTACACTCTCTTCAATTATACATGAAGCATTTATCAAAGACCATATGCTAGGTCATAAAGTAAGCCTTAATTTATTTCAGAGTATTTGACAAAAGGAGAATTAAATTAGAAACCAATAACAATAAGGTGTGTATAAAAAGGCAATTTTTTTTAGCAATTAAGCAACACATTCCTAAATATTCAATCCATGAGTCAAAGAAGAAATCATAAAGAAAATGACAAAATATTCTATACTGAATTACAGAATGCAACATGTTAAAAATCTATGTGTCTTGGGGCACCTGGGTGGCTCAGTCGGTTAAGCATCCGACTTCAGCTCAGGTCGTGATCTTCCAGTTCATGGGTTTGAGACCCACATCGGGCTGTGTGCTGACAGCTCAGAGCCCGGAGCCTGGAATTCTGTGTCTCCCTCTCTCTCTGCCCCTCCCCTGCTGGCACTCTGTGTCTCTCTCTCTCAAAAATAAACATTAAAAACATTTTTTTTTAAAATCTGGGTGTCCATTCCTTTTAATTATTCTTTATTCTCAGAAACTGATTAATTAAATTAACAATAATCAAAATAACATGAAAGGGGAGAGGCAGAAAAGCAGACTGAAGGTTGAAAATTATAGGAATCATGCCTACCATCAGCCAGTGTTTTTATTCTACTGCAATTATATGAAGTCACTGGATATTGCTTAAACTAAAAGGAAAATATCCTTTCAGTGTCAATAAACAGAATGCTAAATAAATATTTTGGCAATTTTTGGGGCACCTGGGTGGCGCAGTCGGTTAAGCGTCCGACTTCAGCCAGGTCACGATCTCGCGGTCTGTGAGTTCGAGCCCCGCATCAGGCTCTGGGCTGATGGCTCGGAGCCTGGAGCCTGTTTCCCATTCTGTGTCTCCCTCTCTCTCTGCCCCTCCCCCGTTCATGCTCTGTCTCTCTCTGTCCCAAAAATAAAAAACGTTGAAGAAAAAAAAAATTAAAAAAAATATATTTTGGCAATTTTTCACTGATAAATCCCATATAAGGGTATGTATGATGCTTCCATTTCATCCAATAACACAGTAGCAGAAACAGTCTGGATAGTGTTTTTTTTTTTAAATGTTTTTATTTATTTTGGGGGGTGGGAGGGGCAGAGAGAGAGGGAGACACAGAATCTGAAGCAGACTCCAGGCTTCAAGCTGTCAACACAGAGCCCGACACAGGGCTTGAACCCATGAACCACAAGATCATGACCTGAGCCAAAGTTGGTTACTCAACCGACTGAGACACCTAAGAATCCCTGGATTGTGTTAATATTGACAGAGATTATAACTAAAGAATAAGTTAATCAGTGATTAAAAAGTTGAATAGACAACGAAGAAAAGTTGTGAAATCTTTCTTCTGATATCTGAGACAAAACCATCTGTCTCTGATTTCAGTTCAATCTTTAATGAATATAACCAGTCTGACTAAATAATCTATTGGAAAGCCCTCTTCCAAACACAAAACCTATAATTTTAATTAGTGTTGGTTATGGTGACAACACAAGGGAAAATGTTTGCTCAGTTCCATAAAGAATAGTAGGGGTTTTATTCTAAATCTAAGTCATATCTTTTAATTTACAAATCTTTTATTTGGAAGACTGTTTTCTTTGTAGAACTCCAAACATTCCTCCTCCCCCACCTCCTCCTCCTCCTCCTTCTCCTCCTCCTCCTTACCTCTTTGTCTTTCTTACTCTCACTTTTGCTCTTTCTCAATGTGTGTCTTTTATGAGAAACCAAAGAATATTCAGTTTGAAATATGCAAGCATGATTTGAACTTTTCAAAAAATGTGTGAGTCATTTCTTGCCCTTTGATAATTTCCAAGTGACGAGGCTGCTTTTACAGATCAATCCCTTGCTTTAAATGATTTCAGTATATTTTGTTTGGTTGGGAGTGAGAAAAATAAATGGAAAATGTCATTCATGAGTATGAGCCTGCAAATGAATATGTAGAAGGCAAGTGATTATTGGGGGACACAGTATGTTTTCCTGAGCCTTTTGCCCTTTTCCCTTCCCAAGCCTGCTGTTTTTCCTGTTTCAGTTTACAGATGAACGTGATACAGCAGTGTGGTGGGATGGTAATCACACGATCTGACATTTGTGGCTTACGCATCTATGTACATGGATAGAAAGCTATTCAAAAATCCAACCATCTTGTGAGCTCTAACTACACTTTTACAATTCACATACATGAAGTTATATAGGGAAACTTTTAAACATGGAATGCAAGAAATCATTTCATTTAAAATACCCTTTCTTCATTCATTCTTACAGGCAAAAATTGGTATTTTCAACGTTTATTTATTTTGGGACAGAGAGAGACAGAGCATGAACGGGGGAGGGGCAGAGAGAGGGAGACACAGACTCAGAAACAGGCTCCAGGCTCCGAGCCATCAGCCCAGAGCCTGACGCGGGGCTCGAACTCACGGACCGCGAGATCGTGACCTGGCTGAAGTCGGACGCTTAACCGACTGCGCCACCCAGGCGCCCCAAAAATTGGTATTTTAATAATGTTAAGAAAAAGAAGAAAATGAATAAGCAATGTCAAAATGCTTTGCTGTTCAAAGAGTATATTACTTCAAATGATCTGAATTCATTCCAGCAGCAACATTATGCATTTGACCAGGACACAAATCACCCTTATTTAAAGACAGAGGAAAAAAGAAGGAAAAAAAAGAGAGAGAGAGAGAGGAAAAAGCCCTACATGTCAGGAGACTAAATGAACTGAGGAACAGAGTGCTTAATTCTATATTCTTTCTCTTTAAAAGGCAGTAGGACTGATTGGAAGTAAGGGAATTTACCAGTGAAGGTAGCTGGCAACATGTTGAATAGACAACAAATGCACTCTTCACCCGTGAAAGCAAGCGAACGAAAAGTTTTGTAACAATATCTGTTTTGTAGCTGTATTTCTCAATTGATGCTGTTTTTAAACTGGTTTATTTTTAAAACGTGCATCATGGTCAGAAAGAGTATCTCTTTTTAAATCTTCTAAAATTTCAACAAATATTTCTAGGCATCAAGGATAGGCAACATTTTGCCTTGTCTACTTCTCTGACATTGAGCTGTTTCTAGATGCTAAATTTGGCTGCTGTATTTTCATATCTGTAAGGCTGTTCCTGGGTCCGCCCTACAAATAGCCATCCAGGTTTCGAGTTTTCCAAGCAGCAGAGCATGGCTATCCCGCCTTCGACACCCCCGTTCTGTTCTGTGCCCAGGCTCGGGACATTGAGTGGCAGTGAGCTTTCCTTTATTCCCGGTGTGACTGTTGCTTCTCAGGGTCTGGCTTGGGCTCTGATCTTGACATTTATGTCACAGGTGTCACCGGTGAAACTGCTGGGAAACCAGATGGCAGGCCTAACTGAGGTTGGCAGCATCTGCTGTGGTACTCATTGTCCCCGCTACCTGCTCTACTTTCTTCTTCCTGTTGATGTGTTATTGTCTTGTGTGGTTTCAGTCTTTCAGTATTATTTACCTTTCTACAGGTCTTTCCAAATATGAATTCCTTTCTGTAGTTCTTTCCATGCATTTTGTCCCCTTGGAACCCCATCACTCAGGAAGCCTCATGACTTGGCTGCCTTCTTTGGTCCTTCAGGGGACTTTTGCTTAAATGTCACTTCGTCAGCAAGAATTTTCCTTGAGCACCCTATTTAAATTTACAACACACCCTTCTCCCTGGCCCCCTACCCTGATATTTTTCCTTCCCTTTCTTACATTATCTTTTTCCATAGCAATTAGCAGCACCTGCTATATTCCATGTTGAGCTTACTCGTACATAATCTGTATCATTATGTAGATTTATATCTTCTATAGAATATAAGCTTCATGAGGGCAGAATTTTGTCTGTTTTTTGTCCTGTGGGTTACTTACTATATTCTAAGCATCTGGGAGAATACTGGCTCTTAGAACTTTTAAAAAAGTTGCCCTTTTTTATTGTTAAATAACAAATTGCATTGCAAATTCTGAATATCAGACCTCTTTCTAGCTTTGTATCTGGTCTTACTCCTTCTGCTTAGTACAGTGTTATGTGTAAGAGCTTTAAGGGCATAGGGAAAAACTGGATAAGGTGCATCTGCTGTGTGTGTATTAGGTATTTTACTTATCTTGTTTTAATCCTCACTATAGTCCAAGTCCTTTGCCTAAAGAAGCACAGCTAGAAAGTAGCAGAGTAAAGATGCTAACTTTGGAGCCATGTGGCTCCAAAGTTACTGCCTTTTCTTCAGAAGCATGGTGCCCCCAAAATAATAGTAAGTCAACAAGAGCCCCTCAAAATTGATAATGTTGCATAAATCAGGTGTAGCTACAAACTGAGTGCCAAAAATGATTGGTTAAAAAGAGAACTGTAAATGAGCTCCCTAAAAAGATAAGCAACAGCAACATCAAAAGAAGCATATCCAAAACTATTTAGAGCCCAGCACCCTTGACTTAAGTGCCTGGACCTCCAAGGTAACTAACTTAAAAAGGAAAACATGTAAAGACACCTAGGTGACTCGGTTGAGCGTCTGACTCTTGATTTCAACTCAGGTCATGATCTAACGGTTTGTGAATTCAAGCCCCGTGTCGGGCTCTATGCTGACAATGCAGAGTCTCCTTGGAATTCTCTGCCCCTTCTCTGCTCATGTTCTCTTTCTCTCTCTCTAAACAAATAAATAAACTTAAAAAAGAATTTGAAAAGGAAAACATGTATCTGGACACATATTTTGACATGTTCGCTTAAAAAAATATTGTTTACAGTGTGAAACCAACAAAGGCAAATAGATTCTTTCTTGATCATAAAGAGGCAAGAAGAACTCTGCAGTGTTTTCTTACTGTAGTCCAAGAAAGAGTAGTTAATTGTATTTTTAAAACAAGCCAGATTTTATTTGTATGATACTTTTTTACGAGGTCTTCTTTTTGATCTCTTTTGATCTAGTGATACAAATGCAAATTAGGTCTCATTTTTAATTCAGTACCATGTATGTATGGGGAAACCACATGGTGCAATGAGCCCCGGAGACTAGAAGGTGGTCAACAAGTCCAGACAAGTTCCCTGCCCTCATGGGGCCCACAGCCAAGCAGGAGAAGCCACTAATCAGGGAGATAACATGTTCTTTCCCCCAACTTATTTTGGAGAAAGAATCTTCTGTTTCGCCTGGCTTCTAAGTCTTTACGATGGTATACATAGCAGATATACTTTTTCCTACTGAAAATGGTAAAGCTTTACCATTTTCAGTAGGAAAAAATATATGTAGATATAGAAATTATCTATCTATCTATCTATCTATCTATCATCATCTATCTACCTATCTATCTATCTTCTGGTGTTTATAGCATTACCAAGTATCGAGACACTACCATATGACCAATATGTGAATAGAGTACACACTTACTTGTTTTTGTTGACAAGCATTCATCCCTCCCTTGTTCCAGTGATAGCATCCCATCACTACTTTTAAGGAATGTCCCTATACCACCGCCATAATCCTCACTGTTCATAGGTTTTAAGCAAGGTTTCCTTCTAGTTCCAAGGGTGAGACATTTGGTTTAGGGGAAGCCAATCAAAGCACAAAGCACAGCATTACCTAGGACAGAGCGATTACTTCAGGGATGGGCATGTGACCCAGCTGGAGCCAGTGGGATGCAATGAGAGTTTTTCTGTGTCTTATGCCTATTGGATTTAAGTCTGGGAAGTTGGGAGGCTGCAGCTGCTATTGAACCTTACTACAAATAAGGGTTGAATATCTAAAAAAGCTATCACCATGGAAGTCAGAGCCAAAGAATGCAGCATAACTAGGTAACAGTTATGGTAATATCAGCTGTATTCCAGAATCATTCCATGCCTAAAGCTAGCCCCTGACAATAAAGCTTGAACTAATGAATTTCCTTTTCCTTTTCCTTTTCCTTCCTCCCTTCTTACTTTCTTTCTTCTTTCCTTCCTTCCTTCCTTCTCTCCTTTCCTCCCTCTCTCCCTCCTTTCTTTCCTTCCTTCCTCTTTCCTTTCTCTCTCCCTTCCTTCCTTCCTTCCTTCCTTCCTTCCTTCCTTCTTCCCTTCCTCCCTGCCTCCCTCCATCTCTCTCTCCCTTCCTCCTTTCCTCCCTTCCTTCCTTCTTTCTTCCTTCCTTCTTCCTTCCTTCCTTCCTTCCTTCCTTCCTTCCTTCCTTCCTTCCTTCTTTCTTTCTTTTCTCCAGCCAGTTTGAGTCACTCTTTTGTCTCTTGTAACCAAAAGAGACTTGCTAGAGTAACTAAAAAATTCTTTTTGGCTCTATCTTCTCCTTGCTTGTTTCCAACAAATACATTTTCTAATGAAAATGATGAACCCAGAAAATATCTTGATTTAATAATTAGGACCGTTTCTGGATATAATTGGTACCACCGCCTAATTTTTATTTAAATCTTTATTTCAGGCTTTAATTGCATGAGCAGGTGTTTCTTTTTATGACTAAATAAAGTTCACAGATTTTTGGTGTCAGACTTTGAGTTTGAATCCTGAATTCATGATCTTAGGTGACTTTTTCTACCCACGGTGTACTGCCTTTCTTCAGTTTTCAAATCAGGATAGTGAAAGAATATATTTGATAGGATGTGGGAAGGATGAAGTGATACCATATATTCAGACATGTTTGCCCAGTCAGTCACTGGCAGATAGTAAGCCCTCAATCATCACTATGTCATTAATTGAAAGACTGGCATTTAGGATTTCACTAGCTGTTCAGTTTTCTTCTGGCTGCTTTTCAGCCACTAAAATCATAGATAAAATAAGGTTGATGTCCCATTAAGGTAATTTCATTTCAACAGAAACTTTATTTGTATAGCACAAAGACCATCTCTTTGTTGAGTTAGCAAAGCACTATATTGGATATCAGATACTCTGGGGCTAAGGCTAATGTTAAATTCCACTGTCCGTAAGACTTTCATTGATATAATTGCTGTTTTATGAGTTTTTATTTTTAACGTTCATTATTTACTTTCTCTTTTTACTCTTAATTTCAATTATTTGTATTGATGGAATGATTTCTGGCATATGAAATTAAAAGCATGAACAGAAACTTAATCTGTTAGCAAAATTAATTTTTGAAATCAGCAAAGTCTTAACGTTTCGTTCTAAGAGCCTGTGGAAGATCAAAACTCCCATTAGTGAAAAATTTGGGCGGCTTCAAACACACGGCTCTGTGTACGTACACAGAGTACACGGAGAGAGGTTTCTCTCTTCACAGTTCCCCCGCCCTCTAGTGGTAGTTATAAAAACGCCATTTTGTAGTCCCCAAACAGGAAATGCCTGTTCTTACTTCAGTTACCAGAATCCTTTTACAGGAAGTTAGGTGTGGTCTTTGAAGGAGAATTTAAAAAAAAAAAAAAAAAGAAAAGAAAGAAAGAAAGAAAGAAAATGAAAAAAAGAAAAAAAGAATGATGGAATTTTAGCTGCAGTCTTCTTGGTGCCAGCTTATCAATCCCAAACTCTGAGTGTAAAAGATTCTGCAGGGGTAATGTTTTAATATTCTTATTATGCTTATTCTCTGTGATGCTTCTCTACCTTTACAGTACAATCCTTGGGGGAATCTGCAGAGGACCACTTTCATTTTGAAGCTGCTGGCTGCATGTTTTAGCATGTCTCTTCTATTAGAGCATACAGGCATGGCAGTTTCCTCCATGGAGTATGCATGGACCTTCTTCATGCTTATGTCTGTTGAGGCATGAGGGTCTCTGGGGATGGGTGAGGTAAAATAGAGATGTTTTGGAGATAGTGTGATACTGAGAGAGCAGTCTGCTAGCTGGTGGCTGAAAGGTCCTACTCTACTTCAAAAAAAAAAGTAGAAACGGTACAGTAGCTTATGTTATTTTAAATTTCCCTGTTTGATTTGGCATATGCTACAGAAATGCTCTGGATATTAATACATTTACTCTCAGAAAATGCACTTCATATAATTAAATGGCAATTCTCATTGCTGTAGGATGGGGGTTAAAATGGATGGATATTTTAAAAGGAAGGAAAAATAGGTAAGTGAGCATATACAGATGGCATTCAGGAGTTAAGATTTTGGTTGTATGATTTCAAAAATCATAGAAACTCTTGCCACTGGTTCAGAGATAACATTCGGAATGATTGGTGTGCTCTGTTAAGTTATATATGTTAGTCTAGTAAAATAAAATTAGAATACAGTAAACCTCCATTTATGTTATTGCAAAGACCAACAAAATAGGAGTTTGTTTAAAAGATAAACTATTTTACACTTGTTATTTTTTCCAGTCCAAATCTGCTATTGAGATTTTTATGAAATGGGCACTATTTGAGAAAATGAACTATTTCTACAGTATTTCCTAAGGTGTTGCAAATTTGTTAATTTAAGAAGCAATTATACTAGTTAGCAGCAGGTTGCTAAGCCTGGGGGGTCCAAGATCCAGACCTCTGACGTGGATGACTTCCTGCCCGGTTTGGCAGGAGCTGGATCCCTTCCTGTGCAGCTTCCGAGCAGTTCCAAATGCAATCGGGCATCCCCCGCTCCTTCCTGTTCCTTTGCTTTCAAGCAGTATCTACCTATGTTTCCATAGCCTGGCATTTCAGGATTTCCAGAGCTCTTTACCAGGTGCGTTGATTTTGAATAAGCTATTAAAGGTGGAAAAGTAGGCCAAAGGGAACATGGAAAAAAATGGAGAGATACATGCAAGATCCTTGCATAGCCCAAGTTCTATAATTTTGGGTGATTATTCATCTGTTGTTCTGGATCTCTGATATTTTTTTTCAGAAAGGATGCTGAAAAAGATGGCTGCCAAAATATTCATACAAGTGAAACAGCAAGCACAAACCAGTATCCTCCATTTCTGAGCTCGAAATTGGATATTTTCACTTAAAACATTTTGGGAGTGGGAAACTAGATTACCTCATAGACATCTACTGGATGTGGAAGACAGATCTCCATGCAAGCAAATGAATGCGTGCATGAGAATCCCCTGAATGCCAAATACAGCTTCCTTAGTAAATATTACAGACAGATTGGTTTATATATTTTATCTCTGTATCATGTAATTGTCACAGTTACCTTTTATCCTAATGACTGTTGCTTCTCTCTCTCTCTTTCTCTCTCTCTCTTTCTCTCTCTCGTTTCCATAGCACTTTTTTATGCAAGGAGCTAAACAGTGATTAAAGGAGCAGGATGAAAAGATGGCACAGTCAGTGCTGGTACCACCAGGACCTGACAGCTTCCGCTTCTTTACCAGGGAATCCCTTGCTGCTATTGAACAACGCATTGCAGAAGAGAAAGCTAAGAGACCCAAACAAGAGCGTAAGGATGAGGATGATGAAAATGGCCCAAAGCCAAACAGTGACTTGGAAGCAGGGAAATCTCTGCCATTTATTTATGGAGACATCCCTCCAGAGATGGTGTCAGAGCCCTTGGAGGACCTGGACCCGTACTATATCAATAAGAAAGTGAGTTTTTAGACACGTTGTCTTTACTTCCCCCACTTCCTAACTGGCTCTGGGCTAGTCACACAGATGTCTGGTAAAGAATGATGTGCCTCTTCCCCTCTGTCTGAAGTATCACTAGGATGCTGAGTGGGCTTGAGCATGTAATGGACCCATTATCCTACAAGTCTTTTGGAAGCACTCATCTGAACCTACAGTCCCGGGACAAAACAGAACTAAAGAAGCATCATGTAGTTGATAACTGAGGAAGGGCAAAAAGTCTATTCAGCTTACGGTACAATGAAGCAAAAAGTGAAAACAAGGGTTATATTATATTATATTATATTATATTATATTATATTAATTTCCAGGAGCAGTATCTAAATTCATTTTTACAATCTCAACCTCTAAGTAAGTTATTTTGGTCATCAGCAGGATTATGCCTTCATACCATAGACTGCCCTTCCGATGGCTCTCTGCAGAAGAAATAATAGTAGGTGACTTAAGTACCCCCAAAAGAATCTCATCCAAAAACACACCTGGAAAACTCTGAAGTTTTCACGAAAATTGTTATCAAAATTAAGAAGTAATCAAAGCCCCATTTTCATGCTTTTTGCGAATTATAAATATGGTTTTAAAATACTGCTATCAAAACTTGATAAGGATGCTAAGAATTCCTATGGCATCGACTACATTTTTTTTTCTCTTTTAAATGCTCGGATCACTTACCAAATTTAGGAAAGTTAATAGTGCTCAGAAAAAGCACCTATCATCGTGTTGCATGTTGATAGTGTATTACTATAGTATTTTATAATGCAAAATTTTAAATAATGGTCTCACCTTTTTCCTTAAACGTTCTTAATTTTAATACTAAGATCCTAAATTCTGCCTTATATGTTGTGTTTTCTTTTTCAGACATTTATAGTATTGAATAAAGGGAAAGCAATCTCTCGATTCAGTGCCACTCCTGCCCTGTACATTTTAACTCCCTTCAACCCCATTAGAAAACTAGCTATTAAGATTTTGGTACATTCATATCCTTTTTCAAACAGTTGCTTATATGATTTTGTTCTTTGACTGAATTATTGAGCTGGGAATCTTTTTTTTAAATATGTGTGGTTGGCAACATGATGTGCTCTTTTTTTCTTTCCTCTTACTCAACAGTTAGCATATTGCAAATGGGATCATAGGTAAGTGAACCTGTTTTCCTCATCTTCTTGAAGTTCGCCTCTCCCCAACTTACTACATCTTTCTTCTCTACTCCTCTGTGTCCTTCTAAATTACTTGTTACATCCAAGACTTCTTCATTAATGTTGATCATGTTGCAAGGCTCTCATTTTATAAGTCTTCATATTTTACAATGGTAGGCAATGGGTAACCTCCATGAGCTAATTTTCCTTACTGCTTTCATATTTGGAAACTATATACATAATCTGAATGGAACAATTTTATATCTTTTTGGTCTGAGTTGTACTACTTTCTGCTTTTTATTTCAGCACTTGAAAACTTTGAGTTAGTAAATGTTTATAATTGTAACTGTATACACACTGGCCTTTCAAATATATCTCCAAAAATTTTCCCCAACAGCATCCCACTGATCTTCTTTTTTCTTTCTTTCTTTCTTTCCTTTCCTTTCCTTTTTTTTCCCTTCCCTTTATTTCTTCTTTCTTTCTTTCTTTCTTTCTCCCTTTCTTTTTTTCTTTTTCTCACTTGCTGCCATGTTTTATTCAAGTCACATGTCCTGCTACAATTTTGTCTCTCCAAAGGCTTATTGTCTGTCAACCCATATACATCCTCATTTTATTCTTCATTCTCCTTATTGAAGTCACTACTTCTAGAAATGAGATTGATGACACCTTGGTGGGAGATGGTAATATGAAGTTAAATAGAGTAGTTGTGAATGAGAGGTTTTATTTTAGGTGAGGGATAGTGGTCTGACTGATAGCCAGCCCTGAGAAAACCAGGAGGCAAAGATTTGGAAGACTTGGGCTATGCCAGGCAGGGACTTTTACAGGAAGAACACTTAAACCTTGGGATAAGGATTGATACACATCAGGAACCAGAGGTAAGATTCCTGAAAGGGAAACGGAAATCTAAGCAGAGTCTCAGAGCAACTTTTAATGTTATTTCTTCTTTAGAAAGAGTCCATGACATGATAAGGCTTTCGATGTGAAAGCTCGCTACCCCCAGTAGGCTGAGAAAATGTTTGAAATAGATAAGGTAAGGAATTCTGAAGATAGGATAAACTTGGTACAGGAAACTCGTTTCAGTTCTGGGTGGGAGGGCTGTAAATCATGTCCTGGGACTTGACTGGCAGTGTGGTAAATGATGTTTTCAAAAGCACAGCATTTTAGAATTTAGTCTCCTTTTAACATCTAGTTCATTCCCCTTCTTCCCCTATGTCCTTTGCATAGACATCAACATATTTTAATCTGAAAAGCTTTAAGACTTAATACTTTTTTTGTGAATTATCTAAAGCAATATTTCCTTACTTCTGTTTTTCAAGAAGAGAACCCAGTGGTATGGGGGATAAAGATCTATGAGTTAGCATTAGAAATGAATAAAAAGGGGTGCCTGGGTGACTCAATCATTTAAGTGTCCAACTTCAGCTCAGGTCATGATTTCATGATTTATGAGTTTGAGCCCCACGTTGGGCTCTACGTTGGCAGTACGGAGTCTGCTTCAGATTCTCTGTCATCCTCTCTCTCTGCCCGTCCCCTGCTATTGCATTCTCTCTCTCAAAACTAAATAAATAAACATTAAAAAAAGAAAGAAATTAATAATAAAGTTACTATTAGATTTGGGTCTCCTGAATTATAAGCCATGGTCTATTATTATGTTTTGGGTATTTGTAATCTTTGCACTAAATAAACCTTTCCATAAATTATTTATTATATTTTTAAATAACTATATGCCCTTTATATAAACATTTTTATATGAAATTATGTGAAAACTCAAACTTATGTCTAATGCTGTGTTAAAACTAGATACTGGGAGAATAAGTGTTGAATAAATAAGTGACTCATGAAGCAGAGGTTGGAGAATTATACGCAAAACAAGTAACAAAATGGAGGGTTTGAATAGATGAGAAAAAATTGATTTTGTCCTGAACCTGAGTGAGGAGACAGAATTAAGAAAGCCCAATATTAAAGAAAAAAATCAGTTTTTGTTTTAACCATTTTGTGTGGAGATCATGTATTTCTTTGAAAATGTCATGAAAGCCATCATCTAACTCCAAAAACTTCTATGAACTTAGGGAACCCATGAGTCCTAATTTAAGACCCTTTGAGAAAAGAGACTCCTGGTGGTAGAGGACAAGGGCAGTTATAGAAGTTTCAATCAGGAAAAAGAAAAAAGAAAGAAAGAAATTTCAATCAGAGAATCTGGGCATTGAGGACATAGATTATAGTGGGGGCTCTCTGGCTCTCTGGGAATCAAGACACAACTTGAATTTGAGGGTTTGCACCGGCTTCCTTGAAGAAACAAAACCCCGGGGCAGAGTTGTTCAGAGGACTGCAGTGATGTGAATTGCAATGTGAAGGTAGCCAGGTAAATTTATGAGATTTGCTAAAGTGAACGATAAGAAGCTTATAAATGGCTGATAAGCCGCAAATGTCTTCCAATGTAGAAAAAGGTAGACTCTTTAAAACCTCTAATTACCTGAATAAAAATACTATATTTCACATATCTCATCTTGGAGTACAGATAGAAGAAAAGAAAAGGCAAGTGTACTAATAGTCTAAGATAAGTTCTTCAGTCTTTTGATGACAGTGACATACTTGATAGGAAAGCCTAGTAAACTTTGATGTATATAATACTGTAGTGTTTGCAAGTGATTCGGTTAGTGATTTTGTCTTTTATTCTTCACAACAGAAGCCCTCTGCTCAAATCCTGGTTTTCTGACTTCAAGCACATGCCTTTTGCTGTAAGGTAAAAATGCTTGGAGATGGTGATGGTGGGTTTGGGCACAGTTAAGAGGTCATTTGTGTATTTATTATCATTAACTTCTAAACAAGAAAGTGCCCATTCACAATAAAGAAAATTGTATTTTGAGCCTAGACTAATGTCTCTATTTCCGAAGAAAATCCTGTCTTGTTTCTTAAAGAGCTGTTATCTTCATTAGAAGCTGTTGCATATCAAATTAGCTTTGTTTCTTGACTTTGGCAGAATGAGAAGTTATACTTATGCTTACTATATTTGCGCCAGGGTGTATTTTAAAAACTGAAAATGCTTTTGATATGCCTAATATCTTGTTTTGATAGTTAAATAAAATATGGTTATAGTTTCTAGATCATAAACACGTTTTTAAAAATCCATATTCCTAAAATTCTTGTCAGAAATGTGTTTCATGTTAGTTTTTATTATTTTAGCTACGTATGCTTATTCCCTTTTATTTTTCATTTGTTACTCATTTGTTTGTTCATTTGAAAATATTTTTTAAGTACCTACTATATGGCAGGTGTTCTTCTGGCATTGGGATGCAATACTGAACAAAACCAAGTTCCTGCATTAGTGTAGCTACATTTGTGTATATGTGTGTGTTTGAGAGCTAGATCATATGTCAGCTAGTGATAAGTGATATTAAGAAAAATAAAACTGTATAAAAACAGAAGAATGGTAAGGTACTGTTTTAGATCATATGACCAGGGAAGTCCTCTCTAAAAATAGAGCATCTGAGTAGAGATTCAAAGGAAGGGAGACAGTGAGAAATGGAAATGTAGGGGAAAGGTAAGTGTAAGGAGAATAGCAAATATGAAGGCCAAGTATGAAGATAGAAATGCACCTGGTATGTTCAAGAATCATCAAGGAGTCCAGAGTGGCTGGGACAGAGTGGGAAAGGCAGGGTGTAGTAGGAGACGAAGTCAGTGAGAGTGGAGAGCAGGAGCTGCAGCTGTAGAACATGATGAGAACACCAACTTCACTTTGAAGGAGATGCAGAGTGATGGCTGAAGGATTTCCAGCAGAAGAATATCATGATCTGACTCACATTTTATAAATACCACTCTAGCTGCCGCATGGAGAACAGACTACGTGGAGGGAAAGAAGACAGATCGGGGGCCTTCTGCCATGATGAAGGCAAGGGATGCTGATGGCTTAGTCTATGGTAGAAACCATGAGGGTGGCAGAATGGCATCAAACTTGGATGTGTTTTTCAGAAGGGCTAACAGGATTTTCTGAGCAGTTGGATTAGACGTGAATATATTTTTGAGATGGCTATTAGTCAGTGGAGGAGTTGAGTACATAGATGGATATGTAAGTCTGGAGTTCAGAAGAGGGCTGGGCTGGAGATAAAACTGCAGGAGACAGCAGTATTCACATGGTATGTAAAGTCATGCCAGCGACCTGTGACACTCCAAATCACACAGCTAGTGTAGACTGCTGGTGATTCACACAGAGTAAGAAAATGAAAAATAGCTGTCGGTATCAGAAAACCTGGATTCAGACCCCGCCTCAGAAATTTACCTATTGCTTTATGACCTTGAGCCAAGTTATTACAACTGTTTTGAATCTCAGTTCCTCAATTTATAAAATTGTAGTCAAAATTCATACACTAATGCTAATAAAATATATGATAAGTACCTGGCCTCATGACGAGCACATAGTAGGTGCTTGATGTGTGGTTGCTATGATAGCTATTTTGGTTGCAGTAGCTACCATCCAAGCAGTAACTACTGCAAGATTAGTAAAGGAAAACTCTCATACTGCCTAAAGAATTCCACAAAGAATACTGTATAAATCACTACTCGCTCCCAGCTTCACTTTGCAAACAAAATGTTCATATAGCACCAGAGTTTGGAGCTGTAAGTGACTAAAACACAATCTGATTGGTTTCAACCTTCTCATTTTGCAGACAATTTAATTGAGTCCCCAGACACATTTGCTCCCTTTCTAAGCCTATATTTTATATCAGTGACAGAGCTAAAACTTCAGACCAGGTCTTCTGACTCTCAGCCGGGTGCCCTTTGCATTTTCCACCTAACAGAAGACTCTCAGGTATAACGTACTAGATTCATTGCCAATATTGCTGTCTGTATGCATTCCAAAGGTTATTCTCAGTGGCTAATTCATTAACTAACAAGTAGACTTTTCCGCTCATTCAAAAATTATATGCTATTTATGTAGAAATAAAAAATGTTATGGTTTTCCATGCAAAGAACTAGGTAGATCTGTAGGAGAGGAGGGGAGGAAACTTATGATTTCCATTTCCCCTGCTTGTGATGCTCAAAAGTTACCACCCATTATCACATAGTTAAGGAGATGGTTAATCATAGAATGAAACAAATCAAGAGTTAAAAGTATATATGTGACATTTTGTCAATATTTCTGCTGGGCTAGAAATATGCACTGATATGTAGAAAGAGGCCTCTCCTACTCTGCTCTGAATTTTCCACTTTTATGTTAAAAAAAAAGAAAACAAAACAAACTCTGACATCAAATTGTTTTCTCCCTCTAGTTTAGAGTTAAACATTCCTCTGCAACTTCTCCAGATATTATATAACATTACAAAGTCCCTGAACAGACTCATAAACTATGTCTTTCCCTTCTTTAAGAATAACAACAACAACAACAAAAAGCAAAAAAAAAATGGGTCGCCTGGGTGGCTCAGTCAGTTAAGCATCCGACTTCAGCTCAGGTCATGATCCCACTGCTCATGGGTTTGAGTCCCACATCTGGCTCTATGCTTGCAGCTTGGAGCCTGGGCCCTGCTTCAGATTCTGTCTCTGTCTCTCTGCCCCTCCCCCACTCAAGCGCCCGCGTTCTCTCTCTCTTTCTCTCTCTCTTTCTCAAATATCAACTTAAAAAAACACTAAAAGAGGAATAATAGAATGATTTAATAAAAAATGATTACTAGTAATAAAAATAATTATATCTTCTAAGGGAAGTATTAAGACTATATTTATGTAAGAAAACTGATCTTCACAGAATTAACTTGCTGGAGCCCATGTGGTTGGTAAAGGAAGCATCTGGTCCATCTTTCATTGCTTTAAAGATCATGTTACTCCATCCTATCTACACAGAACTGAGGGTAGCGATGTCAATATTTTAAATATTCAGGTTCCATGTCAAAGGCTACATAAACCATCTTCAGTAGAGACTTGAAGTTTCATTTAATCATATACACACAGAAAATATTTTATATTTGCCAACTGACAGGTTAATATCAATCAAATCAAAGATTAACACATTTTCATCAAGGTATAAATAAATTAATAGAGGGGTGCCTGGGTGGCTCAGTCAGTTAAGCATCTGACTTGAGCTCAGATCATGATCTTGAGGTTCATGAGATCCAGCCCCGCATCGGGCTCTGTGCTGACAGCTAGGAGCCTGGAGCCTGCTTCAGATTCTGTGTCCCCCTCTCTCTTTGCCCCTCCCACACTCATGCTCTGTCTCTCTCTGTCAAAAATAAATAAACATTAAAAAAAATTTTTAATAATAAATTAATAGATGTAAAAACTCCTTTTTCCCTGAAATTATATAAGGTTAGTCTGCTTCCATTTTATTTTATATTCCAAAGCTCTTAAGGAAATATTGTTTTGGGATACATTGTTGTTTTGAAAAATATACTCTAGTTGATGTCTTGGCCTGTATATTTAGAAAATAATACAAGATTTACAGGTTTTGTTACTAGTTCTTGCCCCTTGAAAGCCCCCTTGATGTGGAGTTTCTATACTTTTTCAATGTGTGGTATCACCAATGCAAAACCCATACCTACATTTTTTTCGTATCTGTATATTTATTATGATTATCTGAAACCCTACAAAAAGTCACTCACCAAATTCCAAGAATTTTAAAAGTATGTGACTGATAAAATTAGTCCATAGTGATTTTTTAAAATTGATGAATAATGACACACCCTATTTAGAGATACCTATTAAATCAAAAGCAGAAAACCTAAATCTAGTTATCTTTTGTTTTAAAAGCAAAATAGTTTACGGGGCGCCTGGGTGGCTTGGTCGGTTAAGCGTCCGACTTCGGCTCAGGTCATGATCTCACGGTCCATGAGTTTGAGCCCCGAGTCCGGCTCTGTGCTGACAGCTCAGAGCCTGGAGCCTGTTTCAGATTCTGTGTCTCTCTCTCTCTCTGCCCCTCCCCTGTTCATGCTCTGTCTCTCTCTGTCTCAAAAATAAATAAACGTTAAAAAAAATTTTTTTTAAAGCAAAATAGTTTTATTTCCTTTCCTTTCCTTAGTGTCTCTCAGGATCTCTAACTTAAATGTATTTTTTATTATTAAAAGGATAGTCAGGTAATGTGGAAAATTCCTGTTTGAGTATAAATGCTTTATTAATTGTGACTTATGGGACAATAATCATTTCTATTATTTGTTAATATTGAAATATATATTTTACTTCATTATTTAACTAAATTCTACCATTTTAAAGAGTAAATAGGGGCACCTGGGTGGCTCACCCAGTTAAGCATCTGACTCTTGGTTTTGGCTCAGGTCATAATCTCATGGTTCATGGGTTCGAGCCCCACACTGGACTTTGCACTGGCAGTGAGGATCCTGCTTGGGATTCCCTCTCTCTCTCCCTCTCTGCCCCTCCCTCACTCATTCACGCTTTCTCTCTCAATAAATAAATAAACTTTTAAAAAAAGTGAATCTTGCTTAGCTTAAAAAAAAGGGTACATATTTTTTAAGGGTCATAAAACCATGGCTCAGGTTATTATGTGACATAAATACCACGAGGCTGTTAATTTCTACCTTATGTTTGCCTTCTGTCCTTTCTTTCAAAAAAAAAAGTGTAGAGACTTTTGTACTCAATATATTTGAAGACAGATTTCATGCTGTATTTTTATCCCATGTCAATCAATACATCATCGAAAATCATTAGAAAGGAAAACTGTTATTCCGTTTAGTAATAAATGAGTTGCAAAATTTATTTCATTCAATAGTCAACTGACTGTGCAAAATGGCAAGCATATAGTGGCGAACAGTACAGACATGGTATCTGCCCTCCCAAAACTGGCAATGTAGTAGAAGAAAAGACCAGCATTAAAATTAGTCATTGCAAGACTAGTAAAAGATGCTTCAGGGATATACAACTGGTAGACCTAAACAGGTGAGGTACTATGGTGAATAAATTTCTACCAAAAATCATTTTTAAAATGAGTACTGAAGAACAAGTATGAGTTGGCTATAGTGCGGGAGAGAACATTTCCTGGCAGAAGAGGTGGCGTTTGCAAAGACCCTTCTTTGAGAATGAGAATATTACATTAGATGATCTAAAACAATTACAGTAATACAGGACTGGGCAGAGTGAAATCAAGAGTAAAGAATACAGGGGCACCTGGGTAGCTCAGTCAGTTAAGCGTCCAACTCTCGATTTCGGCTCTGGTCATGATCTCACCATTTGTGAGATCAAGCCTCGTGTCCAGCTCTTTGCTGACAGGCAGGACCAGCTTGGGATTCTGTCTCTCCCTCTTTCTCTGCCCCTCCCCAATGTGCATGTGCACAGGCTTTCTCTCTCCCTCAAAATAAATAAACATTTTTTAAAAAGAGTAAAGAATACAAAATTAGAGGAATAGACAAGGGCTGGACCTTCTAGAACCTAGACTGTGTTAAAACATTTGATCATCATCCCAAGAATAGTGGAAAGCTATTAAAATTATCTGAATTGCATTTACATGGGTCATTTTGGCACAGTATGCAGAATGGATTGAAAGGAACTAAACGTGGGTTCAGAGAGACTAGTTTGGAGGAAACTGCAGTAATCTCAGTCACACTTGGTGGGCACTTGACTTTGTAGTGATATGGGGATGCAAAAGTGCACTGAATTCAGTGATAGCAGATAGAGTTGATGGTACTTGGTGCTAAATTGGATGTAGAGGTCTAGGGAGAGAGAAGAATCCAAGATTGTTTCTAGGTTCTGGCTAGATCATGGGATATTTTATAAGATGCAGGGAATCAAAGGTGCAGTCCTGGGTGGGGTGGTGGAGGGGGAAAGGCACTATGAAAAGATATTTTTAGTCCAGTTTTAGAACCCAAAATCTTGTAATTATTTTGAAATATTAATGAGATATGCAGTGCAGATGTCATTTGAACACTTGGTTGTGTAGAGTTCAGAAGAAAGGCCTAAACTGGAGAGAAACAGTTGAGACGGTGTGTACATAAATGGCCCTTGAAGCTCTGTGGGTTGATGAACTCTACTAGGATGAATAAAGGAGAGGGGAGAAATGGCCGAGATACTCGTCTCCTTCTCAAAAGGAAATTGCAACATTTCAAAGGATACAAAGAAATTGTTGCCCTTGAGGCCTAAGGAAACCAGAGGATTAGGACCTCATGAAAGAGAAGGGAAGAAAACATGAAAAAGGTAAGAATCTTCCTTGCTGAATACTGCTGAGAAAGCAAATCAAATAAGAACTCAAAATTGCCCTTTTGTTTTTAGTGGCAAAACATGCAGAGTCTGCCATCGTTAGAAAGAAAAGCTAGTCAGCTAAGAATGGTACGGATGCATGAGGGGGAAAAAAGATAAACTGCTTTTTCAAGAAGTTTGGCTGTGAAATCCAGAAAAGTTAAGGCGGTAAGCAGTTAAAAAAGATTTGGGATTACAAGAAAGTCTGCCCTCCCCCAAGACAAGAGAGGCTCAAGCAAGTTTATGTTGATAAGAAGCCCCCACTAGTGTGGGAGATAATGAAGGTAAGAGAAAAGATGAGAGATTTCTGAAGTATTCTGGAAAGGAAGAAGATGTCCAGAGTATGAGTGGGGGGAATTGAAAACATTCCCTGTTGAAACAGGAAGGAAGAAAGGATAAGTCCAAAAACCTCCAGAGTTTATCAACTCAGGGGTGGAAAGTAGAGATATGGCAGTCTATCTTTTCTCTCAGTGAAGTCAGAGATAAGGACATCAGCTTCAGGTGGGGAGGGAAGGAAGAGGGTTGGAGGTCAGAGGGGATTGGAGAATGTTTGAATTGGAGAATGAATGAAATGAAATTGTCTTTGCAGAGGGTAGGAGATGGAGCTAAGTGGAGAAATGCAGGACTGTGTAGAGGACTGTTGAGGTTCAGAATCATGCATTTAGAATGGTGCCGATCTGCCAAAGAGAGTTATTTTCTCTAGTAGAACCTTGCAGGCCAGCAGACACAGAAGGTCTTCTGGCTGTATATACTAATAGCGAATCATCTTCAATTTTATCTTATTTTTTGTTTATTTTTAGCAATTAAGGAAAAATAGGTTTCTTCGAGATGGTGTTTCTTAGTGTTCTCTAGGTTGTAGTGCCCTCACGTGGCTGATCGACATCGTTCACTTAGGACTGTTTGCATGTGGATGCATTTGAACAAGCTGAGAATTAAGCATGCGCCTTATATCACTGTTAGTAAAAGCAAAAAATGAATTCTTGCTTTGACTTAAGGCAGTTGTAGGTGCAAAGAAACTTCCATTATAGATTAATGCAACATTGACTACTCACTGGCACATTTTACTGCACTTAAAATCATGTTACTATTTTGTTATGTGTCAGTAATGTGAAAATGTATAATAAAAATTACAAGTAATTAGGGTTACGAATAGCATTTATTCAATCTCGGGGATTTTTATCACTGTGTTTAAGTTTACATCAGTAAAGGTTGTTGTTTTCCATAATTACAACTGAATCTTTCTTGTGCTTTTTATTATATATGAAAGTCATTTTAATTGATTACTGAATATTTTCGCATAGTTTTTGTTGTTGTTTTTCAGTGTAAAGGAAAGTGAAAGACATTGGCTATGTCTACAAAGGCCAAGTGGGTACAGTGACACAAACCAGATGTTATAAGTAGTGTTCTTTATGATTCAGGAAGTTAGGAAAGTAATTTATTGAGCACATTAAGTGTAGGAGCTTTTGCATATTTTAACTAATCCTCATAGCAATCCTGTGAAATGGTTATTTTTTCTCACTTTTATAGAGAATTGAACCAACTATTAGGTTCAATAAGTCATTTGGCCACAATTACAAACCCAAGAAATGCCATCACTAATACCAAGCACCTTTTCTTACTGTTCAGAATTTTATGAGCACTTATACCCTCCACTCAGAAAGGATCTTATTAAAGGCATTCTGCCAAAATGATCATTTTAATGGAATTATAATGCATTTAATTCATCACTTAAATTCTTTTGTTGAATTTTTGTCGGGATTTACAGACATGCTGAACTTGCAGTTCAGTTGTTGAGTCTGTCATTTAAAAAAAAAAAAACTTAAATTGATAAATTATTTACCGGTGAACCCAAATCTTTATTCTCAATTATTAAAAACACCTAAATGGCCTCAAAATAGTTGATGACTTGGCCTGACATGGCCTAAATATGTGGTTGTTGAATTACAGAAATGGAAAAGATGAACTGAAGAATAAAATAATAAGAGCATAAAAGTTCTAAACTTCATGGTGTAAAAGGCAAGGTGGGGCATAAGAGTGAGATTTCCCATTGATCTTTGTCTTCCTTGACAATACTCTTCTACTTTATTCAATGTGCTCATTATGTGCACCATTCTTACCAACTGTGTATTTATGACCATGAGTAACCCTCCAGACTGGACAAAGAATGTGGAGTAAGTAGAAAATAAAAAATATTTTTCAGTATTGTCAACCCTTGTATTTTAAATTACGATCTTGAGACCCCATCATTTTCTTTAGCAAATCATACTAGCTACTCCTAACCAGACAAGTTTAAACAATGATTCAAAGTTCATTTCAACCACGACTTTCCCATAGGGCAAAGCTTGCAGTGGCTCATTCATTAGCTCAAATTACTGCACTTGTTCAACTGCCAATATTTGCAGCCCTTTATCTTCCTTGTGAGTCTCATACCCTTCTGAATGTCATCAGTGATTACTAATAGCCAATGGTAAAAATTATGCCTAGTTTGTATGTTCTTTTTGTCATGGCTATCACTTTTCTATGTTTTATCAGTATATATGTCACGGCTCTAAATGATGCATATTTTATGAAATGCAGTGCTTCATTAATTTGGGGGTTAATACCTATTTGCTTAAATCAGACTCAAAGCTAGAGTATTTCAGGTACTGTCCTATAGAACCATATTATTTGGGGAAGAAAAGAAGCATATTATTTGGGCCCTCAAATTAGTTCATGTAGCAAATACAATACTTATTTACTTATAGTCAATGAGAATGTCTCTCAGAATGTAATGTTTCTTTTGCCTTAAACTCTACTTAAGCTTCTTACATCATTGGGAGACTAGTATAGACCCATCTGAAAGCTTCTAATTTTTTTTTTTTTTGTTAAGTTTCCTTTAAAACATGTACATGTAAATTACATACTAGATCTTTAATGTGGGCTTGGCTATTTCCTCTCAGGTACACCTTTACAGGAATTTATACTTTTGAATCACTTATAAAAATACTTGCAAGGGGCTTTTGTTTAGAAGATTTCACATTTCTGCGGGATCCATGGAATTGGTTGGATTTCACAGTCATTACTTTTGCGTAAGTATCTTAATACATTTTCCACCCTGGAATAATAAATCACTGATGGGAGCCCATGCTGTATTTCTCCTTGGTGGCTTCCATTGACAGATCAAGCATTTTTCTTAGTTATCATGGGAATTTAGAATATTTTTCTTCTAATCAATTATGCACTTTGGAGAAATTAGGAATCTAGTAGTAAATTATCTAACTTTTGATTCAGTTTGCACTGTAGAGTAATAAAATTTCCGAAGTAACATAGACTATGATTGAAGACAACACCCTTTTTCTCTTAATTGGGAAATCTGATGCCAACACTCATTGAAGTTGAAAAGGTCTTGATGAAAGACCAACATAGACTTAGATTTCCCTAAATTCTGAATAACTCTGATTTAATTCTACAGGTATGTAACAGAATTTGTAAACCTAGGCAATGTTTCAGCTCTTCGAACTTTCAGAGTCTTGAGAGCTTTGAAAACTATTTCTGTAATTCCAGGTAAGAAGAAACTGGTATAAGGTGGTAGGCCCCTTATATCTCCAACTGTTTCTTGTGTTTTGTTATTGTGTTGTGTGTGAACTCCCTATTACAGATATGTGACAGAGTTTGTGGACCTGGGCAATGTCTCAGCGCTGAGAACATTCAGAGTTCTCCGAGCCCTGAAAACAATTTCAGTCATTCCAGGTGAGAGCTAGGTTAAACACCGAGGCTGACTTTAGCTGCATTGGCACTACAATCACAGCTTTTGTGCATAGCCTTTTGTTGTCAGATGTTGCAAATCAATATGTAAAAACGCAAGAATCAGGACATCATATTTTGGATGGATTTGATTCTTTGCTTTTTTACTTCTTGCTTTCTTTAAGACCGTTCTAAATCAGCCTTTGAGTTTAACAAGTTTTTGCATGAGGCATTTGCAGTAACAGGCTACATGGTTTGCATCCCGTAACGTCAAGCTTTCCGCATAGAAGCTAAACTATGAGGCATTCAGACTCATGCAAATTTGACCATGTAGGTCCAAAACTGGTGATTATCTTATCTGCAGATAAATGAAAGAGTGAGAGATAGCATGAGTGCTGCATGGGGCTCAGTTTTCAGATGTCTTCCTTTTTTAACCCATATTCCAGCTTGCAGAATTCACAAATATGTAACCTCATAATCCATTGACTTCATGATTTCTTATTACTCTATTCATATAGATTTTTCTAAAATCAATAAGAGGTTAGGGAGTAAGACATCTGCAAATAAAAGCAAAATATTTACACAAGGTTGGTGTTTAAGCATGAATAATAAAATCATTTCTTTTGCTCTGAGGGGTATTTGGAAATACACTTTTGGTTCATTTCCATTCACGGTTTTCTAATGGACATACAAGTTCTGCTTTCATTCATTTTCACCAGCTAGCAGGCTTTTCATGAAAATCTTATTCAATCACAAACATTAAACTAATGTTGTTGGCATTCTGCATGACATTTTTATTTTCCAGGACAAGCTCATGATGTTTTTGTCGGTAAAGTAGCTATTGAATAGTATATTTAAATTCCTCCCTTTGATTTTATTCATAGGCCTGAAGACCATTGTAGGGGCCCTGATCCAGTCAGTGAAGAAGCTCTCTGATGTAATGATTCTGACCGTGTTCTGTCTGAGCGTGTTTGCACTAATAGGACTACAGCTGTTTATGGGCAACCTGCGGAATAAATGTTTGCAATGGCCCCCAGATAATTCATCCTTTGAAATAAACATCACTTCCTTCTTTAATAACTCATTGGATGGGAATGGTACCACTTTCAATAGGACAGTGAGCATGTTTAACTGGGATGAATACATTGAGGATAAAAGTAAGATATACTTTTAACCATTAAGTTGTTTAGTCCTTTAAATATTAAAAAATACATATAGTAGAAATTGTCTCCATTTTAATGTAAACCAAATGGCTTAACCAATTTAGATAACACATGCAATACAGAAATCAAATGATATTTATGATATGATATGATAATGATATTTTTCTGCTTTTTTCCCCTTACCTATCTTATCAATCAGTATGATCAAAGTTACCACTCGAAAATGTATCTTTTCCTAAACCAGTGTGGAAAGCAATACAATTTTATGTTGCATAAACAAAAAAAAATATTGGCTAGGCATTAATCAGGAGTTTTCAGTCACGTAGTAAATAAACCAGTAGTTTGAACTATTCAGTGTATTGTGCTTAAGTGCATTGTTAAGAAGACTGGGGAAAAATAATCTGGCCCTATTCAGTTGACTCATTATATGTATTGCGTGCATATGATATGCCTGAAAATAGAGAAGTCACTCACCGAGATGAAAATCTAAATTTTTGTACTCATCAGAAATTTAAGCAACCCCAATCCAGCCATTCGCTTATTGATAATAGGAAAGCATAAACTCACACCCAACTTCTGTTATTCCAATTTATCCTTTTGGTGTCAGTCATTGTTTTAGAGTTGTTTATCAGTATAGTTTGATTATATTTAGGGATGGACATCAGAATAAACATACAATATCATATATTTCAATATAATTTCTTATCATTGAAGCCAGCCTCTCTGTCATTTGGATGTCCAAGTCCCTCCCTCTCCATATACAATTAGCTAGCCAATTTCCATTGGTCCTTAGATTATCACTATTCCACTGGGATACTTGTTCTAAGGTATCCTTCATGGTTTTTAGAACCATGTGAAATTTTATCCTTTCCCAAATTATATTCATCTTTTAAGAGTAAATATTCTTATGAAGATTTCTATCACAGAAATTAAGATTCATTGGATAAATAAAAAATTTTAAATATTATTTATGGGGCTTCCTATTTATTAATATTATAATAACAGCACAATAACAATATTTGCACATAAATCTTTTCTCTTTTCTTGATTGTTTCCTTCAGATAAACTTCTATTAATAGAATATTGGGGAAGGGGGAGGGCGGGGAAAGGCAGTGTCATAGGGTATAACCAGATTAAGGCTATGGAGACAGAGTGTCAAATTGCTCTCAGAAGCGATCATACCACTGTAAACTCCTTACACAGTGGTCACCTTACTGAACTCCCCTTAATATTGACTGTGACTGTATTTTAAAACCCTTTGGTAGCAAGAAAAGTGTATCTTCTTGTTCCTTAATTTTAATTGCAGTAGAATTTTTAAACTTTGTTTATTAGTATCATTAGCAAGTTATATATTTCATAAAATGTGAATTACCTGTTGATTTTTTTACTCAGTTCATCAAGTGATAGTATATTTTGGAGAATTCACATGAATTCTTTCATTTATCAAGCACATTAGCATTTTGTCTTCTTTGGCAAATATAGTTTCTTTTTCATCTTATTACTTGTTTTTGATATTTAAGTGATTTTCACTTCTAGCAATATAGTCATCAAATTTGTTTTCAGTTTTCTCTACTTAAGTTTAGAAAATGCTTCTTAGTTCAGAGATCGTAAAACTATTCATTTAGATATTCTGCATGTAAAGCAGCCCCCCATATATTCTACATAAAAAAACACTTACAAAGCTTATATATTAAATTAATGGACTTGTTTTTAAATCTTCAGTCTTTAAAAATCTGGAAATATTTTTTGGTACATATTGTGAGGTGAAGTCTAAAACATTTTACAAAACTATGACCCAGGTTTCCCTGCATAATGTGTTAGGGTATTCCTTCAACATAGGCTTTAAGTAGTCCTAAATACAATAAATTTTTTGTGGGGTACATGTATGTGTTTTAATGTTTCTGTGTTGGTGTGCTTTTGTATAAGAATATGTAAATATGTATGTTTATGTATGTGCATGTTTTATAAGATCATCTTTGCAAATTATTGAGGTTATATATAGGTATTCCCTAAGAATAGAAATTAGATAGGAGCACCTGGGTGGCTCAGTCGGCTGAGGGTCCCACTTTGGCTCAGGTCATGATCTTGCAGTTCATGAGTTCGAGCCCTGCATGGGGCTTGCTCAAGCTTTCAGGGCATAACCCACTTCAGATGTTCTGTTCCCCGCCCCCCCCCCCTGCCTTGTCCCTTCCCTGCTTGCACTCTCTCTCTCAAAAATAAATAAACATTTTAATTTTTTTTAAAAAAGAATAGAAATTAGATATACTTAGAAAATTATATATCTTCAAAGAAACAAGTTTATTCTGTTCCTTTGAAAGACAGTAATCGTGCCAAAATCCAAAACACAATACTTATATAGAGCATCATAGAAAGAAAAAACACCTAAGCCACTTTTCACAGGAAATTAACTTAAAACTGGGAGGAAAAAAAATGTCTGAATCTATTTCGATTCCAGGAAAAAAAGTACTTATAAAGTAAAATTTTACTTGCATGGAAGCACTTCAGAACAACAAGGCATCCCTTTCTCTCCCTTTTTGTGCCAACCAGCCTTAATTTGGCAACTCTTTTTTTTTTTTAACCATCCCAAGCAATTTGAGTTTATATTTGCAATAAATGCTGATATGAGAATATTATGATAGTTATTCATTCCCCCAGCCCCAAATTATTTTTAAACATTTTCTAAACATTTATTTAATTGAAGACTTTGTATTTTGGTATTTGTTTAGTATTCAGTTATTATTGAAATATTTTCATTCAGCCCATATACATATTTATTATTTTATCCATTTCATTATGGTTGAAAAAATTGTAAGGTTTATTACCTAAACACAATGGCTGAAGTGTTTTGAGGGCTTTTTTAATGATTCTTTCAATTCCTCCCTCTTTAAATAGGTCACTTTTATTTTTTGGAAGGGCAAAATGATGCTCTGCTTTGTGGCAACAGCTCGGATGCAGGGTAAGTGATGTTTCATATTGAGTTTCAGTCCACACTGCTCCATCAGCCTCAATAACTCGCCACCTCCCACCCACCCAGCCCTCGCTCACTCCTCATTCAGGGCCCTCCATAAATTCTACTTCACGCTGATTCTCAAAATAGCTGAAATAAGTGTGGATTCTCACCTCCTTCACACACTCATATGCGGCAATTATTTTTCCATACTAGGTCACAGCTAATCTTCCAAATTAGTTAAATGGAAAATTGAAAAAGCAGTACATATGTATTAGAAGATTAAGTTAATGGAATTCATAAGCATGTACTTTTGTAAGTGTGATATTTTTTATATGCTAATGTAGTCTCCATGGCTTCAGATGTAAGATCTCTGAAGATAATGACAGTATCTGAGTCATGGTGAGTGTATGTCGAGCATCTTTTAGCAAAGTGGTTAAGAGCATAGACTGGGAAGTTTGCATGGATTCAAGCCTGACTCCGCCAAATAACATATACCCTCTCTGTGCCTTAGTTTCTTCATGTGATAAATGGTTAGTATAATAGAATTGCTATGAGAATTAAATGGATTAGCGAATAAATAGTTATTATAGCACTCAATATGTGCTTTTGATTATTATGATTGATGTGTGAATATTTGTTATTAAGAAGTATTGCACTTGGGGGGCGCCTGGGTGGCTCAGTCCGTTGAGCGTCTGACTTCGGCCCAGGTCATGATCCCACACTTTGTGGGTTGGAGCCCCTCATGAGGCTGTGTGCTGACAGGCTCAGAGCCTGGAGCCTGCTTTCAGATTCTGTGTCTCTCTCTCTGCCCCTCCCCCACTCTGTCTCTCTATTTCCCCCAAATAAAAAAAACATTTAAAAAAATTAAAAAAAAAGAAGTATTGCCCTTGGAGCTAAAGCCGAGGAAGATTCAGAGAAATAATTACCTTCCCCTATTTCCCAAGAATTTAGAATCACAAAAGAATTCTAATGTTTTTTCAATGGAAGATGATATTGTGGCTATTAATAATTAATACCTGTAGCAAAATTTCCAATGGCTTTACATTTGACTCATATGATAAATATTGTGCTGCCTTTATCTCCAAATCCCAGTGATAAGTAAAACAAACTAATTTTAATTCCTTGTCTGTAATACTAAGTGCTTTACATATGATATCTTATTCAATGCTTATATATTTACAAGGCAATTTCTGGGGCACCTGGGTGGCTCAGTCAGTTAAGCGTCCGACTTCGGCTCAGGTCATGATCTCACGGCTCGTGAGTTCGAGCCCTGAGTCGGGCTCTGTGCTGACAGCTCAGAGCCTGGAGCCTGTTTCCGATTCTGTGTCTCCCTCTCTCTCTCTGACCCTCCCCCGTTCATGCTCTGTCTCTCTCTGTCTCAAAAGTAAATAAATGTTAAAAAAAATTATTTACAAGGCAATTTCGATTATTAGCCCTTTTTTATAAATGAGGTGCCTGAAGATTAGCAAAGTTAGGAAATTTACCCGAGATCATGTAGCCCAGAAGCGTCAGGCACAATATTGAGTCCAGGTTTGGCTTAATCATTAAGGACATAACTATGAAATCTTCAATATGCAGAGTCATTCCCTCCTCTCCATGTGCCCTCATCCATCCTTCCATCACCCCTTTTCCCTACTCACACACACACACACACACACACACACACAGAGTCACTCTGCCTCTAGATATCTTCAGTGAAAATCAATTTTTCCGTAGGCTTATTTTTCTGATCATGTCTGTAAGTCCCAGAAGATATTAATCATGATGTGATTGCTTTTATATGGAGACATGGTAAATATAATGACAATTAGGAATCACAGAGTAATCCACAAAAAGTCTTAATATATTCTGTTATTATGTAAATCAGCCCACATAGTAGTGGGTTAAGTGCTGGAAAAGTTGAGAGAAATCCGTTTTCCCTAGTGTCATATAAAATAGATATTGGCGTCTATAAAAACAGGGATGTCAGCCTGCAGACTTTCAGTCCTGACTTTCTTTTAATCTAATTACAGCCAATGCCCAGAAGGATACATCTGTGTGAAGGCTGGTAGAAACCCCAACTATGGCTATACAAGCTTTGACACCTTTAGTTGGGCTTTCTTGTCCTTATTTCGTCTCATGACTCAAGACTTCTGGGAGAACCTTTACCAACTGGTGAGAACAGATAAAATGATTCTTCTGGGAGGCATGAAATACTGAGATCAAGAGAATTGCTGTAAAAGCTGTAACATCTATATAAAATTTCATAAATATCTCTTACATTTTTGCAGACACTACGTGCTGCTGGGAAAACATACATGATATTTTTTGTGCTGGTCATTTTCTTGGGCTCATTCTACCTGATAAATTTAATCCTGGCTGTGGTGGCCATGGCCTACGAGGAACAGAATCAGGCAACCCTCGAGGAAGCTGAACAGAAAGAAGCTGAATTTCAACAGATGCTCGAACAGTTAAAAAAGCAACAAGAGGAAGCTCAGGTATAGTTAGCAAGCATAGAGCCCTTTTGTGCTTGTTGATCTCAGTCCTCTGACCACACCGGTGAGGACAGTGCCATTTAGTACACAAAATCAGTAGTGGATAAAAGTGACATTTGAAACATGTCATATGTGTTTGGTGTTAAAAGCCTGTTAGGTTTTTAGGAGATTATTATTTTATGTTGATGATTACTGTCAATCTGATGGCATCAACACATAGAGAATTTATAATTGCTTTGTTGACTTTTTTTTTCTCCCTTGTGACTCCTCATTTGCTCAAGCTCACAAAGTACTTAAACCTACATGCTGTCAATCAAAGCATTTCCTTAATGTTTCTGGGGAAGAGGAATTTGTTCTAGTTACTTCTTCATTAGTGTCACTAGAACTGGGAAAGGTCAGAAAACCAGAGTCAAGCTGAGAAGATTATTTCCTAGCATCTGAAAAAACAAAGACCTATTTAATATTTATTTTTTATTTGAAGGGTGCTTAATGCAAGTTTATGGATTGCATAAGAAAAATGCTGGTGTATAAATACAGTAAATCACTACATGCTTTGCCTCCTATCCTGTAAAAATGATTTAATTTGGACTTGATAAGACTTCAGAATAAGGCAAGAATTGCTCCAAATTATATTTCCTTGACCTAATGGCATTAGCTAATCCAATTGCCTATTTTTGGATTTTCTTGGATCTTAACTATAGTTACGTTTTAATACTGAGTCTCCTAAATATTTAATAAAGGTCAGATAGATAAAATATACTGGGGTAACAGCAGCAACATAGAATACCATATCTTTCCAAAAACTGTGCTGTTATAATTTAGAAATTCATTCAGAGGCCATGATCTGGGATTCCCTTACATATGATCTGTAACGTGTTTTTGTTGTACATTTCTTAGTGAAATACTCAAGTGAGAGAGGGGGGAGATTTTATTAAAATAAAAATATTTGGTTGAACTAAATTCACTAATTTAGAAGGGTGCCAAAAGTGACTGTCAAGTGGAAGTGTGATGGATCAGGTTGAAATAGGAAACCTTTAATTCTTGAATTCTTTCCTTCTTAAACTAGTGGTTAAGTCATAGAAAACTGTTATGATAGTTGAACGTCTTGCTCATATTATTGAATAATTAGAGAGCATATGGAGAGGCCAGAGCTTGAAAGTTTCCATCAAAGTCACATGTATCATCTTCCACGTGTCTATTGACTTTAATTCTTTAATTGGTCTACTGACAATGCATTGTTTTCCAACATATGGACCAGAATGGAGAATTGTTTTTCAAGATCGTATTCATGATACTAAAAGTAAGTTAAGCAGTAAACATGGATAGAGTTTTGCAAGGTTTGTGTGCAACTACCATTTACCACATGCCCTTCCAGGCAGCAGCTGCGGCAGCATCTGCTGAATCAAGAGAGTTCAGTGGTGCCGGCGGGATAGGCGTTTTCTCAGAGAGTTCTTCAGTAGCATCAAAGTTGAGCTCCAAGAGTGAAAAAGAGCTGAAAAACAGAAGGAAGAAAAAGAAGCAGAAAGAACAGTCTGGAGAAGAAGACAAAGAAGACGGAGTCCGCAAATCGGAATCCGAAGACAGCATAAGAAGAAAAGGTTTCCGTTTTTCCTTAGAAGGAAGCAGGCTGACATATGAAAAGAGGTTTTCTTCTCCACACCAGGTAAAGATATTATTAGCTTACACAAATTGCGTTTTCGTAGCAAGCCATGTTTTAAAGATACGCCAGCATTTGGTAGAAATAAAACCGTCTTACCCCTGGATGGCACAGTGCTTTCAGAATTGTAATGATCATCAAGTGTTTTGATTATCACCTCAGAGACTTTGTGAGTTTTGTGACTTTTGGAATCCCAAGAAAGCAGTTTTAGAGCGTAGATCCCCACTGAGCTTGGGAAGGTTCGTGGTTTTGAGGTTTTGTTGAAAACTCAAACATCTCGGGGCAAGTTTCCACATGAGAAATTCTCAGCAGATGGTTCCCATCCGTTTTTAGCTATGCTGCTGTGCCTGGACCCAGTGACTATGGGCTTTCTGAGTGGCAGGTTCCTAGAAGTGAACTGTGTATTCTTTCAGACCATCTGTGTGGTTGTTCCCATTCACATACAAACCTCATTGGAAGAATCATTCTTCAGACCCTCATTTCAAGGGGAACTGAAGCAAAATTTTTCTATAAGTGTAGCCAAAATTGTTAGGTGGAAATGCACTGAGGAATATTTATGACACTAAATAAATAGTGGTGTTGAGTGGCACTTGATTATGTGTCTCATGTTTAATGTGGGATTCGCCCTGAAAGAATACCTTGATTCTACAGTGCAGTAAATGTTCACTGGATGCCTGTGGCTTATGTACTAACACAAGCTGTGGAAACTTTGAAATTTAGGATCCTTAAATTTTGAAATTACCAAGAGAATTACCAGGAATACGGGTTCTCAGAAGACAATTTCACCAGTGGTGAAACCTTAGTATCTGTACAGTAACAAAGAGAATTAGAACAACACTGATAGATAGGGGCGCCTGGGTGGCTTAGTCGGTCGAGCACCGGACTTCGGCTCAGGTCATGATCTCACAGTTCGTGGGTTTGAGCCCCACGTCAGGCTCTGTGCTGACAGCTCAGAGCCTGGAGCCTGCTTCGGGTTCTGTGTTTCCCTCTATCTCTCTGCCCCTCCTCAGCTCTCTCTCTCAAAAATAAATAAACATTAAAAATTTTTTTAAAAAGAACAACAATGATAGACCAAGTGCATTGCAGCTTTCAATATAAATTTGTTTAAATCTGTCACTGCAGCCCTGAGCAGGTACCATAATCATCACCCCAAACTACAGATGTGAAAAGAAAGAGAAGGCTGTATTCTTTGTCAAGTGCTTGTTTTATTCTTGGCATTCTTTTTACATTATCATAATTAATACTAACAGCTCTGCGTCATATTACTTTCACTATTTATCAGGCCCTGTGAAATTAAATAACTGCCCAATGTCATATAGTTATTAAGGGTTCAGGTGGTATTCAAATTTGATATGACACTGAACCACCTGAACTTTCCACTTTATCACCCCAACCTGAAAGAGTATTTAAGAAAACTGATAAGGCAACTTACCATTTGATTTCACTAAAAAACTAATATATAGGATTTTAGTTGTTCTTCATACATTTTATAGTATAGAGTCTCACAAAAACTTATATTTAATAGGTGTAAAATTTTTATAGGTCAACTTGATTCATTCCAGTCCAAATAACATTATGACATGGGATAGATTAAAGGATTAGTGGGGTTTAGTTCATATTTAAAATAGAATTTGGGGGGCTCCTGGGTGGCGCAGTCGGTTAAGCGTCCGACTTCAGCCAGGTCACGATCTCACGGTCCGTGAGTTCGAGCCCCGCGTCGGGCTCTGGGCTGATGGCTCAGAGCCTGGAGCCTGTTTCCGATTCTGTGTCTCCCTCTCTCTCTGCCCCTCCCCCGTTCATGCTCTGTCTCTCCCTGTCCCAAAAATAAATAAACGTTGAAAAAAAAAATTTTAAATAAATAAATAAATAAATAAATAAATAAATAAATAAAACGTTGAATAAAATAGAATTTGGTTTTAATATCTGCATTTTATACTCATTCTCGTTCATGTTGTGATAATCATTATGATTTAATTAGTGGAGACATTAATCTTAATAAATGTGAATTCCTTAAAAATAAGATTCCCTTTTTACAGCATCTTCATTTTGGAAAGAAAGGAAAGGAAGAAGGTAGAAAGGGAGGAAGGAAGAGAGGAAGGAAGAGAGAAAGGAAGGAAGGGAGAGAAGGAGGAAAGGACGGAGAGAGGGAAGGGGTTTCAAAATAAAATAAATTTTACTAGAGGTAAAATTGCCCAAATTTGAAAGAGCAAATCACCAGGTGCCACAGAGAGTCTCTTTAATTTGCTTTATTTCAAATCCAGTAGAACTAATTCTAGGTGAAATCATGAAGCCTGAAAAGGTTAAGTTTTGACCTGCTTATTTCTATAAATTTTGCTCATGGATTTCCCCAGTACTGTCTTCTTTGTAACTATTTCCTAGCTAGCTGGGCATGATAAGTGATCACTGACTTATACAACACGCACCATCTGGCTCACACTGATACTTGTTTCTTAAATGGTATCCGTATTTTTAAAAAGTGAAAGACTTTCCTTTTATCTGATAAGTAGTCAAACAAATAGCTAAGAAGATGGAGAGGCAGAGAGAAAGAGGAAGAGGGAGAGAAAGAGAAAGGGAGGAAGAGGGGAGAGAGACAGGGAGAATCCTGAATTTATACTAATCCCACTCTCCAAATCCCTAGAAGTAATACTGAAAATATCAAGCGAGGTAGAGGTTCTTAACCTGGGTACAGTGATGAAAGGTCCATTTTTAGATTTTTTGAAAGACCCCAAAGTATTAAAACTATTGTTTTGTGGTAACATGATGGAAAGGCAATCGTGTTGGTAACCATTTATACTTTCATATTAATATATATATTATATACATATATAGTATATATAATGTAGGCTTTTATTGCAAGATTATAATTTTTCAGTATAGTAGGTGGATTGTATGAAATATTTCTTAGGCTTCGGTTTGATTTTTTAGTATGGGAGAGGGGAGAGAAAGAAATCAAGAGAACAGTCTCTAATCAAGTCCCAAGACAATCTGGACATTTTATTTTGAAACCTTTACAAGATATAGTCGGCCTTCTTAAGTTTTGCTTTTTAGAGATTCATTTGTTATGGCAGATTTTTCTTATTGGCCATCCTTTATTTGCAGTGCAGCATTTGATTGTTATGGATTCATGTAATTAATGAAAGCAGTAAAAGTTGATGCTAGCGGATGGGGCACAATCGTTTTTCATACAGCCATCTCATGTAAACTGTGCTCTTGTATGGCATAATTCACCTTTGAACTTGGAGAAACTTTGTGTGCAATTTTATAACCTATCTCCCTCCAATCCTTCTATTGGCTCTGAATGGAGTACTCATAGCTAAAATATAAACTCTTAGTAAGAGTGATACATATAATTTCTACCTTCTTATTGCCAAGCATTTCTTATCTTTTGAGCTGACGATAACCAGTATGTCACAGATCCTGTAATTCTTATGTTTTTATAGCTAAATCAAAATATCTTGTGAAAAGAGCAAAAGGAGATGAAAGAAATTGGGTAGTCCAAGAGAAATTTTAAAAATAATTACTTGTATGGAAAACAATAAAGGAAAGAAGGAATGTAACTAATGAAGTTGGAACTCAGATGAAAACATTTGGGAACAGGAAAAGTAGAAATGACTTCTGTTGGAGGAGCAGATCAGTCTCTTTAAATGTGCTTCTTTGTGAGGGCACCTGGGTGTCTTAGTCAGTTGAGCATCTGACTTCGGCTCAGGTCGTGATCTCATGGTTTGTGAGTTTGAGCCCCGCATTGGGCTGTGCGCTCACAGCTCGGGGCCTGGAGCCTGCTTTGGATTCTGTGTCTCCCCCCTCTCTCTGTCCTTCCCTAGCTTGTGTGTGGGCTCTCTCTCTCTCCCTCTCAAAAGTAAAGAAACAGGGGCGCCTGGGTGGCGCAGTCGGTTAAGCGTCCGACTTCAGCCAGGTCACGATCTCGCGGTCCGCGAGTTCGAGCCCCGCGTCAGGCTCTGGGCTGATGGCTCAGAGCCTGGAGCCTGTTTCCGATTCTGTGTCTCCCTCTCTCTCTCTGCCCCTCCCCCATTCATGCTCTGTCTCTCTCTGTCCCAAAAATAAATAAACGTTGAAAAAAAAAATTTAAAAAGTAAAGAAACATTAAAAAATAAGTAAATGTGCTTCTTTGTGTAAATGAATAGAATCCCATAACATAAGAGAGTGTTTAAAGTTTATAAATGTTTTGTAGATGTTTATTGACGTTACTGAGAAACATTATTCTTCAGCTAAAAAGAAAATCAAAAGCAGACTTGTTGGTCAGGGAATATGAACTGTGTATAGGTACAAAATAATTTTAGTTAGCTTTAAATCCTTTGGAGAGAAAAAGATCAAACTAATAATATTGAAATGATGAAATCAGTATTCTTTTTATTAATAATCATAGTACTCTAACTCAAGTCAGCCTAAATAAAAAGAGACCTGATTAAATCAGATAAATAATATCTGTGAGTAGCTTTGGGCATAGCTGGATTCGAAGGCTCAAAACACGTTATGGCCAAGCATTTCTCCATATTTCAGCCCAGGTTTCTCCAACACAGTGGCAAGATTCCCACTGCAAGTTCAAACTTCTAGTCAATATTCATTCTTAGCACCCCCAATTGAAAATGCACCTCTTTTCCCAACAATTGTAAAAGAAAGAAGTGGCTGTCAATGGACCAAGCAGGGTCCCCTGCCCATCTTTACACGATTCTCTATGGAATACCCTCATTGGCTAGGCCTGGGTCATGGTCTTGCCTCAACATTATTGTCAAGGATAATCAGGATACTGTTGACAGAAGAAGGAGAAGTGGATATCCGATGAGCAAAAGTGTTTACCACAGTAAAGTTATAAACATAGACTAGTAATAAACAGGAAGTGATTAATTGTGTTCAAGGCTGCTATGCTTAAGAATCAAGGTAAACTGCATGGTGGCAGTGACAGTGTAGCCATTTAGAAACCTGGGTAATGACTGTGACCAAATACTTAGTGAAAAGCAGGTTTTTGTGAATATGGTACTCTTCAGATTTCTTGAGAGACAGAAGAGTGAAAATCAGGGAATGAATCATAAAGTTCTCAGCTTGATTTGTTTAATTTATTCATGAAGACTTTATAAAATATGCAAAGGGAAGGGGGAAAGCTGCTCCTTGTACTATAATTAAACAGACTTACCAGCAAGCTTGATTTTATTTTCCTCTGTGGTAAGGTCTGCATCAGGGTGTGGTCGCTAGTGAGCTCTTGGTGTATTTTTGGCTTCAAAGGATCTAAATGTAGGTGTATATGCAATTGCTTTCCATTGGCTTGTTAAGTGAGGCTGGCTTCTAGAATAAGGGCTAGCAAAAAAATCTGTTCTAGTGCCAGTAATGGGACAAAACAATGTTGAGGGGTATTTGTGACTGTCTTAAGGCATGTGTAAAATAGAAGAAAATGGCGGAAAATTAAAAAAATGAAGGAAGGGAGAAAAAGGGAAAGCAAATCAAAAAGAGGTGGGCCTAGCAGAGAGTGCCAGAACACCACCAGCAGTGAGCACAGGGTCCCATGGTTCCACTCATCCAATGACTTGGCCTTAAGCAAGTCAACAAATCTGAAACAAGTTAAGTCTCACGTATTTCTGAATGACCGCTCTTAACTCCTTTCATCTGTGTTTCGTTTGCTCTCTTGTTATTCCTAGTCTTTATTGAGCATCCGTGGCTCCCTTTTCTCTCCAAGACGCAACAGTAGGGCGAGCCTTTTCAGTTTCAGAGGTCGAGCAAAGGATATTGGCTCTGAGAATGACTTTGCCGATGATGAGCACAGCACCTTTGAAGACAATGACAGCCGGAGAGACTCTCTGTTTGTGCCACACCGACACGGAGAGCGGCGTCACAGCAACGTCAGCCAGGCCAGCCGCGCCTCCCGGGTACTCCCCATTCTGCCGGTGAACGGGAAGATGCACAGCGCCGTGGATTGCAACGGAGTGGTGTCCCTGGTGGGGGGGCCTTCTGCTCTCACGTCTCCAGCTGGACAACTCCTTCCAGAGGTGAGGCCAGTGAAAACTGCAGCCACTGGGAAGGGACCTGTGTGGTGTAGGCGGGAGGATTGTTTGATTTCCACATGCAAGAATTTTGTAAGGTCAGTTGTTAGGGTTGGTTCAGTCCAGCTGTGAACTTCTTTTGTCAGATTGTTCTATTTAGAGTTTTCTACAAGTTAATTAAAAATACAGGTTGGGTCTCATAAAATCTAAATAGAAGTATTCATCATAAAACGGGAAGAAGAAAAAGATATACTCAGAGGCCCAGGAGTGTGAAACTTGCCAAAAAGCACAGCAATAACTTGTCAAACATAATGTTTAATTAATATAATAGAACATTAATATGATAGAATGAAATGCAAGAGATTATATACTCAGCTTAAGGATCTTGTTACTACTGTTCCATCAAAAGGAGAATTTGATACTTCACTTGAAGTAGATACTATCATTAAAGACATCTAAATCCTGCCCTGCAACATTCTTCTTCTTTGCAGGTCAGAGTACTGTAACATGTTTAGCACCCACTCAAACGACCCCAGCCATTGTACCTTTGTGTGGCAAAGAAGTCACTCAAAGTACCTGGTAGAGTCATGTATTGTCATTTTTAGAACAGATTTCGATTTTCTATATTACTATCATGATTTCTTTATGTAAACAAAGAGACTGTAAGTCAAGAATATAAAAAAGAGTTTTGACTGAAGTACATATTAGGATAAGGATATAATAAGGATATATTATTGACATTTTCATTTGTAAAACGTAAGGTGCTTTTAAGCTTTAGTATTTAGTCGCTGACATAAAAGTATTCAAGCCATGTCATTTGGTTGTATTTTATAGTTTGCCAAATCATATTAAAATCTTCTTTGTACGCCTTTTTTAATACAATCGCATTTATTATAGTTGGACAAGCTCTTTAAGCCACAATAAAATCATACAGAGTCAGCTTTTAGTCACCTAGTAGAGGAACTTCTTAACTTGGGTTACAGAAATAGCCATTGATCACTTTTTTTCCCATGGCCTCTGCCCCCACTTTCTCCCAAAGAAATGTCCAAGCTTCCTGGATTCAGATAAAATCGTGAAAAAGTAGAACTCTGCAGTGAAGGAACCAGGAAGAATGGAGAAAGAATATCAACGTCTCTTAAAAAATAAGTGTAGCTGTGTACCAGACACTGTCCAGGGCACTTTACATGTATTAGTTCATTAAGTCCTCACCACAACCCTTTATCATAGTTACTAATATTATCCCCATTTTACAGAGGAGGAAACTGAGGCCTGTGCATGGTGGAACTAAGATTTGACCCCAGGTATGCTGGCTACTAAACCTACATTCTATCCATTCTTCAGTATTGCCTTCCTTTGATTTTTTTTTTAAACTTTCTTAAATGGACAATAAGAAATTGCTAAGGAGGTAAACATTTTCATTTTAACCCAGTGTTTCTCAAAATATACTACTTCACACTCAGACTACCTGCATCAGAATTCCCTGGAATGCTTCTTAAAAATGGAGATACCTCACTTCCCTCTCCCCCAACCCCTGGCAACCACCATTCTGCTCTGCTTCTGTGAGTTTGATGGTCAAAGGGTACAAAATTTTCATTAAGCAGGATAAATAAGTTCTGGATATTTGTGGAGCATTGTGCCTATAAGCTAATGATACTGTATTGTATACTTAAAATTTTGCTAAGCTGATAGATCTTGTGTTAAGTGTTCTCACAAATAATAACAGCAACAACAACAATAATAAAGGGTGTGGGAGGAGATTTTGGAAGATGTTGAAGTTGTTTGTGGCCTTGATAGTGATGATAATTCATGAGTGTATACTCATTGAATTGCATACATTAAATACATACAGCTTTTTACATGTCAGTCATTCCTCAATAAAGTGATTTAAGGGGGAAAAAAAATGGAGATTCCTGGGCCGATTGAGACTTACTCAGACTAAAAGACTGAAGAGAACCAAGTCAGGGAAAGTCCTTCCTTGACAAGCATCCCACATGATTCTTACACATAATAAAGTATGAGCATCACTGATCTTGATAAATGTTAATTGAACAAACAAAAACAAATCCACAACTTCTTTGCATAAATACAAAGAGAATCTCAGGAAATAGCATTTTCAGTAATTACTATAAAACTCCTGCCCTATCAGAGAGGGTAGGATAAATCTCTGAAGGCAATTTGGAACCCATTTGAAGCAGAGCTTAGCGAGGTCCTTTTATTTCCCCCTCTGTCCTGTCCATTCTTCAATCCTGTGGTCAGGTGCTGAGAGGCAGGGCACTACCCTGTGGTGCAGCTGGAGCTGAAGGTGTAGATGAAGGAGTAGGTTTTCAGAGACTGCAGAGGGGGAAATGAGAATAGAAAATAAACAGCTGAAAGCACCTGGGTGGCCAGTCGGTTGAGCATCTGACTTCGGCTCAGGTCGTGATCTTGGGGTCTGTGGGTTCGAGCCCCACATGGGGGTCTGTGCTGACAGCTCAGAGCCTGGAGCCTGCTTCAGATTCTGTGTCTCCCTCTCTCTCTGCCCCTCCCCTGCTCACCCTCTTTCCTCTCTCTCTCACTCAAAAATAAATAAACATTTAAAAATTAAAAAGAAAAAGAAAAGAAACAGCTGAAGGCAAATGACCCCCTCCAAAGCACACAGTATCCTCTATACATAAATTCAATGGAAGCAATTTAACTTAAGAATTTCCTCAGTAATATCATTAGAGGTTCAGAAATCTATCATTAAAGATTAGACAGATCTAGGATTGTACATATAGTTCTCTATAGAGCAAAACAGACTAGATGAACTGTAAGTGACCTTTTTTTTTTTTTTCTCAAGACGTTGTTTTGACCGTCCTCTGACTGGCCTCTGACCAGGCCAAATATTTTAATTTTTGGGAGATAACCTTTTGATTTAAAGAGCTTTAGTTTCATCAGAGAAGGGTTATTTTTTCTCATTAATTTTATTTCTCTTCTATGAAAAATTACTTTTAGAGTGACCTGTATAGATGTTTATCGCCATTAATGGCAATCATATCAGTTAAGTGGAAACTTTGCTTTTGAATATGTCTACATTAGAGGTATGCAGATTAATAACATAATATTACTCATCCCACAGTAAAGTCAAAGTAGATGAACAGGACTCATATTGCTTTTTCAGAAATAGGGAGAATCCTCAGAGAACTAAAAATGACTTATTTGTTATTGGCCCTCAGATCTGCATTTGAAAAGTATGAGTTTTGCCCTTTCTTCCTGTGATAATTAATTTCATTGTTTGATCTCCTAAAGTAGGAATAAATTTCCACCCATGTTGAAATAATCTTGGTGAGTTTATTTTGGAATAGAAAATCATCAAATCATTTTATCATGGTTAAAAATCAAAGTTCCACTGGGGCGCCTGGGTGGCGCAGTCGGTTAAGCGTCTGACTTCAGCCAGGTCACGATCTCGCGGTCCGTGAGTTCGAGCCCCGCGTCGGGCTCTGGGCTGATGGCTCAGAGCCTGGAGCCTGTTTCCGATTCTGTGTCTCCCTCTCTCTCTGCCCCTCCCCCGTTCATGCTCTGTCTCTCTCTGTCCCAAAAATAAATAAACGTTGAAAAAAAAAAATCAAAGTTCCTAAAATTGGTGTTATTGCCTTAAATTAGAGTTTCAGTGCCAAGGATATGGGTTGTTTTGTGGATTTTTTTGGAGTTGTTTTGTAAATGTAAGACAGTTGCAGATTTGTTCTAATATTTTACGTTTATTGTTAAGGATGTTAGGAAATGCTACCTGTTGATAATGAACAAAAACATTTTACAAGTGGAATTCACATTTTAGGGGAACTGTTACTGATGAGTATTAGGGAAACCTTAAAACTTCTTTCCATACATTAAACCACATGAATATGTGTCTATAAAGGTCTAATAATTCAACCTGAGGGTAAATCAAGGAACAATGAGCTTGAATCTGAAGTCCTAGGTAAGATTGATTGGAATGCTAAAAGTCATCTATATGATGGTAGGCATGATCCCTCCAGTCAAAAGCTCCAAGGGGGAGGAATTAAAGTCCAGCTTGATTGCAAACCCAGGCATCCCTGAAGGGTGAGAATCTGATGGGCTTTCAAACACTTCCCAAGAATGATGATTCCAGCAATGTCTTAATGAGCTATTCTCATCTGGTGGACATTTAGTTAAGCAGCACCTATTATAGGAACGCTTTGGGTTTTGCTACCCTTAAGAGTAATAGTTATTTTATCTGAAATTTTATTTTCAGGGCACAACTACTGAAACAGAACTAAGAAAGAGACGATCCAGTTCTTACCATGTTTCCATGGACTTGCTGGAAGATCCTACAGCAAGGCAAAGAGCAATGAGTCTAGCTAGTATTTTGACCAACACTATGGAAGGTACGTCAAAAGCCTTACAGCAGAGCTACTTGGTGGTGCTTTGGTAATGATAAAAACAAAATACTTCCATAAACTCCAAGAAAATTCTTCCTGACCTTACACCATACCAGCATTATAGCTCTTACCAGATAAAAGTAAAATCCACATACAACACATAGATTGTACTATCTCGAATAGATTTTTACATTTAGTCTCCAGGAAGCTAATGCAAATTCAAGATATACTTGGAATACTGCTTTTGTAGATTAAATTCTAAACTGTTGAAGCTTGTTGTGTGCATGACAATGAAAAGAGTAACGTTATAAATATTTATTTTCATGATGATGCTAACCCATTTGAATTGTATTAACTGCTTAAGACACAAGTTATAAAGTCCTTGTATTTAACCAGAAATATAAATTAAAAATGTGGATTAGGATTCTATATTAACCTCTTTGAAGCATTTTTTTAAAGAATTTTTAGAACTACTCTTGCCTCTCTCTGACCAGAGTATTACAATATATCATCTCTTTATTTAGCTGCAGATTATATTTCTGAGTGGTTAACATATTGTTTAGACGTCTGGACCTTATAATGCCAAAATAAAGACTTTGGGGACAGCTTGATCTGTGATCAATTCTTGGCTCTGCTACATGTTAAATGTGTTAATTTATGACTCTAAACCACAGTTTTTCCATCAGTAAAATGCAGATAATGAAGTTTAGGCATAAGATTGTTGTAAGAATTGAGACATCATATATAAAGCACCTATGTATCTGAATTTAGAAGGCAGTTAATAAATATTATCATTATTGTTTTATTTTCATTGTTTTTGTTAATTCACATTTGTGTCTTTCCATGCTGTAAGTGAATTTAAATATGAACTATCAACTTCAACTACTTGGAAAATACTTTCATATAAAATATATTCTATCCTCCTCCCTTACCCCCTTCTCCCTTCTCTCCCTATCTCTGTTATAACTCCCTCTTTCTGCCCTCTCCCAAGCTGTATGTGTGTGTGTGTGTATGTGTGTGTAGACTTGTCAAAGGAAAAAAAAAGAGAGATGGTGAATGAGAGATGAGGCATAGGCACATGGCTTTCTTATTGTTAGTTATAGTTTCTCTTGTATTGGATGGATTCTTGGAATAATTCTTTTCTAGTCTGAATGCAAAGATCCTTTGATACTAATACCAGTACCAAAGCCTAAAAGTCACAGCCAGGAAAAACCCACAGTGTAGATGGCTGAATATATCACAGCCATGTCAATATTACAAGACCCAATTTCTATAATATCCTACTGCAGTATCAGAAATCTTTTCACTGATTTCTATGGAATATTAAACTCAGTACGTTCTTCTCCAACCTCGCCTGCGTTAGCTTGCACTCCCTCTTCTCCCCCAGCTGCCAGTAGCTTGCTCCTCCCTGTCCCTCCAGGTAAATCTTTTGAAGATTCTCTGGTCTTCTGCTCCTTGCCATAGCAAAACCACTGAGAGGAAGCTGCCAGTGGTTCTGCTACCGATGTCAGCAGCATGTCTGCTCCCTAAAGCAAGAAGTAGAGAAGGAGACAGGGTAAGTCTAAATCAACAGTCCTACTTTGCACTTCTGATACCATTAAGTTTGAGCTAACATAAGAAATTACTTGAAAAACATCAATCCACCACAAGATTGGACTTGTCCACTAACTAAGATATGGAGTTCAAAATGAGTGCACCCAAATGGCTCTCCATTGAAATGTATCTCAATGGAGTTGCCTAGGATGTCCTAGAAATATGTATAATTCAGGAAGCAGGAGACTGAGTGTTTGGTTTAATATCTGCAGAGCTTTGTGACTTTATACTTTTGTGAGGGACAATGGTAACATTTCATTCTGTTTTTCGTTGGCTATATGGAATGTGGCATTGATCTATGTTGGTTGTTAGCAATACTTCACATACACATGCATACTAGAGCTGTCTTTAATATGGTCCTTCCTATTTTTGTTCCTGCTAACAGTAGAAAGGTTTCTTAAGTTGACATAATTTGCTTATTTGGGGATCTTCCTTCAAAGCTAATCATGGTTTAATTTACCCTCCTTTTTTTTTTTTTTTTTTTTTTTTTTTTTTTTTTTGGAACCAGGCTTGTTGATCCAGCTGGCTGGCATCTTTTGTTTTTCTTCTTTTGAACTACAGTCAAGTCTCCATTGTCCATGGTAATGAATAGCCTCCTATTTAATGAAATTGTTTGCTTTTCAAGTTTTAAATGCAAAAACCGCATAGAAATGTTTCCTGGTCACATCCATGGGAAGGATAGTGAGAGGGAAAGTTACAAACACCTGAGGAATTGAGGAGAGCCAACAAAACATCTAAACTGGGATGTAAATGAATCCCACTGCGGATAATCCACACAGGAATAATGGAGAAATGGCTGTCGTTCTTTCATGACTGCTTTGTTTTGTTTTAAAATGTAAGATTATTTTTCTCTGTCTCTGTCTCCCTCTCTCCTGTCATTCTCTCTCCCTCTCTCTCTCTCTGGCATGAATAATTGAATGATTTTATTTTAGAACTAAAACAACTTTGCTCCACTTTTTCCTGGTGTCAAGATGAGCAACACTGGATGAATTTTCCCTTTTGAACTTTTCTCTGGTATATTTTTTTTCTACACAATTCCTGTTTGCTTCTTTTTATCTACTGAATGACAAGTGGCATTTTAAAAAATAACTTATTCTGACTACATAGACCAAGAGTCATTATTTCATTTCTCTTTTGTTATTTACTGTAAATGACATCTTTTTGTCTTCAGTATAAGCATGATGTTATGTAGGAGTCTTAAAAACATCTATGCAATAACTGGTGATTAATCATTATATTTTGCCTTTGATGTATACCTCAACTCTTCTTTATTATTTACACAATTACATATTAAGAGAAATAGAATAAACTGTGCACTTGAAGAATTTTAATACCTAAAGAGATCACTGAAGAATCTATCTCCAATAGACTTCTGTTAAAAATAATTAGGAAATTAATCTCCTAGAGGGAAGTGGTAAACTTACAGCATTAGCTAATAATGAATGTTTATCAGCAAAACAAAAAAATCATTAGCTGTGGTCATGTTTACCAATTCCATATGCTGTTTTCTCTCCCACAAAGTTTAGCTTCTAGTAAATTATACCAGGTTTGGAGGGATATTACAGTTGCTACTATAGTAATACTAAGGTAACTGATCAGAGTCAAATATGTCATGAATTAAAAAAGAATCTTTCCCTCTACTTTAGTGTTAAGAAATGGTGGTCTCATATTTAGCAGAGCAGGTAATCAGGTGTGAAGCAATAACACGGGCAGAAAACAAGTTCTCCAGTCTCTTCCCACTCAAGAGTTTATTAAAAGAACATCTTACCCAAGAAGATGGTAATCTCCCACTTCCTAATTCTCCAAAATTCTTTGCCGGTATTTACCAAGTTTCAGTATTTTGAATATCACCTTAAAGAGCTGTGCAATCTCTCTTCTCTCTCCTATTTTTTAGTTGAAATGCTTCTTGAAACCATTGTACCTTTTTCTTAAATAATGTATTTTGATATGAAATTTTATAGGCTTGATACGATAATTACACATTTTAATACATTAAAATAAATTCACACCATGAAAATTTATGAGTTCTACATATGTTCCACCGAAAATCCTCTTGTATTTTACCAGTAGCACATAAGTCCCAGTTGAAACATTGATTTGTGCTAACAGTGAGTATCCCAGTTCCTTAAGGTACATATTTTCTCTTCTTTTGTGCCCTCTAGTTAAATAATGAAATATAGAGAAAAACAATCTTGATGAGTTCAGTATGCAAGTCTGTATTTACAAGGCTTATCTGGAAACTTTTTAACTAAGACTGGTGACACTGACAAAAATATCTCATTTTGCCTCAAAACACATACCTAATCCAAGAAACTGAGATTCAGTATGATAACTGATAAAGATTTTAAGACATCTCCTGAGAGGGATTCTTTGATAACATATATGCATCTGGCTCTATCTGGAGCATGGATGAGCTTAACCCAAGTCCTACCCATTAGTTTTGGATATCCTTGAAGATAATTTTCAGACAGTTTAATATTGCAGATAGAATCTTAGAAATTCTGTTTAGCCAAAATAGATTTGGAAAGTTCACTAGCCTTTTTGTGGCCATGTTTTCTACAGCAAAACCACGATAGGTGAAACCTGTTCCACAATCATATTAACCCATTAAGGCCTTTTGACAACTTTAGATTTCTAAAAATTCACTTTCAATTTAAACCAAATGCTGCTCAATAGAAAGTAAGCAGTTTTCATGAGTATTGTAACTTTTTTTTTCCAGAACTTGAAGAATCCAGACAGAAATGCCCACCCTGCTGGTACAAATTTGCTAACATGTGTTTGATTTGGGATTGCTGTAAACCATGGTTAAAGGTGAAACATCTCGTCAACCTGGTTGTGATGGACCCATTTGTTGACCTGGCCATCACCATCTGCATTGTCTTAAATACTCTTTTCATGGCCATGGAGCATTATCCTATGACGGAGCAATTCAGCAGCGTGCTGTCAGTTGGAAACCTGGTAAGACTCACTGAGGGTTCCTCTTCCCACTGAAAGAGTTCATGATTGCTTTAAGGAATTTCATATATCGCCCTCAAGTTAAATATGAATTAATTGGCCATGTAAACCTGGACAGCAGAAGTTTAACATCCCTTTTTCAACAACAAAAAATATATTGCTACAGTTAAGGAGTGGGAAAGAATTGAAAATTTTATGTACAATTTGATTTAGAATTAAATTTAAATTGCCCATCCATTAGAAAGATTATTATAGGGCATCTGGTTGGCTTAGTTGGTTAAGCATCCCACTCTTGGTTTCAGCTCAGGTCATCCTCTCCTGGTTTGTGAGTTCGAGCCCCATGTCAGGCTCTGTGCTGCTGGTGCAGAGCCTGCTTGGGATTCTCTCTCTCCTCCTCTCTCTCTCTGCTTCTCTCTGTCTCTCTCTGTCTCTCTCTCTCTCAAAATAAATAAATGAATTTAAAAAGAAAAATGATTATGAATTACAGAGGACATTGGTCTATGATAACAAGATTCTGTGTATTTCTCAGGTATTTGGAATAGATTCTTAAGAACATGACTACATTTGTCAATCAAACTGTAAAATATACCAAGTTAGATAATTTTGAAATATAATTTATAAACACCTGAAGATGAATTCTTTTGGGAGGAAATATCACATAGAGATTATTATTTCTGTGTGAATTTTTCCCATAAATTTAAGAATTTATAATGATGAATTTTTGCATACATTTTCACTTAAAAATTTGTGTTAACATTCACTGGCTATATGGTAGAGGGATAGAAAGGAAAGTGATCTTCCACTGAGAAACAAAATGAGGGCACCTGGGTGGCTCAGTCTGTTAAGCATCCGACTTTGGCTCAGGTCATGATCTCACAGTCCCTAAGTTCAAGCCCCATGTCGGGATCTCTGCTGTCAGTGCAGAGCCCACTTCGGATCCTCTGTCCCCCTCCATCTGCCCCTCCCCCCACTCACTCTCACTCTCTTCCTCTCTCTCCCTCTCTCTCTCTCAAAACTAAGTAAACATTAAAAACATAAACAAAATGAATAAATTCAGGCAACAAAAATATATTGATACCAATGTAAGTGGCTTAAGTTCTCATGCACCTCCCAACCTGAGAAATGAAATTTACATGAGCTCCCTCTTTCTAGGTTCCCATAAATTCAGTCCTAAGGTAGATACTATGATTGTCTGTATTTTACAGTTGGGGCAACTGTACCCATGAGAAATTGGCAGAACAATGGGAGGTCTGAACACTATATCAGAGACTCTGAAAGCTATTTCAGAGACTCCTACAAACTGTGGTCAGAAATCATAGAACTGGAGGGTAGGAAAGGACAGTAACATTACCTAGTCCAAATTTTCACCTATATAAGAACCTCTACAACATTATTTCTAAAAAATGAGAAATGGATGAAAGAAACTTTATGGAGGTGGATATTAGGAAACAACTCAAATGGGAATAAGCAAAAATAAAGGGAATTCATTACCTCAAGTAGCTAATGTCCATTTGGGCACAGCTCCATGTTTTAACCTATCTAGATTCTGGTTCTCCAGCAATGTCATTGGGAGTCATTTTCTGACCCTACTTCTTCCCAATATGTTTCCTTCATCTCTGGCTGGGTATTCTATTGATGGCAGCATTCTACCAACTTTCATCTTACACCTGAGCAGAAGGATCGTGCTTCCTAACTAGTTACTTTAACAAAGGTCTAAGAGTAGAATATTGTTGGCCTGGTTGTAGTTACACGACTATTTCTAAGCCAGTCAGTTACTCTGATTCTAGAGTTAGAATACCCTATTTGAGCACACCAGTACCATTTCTTATCACTGAAGACAGAGTAAATGAGTGGATTATAAAGAGAAAAAAAAATCCAAATCTGACATTTCTAGGAGAGTAGATGCTGGAAAGACAAAAATAACAAATGGACAATTCAAAGTGGAACTTGTCTTTATGTGTTAAGGAAGGCAAGAATTGCATTTTGAGATGAATCATGGAATAGTGGAAAATATATGGACAGGATACACATTCTTCTCAAGACGTATGAAACATTACCCAGGATAGGTTATATGTTAGGTTATAAAATAAACCACAATAAACTTAAAAAGATTGAAATCATACAAAATACTTTTCTGACAAAAATGGAATTAAATTAGGAATCAATGAAAAATGGAGTGCCTGGGCGGCTCAGTCGTTTTAAGTGTTCAACTCTTGATTTCAGCTAGGTCATGATCTCACAGTTCTGTGAGATCAAGCCCTGCGTTGGTCTCCACACTGATAGCACGGAGCCTACTTGGGATTCTCTCTCTCTGCCCCTCCCCCTCTCACGCTGCCTCTCTGTCTCTCTCTTTCTCAAAATAAATACATAAACATTTTAAAAGATGACTCTTTAAAAAGATCAGCAGAGGGGCGCCTGGGTGGCTCAGTCGGTTAAGCGGCCGACTTCGGCTCAGGTCATGATCTCTCGGTCCGAGAGTTCGAGCCCCGCGTCGGGCTCTGTGCTGACAGCTCAGAGCCTGGAGCATGTTTCAGATTCTGTGTCTCCCTCTCTCTGACCCTCCCCTGTTCATGCTCTGTCTCTCCCTGTCTCAAAAATAAATAAAACGTTAAAAAAAATTTTTTTAATAAAAATAAAAAGATCAGCAGAAATGATAAATCTTCACCTAGACTTATAAAAAAAGTCAGGAATGGGGTGCCTGGGAGGCTCAGTCAGTTAAGCATCAAACTTCAGCTCAGGTCATGATCTCACAGTTCGTGAGTTTGAGCCCCATGTCTGTGAATTTGAGCCCTGCGTCTTAGCTGGCAGTACAAAGCCTGGAGCCTGCTTCAGATTCTGTGTCTCCCTCTCTCCCTTTGCCTTCCCCCACTTGCACTCTGTTTCTCTCTCTCTCTCTCTCTCTCTCTCTCTCTCTCTCTCTCTTTCTCTCAAAAATAAATAAACATTAAAAAATTTTTAATAAAAATTTAAAATAAATCAGGAATGAATAGGGGACATCACTATGGGCCTTACATAAACAAAAGTTTAAGGAATACTATGAATAATTTATTCCAACAAATTAATAGCCTACATGAAATGGAAACATTCCTAGAAAGTAACAAACTACTGAAACTAAGTCAAGAAGAAATAGAAAATCTGAAAAAACCTGTAGTAAGTAAAAATTGGATTAGAAAAAAAAAAAAAAAACTATTCCTACAAGGATAGCCTAGGCCCAGATAGTTTTATTGGTGAATTCTATCAAATTTTTAAAGAATTAACACCAATCCTTTGCAAACAGTTCCAAAAAATAGAATAAAAAGGGACACCTCACAACAGAGTTTAGAATTTGAAGCCAACCAAGATAGAGAAACTGAACAAACACTTCAAGCTTTTCTTTGAAACCCCACATGGGCTGCACTTCAGAAGTAAAGACTATGCCGAAGAATTAGAATTCAGCTAGGACAAAGAATAAACCAAAATCATTCTGCCCTAATCAAATATAAAACATAGCTACCATAAATTCCAGGTGGCCAACCTGTAACCTAATTGCTTGATAAAACAAAAATCATTGTTTTTCAGAGGAAAATAATTGATCAGAATTCTCTACAACACATCACATCACATAAAAAATTGCATGATATGTGAAGGAAATAGGAAAATGTGTCTTAGTTGAGAGAAAAAAACACTCAATAGAAATAGATCCAGAAATGACTGAATTGCTAGCATCAACATAAAAGGACTTTAGAGGAGCTATTATAAATGTGTTTAATGCTCTGGAGGAAGTAAATGGTCATAAAGAATAAACAGATGGAGAGTATGAGCAGGAAAAAATGAAAACTATAACGAAGAATCATCTAGACATTTTAGAACTAAAAAGAAAAAATCTTAAAATGAAAAATTCATTTGATGGTTTTTTTAAAAAGCAGACAACAGAAGAAAGGGTTGCTAAACTGAAGGAAATCAATAGAATGATCCAATTTGAATGGCAGAGAAAAACCAAAACGAAAAGTATACTGAGTCTTCCTAATCTGCAAAATAACATCAAATGGTCTAATATTTGCATAATGGAGACCCAGAAGGAGAAGGGTGAAGAGTAGAACAAAACAAATATTTGAAAAAGCAATGGCCAAAAATTTTTCAAAATTGGTGGCAAATATTAATTTAGACATTTTGAAATTAAATTATAAAATTTCAGTGAACATCAGCAAGGATAAATTTAAACTACATTGGGCAAATCTTAGTCAAGCTGCTGAAAATAAAAGAAACTTTTAGAAACAGCCAGAAGACTGGGGCTGATATCTCATCAGAAATAATTCAGTCCATGAGAAAATGGCCTGATGAAAGAAAGAAAAAAAGAAAAAGTTAACTTATTATTCTGCAGTGAAATTATCCATCAAAAGCTAATGTGAAATGACTTTAACATGAACAAAAACAGAGAAGTTGTGCCAGAATTATGCTACAAGACATGCCAAAGGAAGTTAGTTCTTCAGGCTGAAGGAGAAAAGCATATTAGATGGAAAATTGAATCTGGGAATGATGGTCACGCAAAATTTAAAAATGTAGGCAAATAGAAAAGACTGTCTTTTTTCCTTAATTTCTTTAAAAGACAGCTGATTTTTTAAAGCAAGAGTTTACAGTGTATGTAAGTGTAAAATATATGAAAAGATTAGCACATATGATTGGGTGGCAAAAAGATTGCTTAGAAAAGAAACAAAAAGTGTTACACAGTATTTAATACCTGTAGAATATGCGAACAATGGAGGTCTACTCAACAATAAAAGGAGAATAAGCTGGTAATGCCTGCATGGATGAATTTCAACCTGAATTATTCGAGAGATATTTGGAAAAGTCAGTCAGACTGTCAGGTTTCTGAGATAGTCACCAAGTTTGAGAGTGAGTTCATTTACTGAGTTAGTGTCAAAAGAGAAGCAAGATTGTGCAGAGAAAATTTTAAGGTGAATTTTGGATCTGTTGAATTTGAGATACCTGTAAAATAGCCATTCAATGAAAGTATTGAATAAACAAGTGGGTATATATTTCTGGACCTCAGGAGATGTGCTTGAATGGAAAAATAAATCTCAAAGTGTAAACTTATTGTAAAAGGAAAATTAGAGTAAGAATTTCCAGGACAGAGAGACCTCTGAAGAAATCCAATATCGAATAATTTGTTAGAAGAAAAGCAACTGAGAAGTGTCCAGGGAGGTGTGGATCACTGAAGCCAGGAACAGAAAATATTTTAAAGAACAAGGAACAGTAAACAATGTGAAAAAACTTCTGAAGAGGTAAGCAAGATAACTGCAAAATTTTCAATTGAATTTAGCAACGGTGATGTTGGTGGCTATGTTGGTGAAACTGGTTAAGGCAGGTTGTGTTAACTGATATGTTGTAAAGTTGAAGAAATGGAACTAATAGACAAATACCCAACCTCTTAAAGAAGTTGGGCCATGAGGAGAGGATGTATAGGGGGTAGCTAACAGGGGAAGTAGAATGCAAGGAGAGTTTCTTTGATGATGCTGGTGGTAGAGAAGGACTGAGTGTCCGTTGCTCCCTATAAAATCCCAATTGGAAGCAGTCAGTAGCAAGAAGAGATTAAAACTACAGGTTAATTGAGGTGAATTCTTTGAGAAGACCAAAGGAGACACAGAACACAGGCAGAGAAATTAGAGCAAAGCATGGGTTTGGATATAAGTAGTTAGGTAGATGGAACACTGAGAAAGTTCAGGTTGGCTGACCTCTGTTACCTCTCTGTGACGCAGAAGTACTGAGAGTGAAAGATAAGGAAACAGTTGAAGACATGTGGAGGAGAAAGGTTGAAATAGTTGTAGAGTAAGGAAACAGAGAATGGAGAATGCTGCTTCTTTTTGGTCAGGAAAATAATTTTCATTTTTAGTATCCTTACCATCAGTAGGGCTGGTGGTGACCATGTTTATTACAGCTAATGTGAAATATTCTTAGCACAAGACAGAGCCGAGCAGGTGACCATAATGATTTAACTGAACCTTTCATGTAAGATAACTAAAATGACAATATTAATTTTATTGTCTTAATTCATGTACTCCTCATCACTTAATAAGCCTTAAATATAATAAACAGTTAAATATTGACTTGAGTACAGACCATTTGAGGTTACTGATTTGTTGGACCTAAACCAATTTTTAAAATTTGTAATTGGATTGTGGTCTGTTGGGAGACAATAATTATTAGTGTTTTCAAGAGTATTCACTTGTGTAATAACATTTCTCATTTAGGTCTTCACTGGGATCTTCACAGCAGAAATGTTTCTGAAGATAATTGCCATGGATCCATATTATTACTTTCAAGAGGGCTGGAATATTTTTGATGGCTTAATCGTGAGCCTTAGTTTAATGGAGCTCGGTTTGGCAAACGTGGAAGGATTGTCAGTTCTCCGATCATTTCGGCTGGTAAATTAACTGGGAGTATCCGTAATGTTTTTATAATTAATATAATCAGACATCACTCTTATCTAGTAAGAATTATAGGATTTCCCACAGTTATAATATTATTTGAATACATTTAAAAACAAACTGGATTTCTCCACAATCAGAGAGTACTCTGATCTTTATCAGAGCTTTCATGGATAGATGAAGTTCATTCAAATGAACAGCCAACAGCTCTGTCTTTAGTGATTGAATGGCAGGGCTAATGGGGAGGGAGAAAAAAAAAGGATTCATATATAAATCCAAATCACAATTAAACAACACAATATTCATCTTTCAGTTATATGGAGTTAGCCATTCATAAGGCTTGGCTGAGATTTAGGACGAGCCACCTTTCTCTCAGAGGCTCAAGAATTATGGACTTGCCCACTTTGCCCCCATAGAAGTCAAGACTTGAGACTGGGTAGAGTAGACAAGAGAAGATGATAGAGCTTCCCATGCATTTGCCCCTTCAGCCAACCAGGAAGTCACCAAATCCAGTCTCTAAGAAGAGTTGCCTATATTATGTTTTATTAATTTTAAACAAAGTCTTTTATTTGATCTTTATATTCATCAGTTCACGAATCTTTTAAATTAAGAGACAAAATATCACTTGGCACATTTCCATTTCAAGTGTGATATGTTTAATCATGCTATTACTTTGAGTTGGCTCTTTTTGTGATTTACTTTCAAATAACAGAGGTTGTATATAATTTGTAAAGACAAGTTCCTATCGGTAACTTATCTTAATGGTGATTAGGTTCAAGAGTTTGCTGTGAAGTCTTTTGAGAATTCCCTTACTGCCTTCAAAGATCAAATTTGAGTTGAGATCCTTACAGCTAAGGTCCTTACCTAGTCATCTAGATAGCTATGGATCTAATTTGAACCTAGAAGGATGCCAAACAACAACAACAGAAATGATTAGAAATGATTGTATAACAAGTAGTATGGGCAAGTACTTTAAAAAGTGTTTAGTAAATCTTTGTGATGATTGTGATTCAGTTTGGGGAAGTAGGAAGTGATAGGAAATAATATCATTAGTGTTTTGCTTAGTATGTAGGCTCTTTTGCATTAATTATTCCCTGGAAATAAATTAAACATTTTGATGCTTATATTTTGTTCCTTTGGATCACTTATATGCCATTAAATAACGCACTACTCCTGGCCTGACATTTCCTGAAACATCAGAAATGAAACACTGCTTCAGTTGAACTATAAATGGTACTTTAGAGGATTCCATGAGCTAATAATACAACCAACATGTCAAGTACAGTGGTGCAAGCCATTTACACACTATAATGAGTTGATTTATTAAGTCACTAAAGACATAAGAGTTGACAAAATATATATTTTTCCTTAAGTCCAAGTATTTCTTATTCAAATAAAGTAGTTCAAGTAATCCCCCCTTATCTGTGGGGATATGTTTCAAGACCCCCTGAAAATGTAGATAGTACTGAACCCTATATATACTGTTTTTTTCCTATACATACACACCTGTGGTAAAATTTAATTTATAAATTAAGCACAGTAAGAGATTAACAATAATAAGTAATAATAAAACAGAACAATTACAACAATATACTCTTAATAAAAGTTATGTGAGGGGCGCCTGGGTGGCTCAGTCGGTTAAGCGGCCGACTTCAGCTCAGGTCATGATCTCGCAGTCAGTCCGTGAGTTCGAGCCCCGCGTCGGGCTCTGTGCTGACAGCTCAGAACCTGGAGCCTGTTTCAGATTCTGTGTCTCTCTCTCTGACCCTCCCCTGTTCATGCTCTGTCTCTCCCTGTCTCAAAAATAAATAAAACGTTTAAAAAAATTAAAAACAAAAAAAGTTATGTGAATGTGGTCACTCTTTCTCAAAATATCTTACTGTATTGTACTCACCCTCTTCTAGTGATGATATGAGGTGACAAAGTGCCTATGTGATGAGATGAAGTGAAGTGAATGACGTGGGCATTGTGACAAACTGTTAGGCCACTATTAACCTTCTAACAATATGTCAGGAGAGGGATCATCTGCCTCCAGACCATGGTTGACTGTGGGAAACTGAAACCACAGAAAGTGAAAACGCAATTAAGGGCAGGGGGATTACGGTGTAATAAATCTCCTATAAAATACAGCCTGATGTTACAGCCAACTAAAGATAACAGCAAGATTAAAGCAATCTAAAGATTTAAAGAAATTAGTTGGTTTTTCTCTTGTACCTTGTATAATTTGTGTTAACTTTATCTGTACCTGTGCATCTCAAGTACACTACAAAATGTATCTACTTTGGGCTTTTAAGTAATGACAGCCTCCACTTCTTTGAAACAGTTTCTGCTAATTAATCACCATCAATCTTAGATATATCAGTTTCCCATAGAAAAACAAAAAGAATATTACATATGCTTATGTAAGATTCTGGAAATTTTGGTGTATCTTATTATTAAAATGCCATTAAGAACTGTATAATTTAATTGTTTTATTTACAAAATAGTCTATTTTAGAATGAAAAATAATGCATGGTATTAAATAACTGATACATTTGCTAGATAATAGTTTGACACACAAATAACCCACCACCCTACAATTAAGACAGTTATGCTGTAGATTTTCCCTGTAAATAAATTTACAGAGTCTTTAGAAGGCAGGGCAGTAATAGCCTTCTTGCTCTTGTTTCCAGCTCCGAGTTTTCAAGTTGGCAAAATCCTGGCCCACCCTGAATATGCTGATAAAGATCATTGGCAATTCTGTGGGGGCTCTAGGTAATCTCACCTTGGTGTTGGCCATCATCGTCTTCATTTTTGCCGTGGTCGGCATGCAGCTCTTTGGTAAGAGCTACAAAGAATGTGTCTGCAAGATTTCCAATGATTGTGAGCTCCCACGCTGGCACATGCATGACTTCTTCCACTCTTTCCTGATTGTGTTCCGCGTACTGTGTGGAGAGTGGATCGAAACCATGTGGGACTGTATGGAAGTCGCTGGCCAAACCATGTGCCTTACTGTCTTCATGATGGTCATGGTGATTGGAAACCTGGTGGTATGTAGTAAAAATATTTTCCTTATTTTTGGTAAAAGACAATGTAACCATAAAAATTATGTTCAACAGATGAATGTTTTATGTTTTTGGCCTTTTTAAAATCAATCCTCAATTATTCATTATTGCAGGAACCAGGTATAGCTTAGACTATGGAGACCCACATAAGTCTTCTTTAACTATTTGTTTATTCTTTGTTTTTAACTTTTTCCAGTTTTATTGAGACATAATTGGCATATAACATAAACTCTTAAAATACCTTTTGAATCAAAGTTGTTCTTCGTCACTATACCTCTTACTATTCCATGGAGAGAGCCATTTCTGGCTTTTACCTTTCAGTTCTTGTGTTAAAGCATGGATGTGTTACTAAGAATAGTCACTCATTTTATTTATAAGTATCAACAACAGTATCACTTGAAAATGTTTCATATTCAGTTCTCCTACAAATTGGAGGTAAAAATTAATGATGATCTCAATCCATTAAACACGCGTAAGTTATTTGGTACTTAGAAACTATAGTGTTGACAAGTAACAGTGACTCAAAAATCACTTACCATGTCTATATCCAATGAACCATTCTCAACACATCTTTACTGTTCCTGGAGGCATGGAAAAGCTGATAAAAAGATATATATGCCACAGTGATATGACTTACTCAAACAGGATTAAAACAGAAAGTATCTAACACGTGTCAAAAATGTAAAAACAAAGTACCATGTATCAAGTTCACTAAGTGGAAACATTGCTTTACAATGGCAAGGATAATCAAGGAAGGCTTTGTCAAGGAGTTGAACCTGAATTATTTTTAATTAAGATGTAAGATTAGGTTGTTAGGAAGAAAAGTAGACTGTCCCAAACCAAGCAACAGTGGACCCAGTGGATGGAGAAGAGAAAACAATAGACTTAATGAGGGTATCAGGTTCTTCTACTTTAAATATTAAGTAATTATACTGCGTTTCATGATTAAGTCCCAATCCAGAGGCATAGAACAAGGACTGACATAACCAATATTTTAAAGTATATAATTTATAGACTTAATTTCCTTTCACATAAAAGTAACCTCCAGTTCCCCAAAGGAAGAAGAAAAGGCTAACAGTTATCATTTATTTATATTCATTTGCAGATTTCAACCTCCTCAATATTGGGTCAGATAATTCAGACCTGTTCTTGAAGTAACAAAAAACATGAGCAGTGTGCAATCCAGAAATTTGAACTGTGACTTGAAATGACAAATATTTATTATCTCTAGTTTCTGTGGGTCATACATTTGGGAGCAGCTAAACTGGGTGGTTCTGACTCGGGGTCTGTCATAAGGTTGTTGTCAAGATGTTGGCTAGAGACCCAGTTGTCTTGACTGAAGATGAAAGATCAGCTTCCAAGAAGGCTCCATCTCTTAGTTATTGGCAGGAAATCCCAGTTACTTATTGGCTGTTGGCACAAAGTCCCAGTTCCTCTCCACATGGACCTTTCAATAGGATTGTTGAGTATCTTCATGACATGGCAGCTGGCTTCTCCCATAGCAGGTGACATGAGAAAGAGGGCGAGGAGAAGCTTTCTTTGTGTTCTGATCTTGAGGTCATACACTGTCCCTCTGCCATGTTGTATTCATCAGAGCTAGTCACTAAGAAGAACTCAACTTAAGAAGGAATTGGGCTTTAACTTTTGAGTAGAGGAGTATCAAATAATTTGTAGGTATATTTTGTAGCCACCACAATCCCCAGTACAACTTGCTTGCTTTCAGAGAAGTATAAGATTGCATAGTACAGAAACAGATAGTCCTAGGATTATATAGAACAGAAATAAAAGTCATAAGTTTGTATTATAGATTTAATTTGATTTCAAATATATGTGTATATACAGATGGGTATCCCATATAAATTATTAATTTACTGAAATAAGACAAATCTGACATGTAATTGTACAGAAGATTCAAGTTGAGAAGAGAATTTCAGAAGTATTTATACCTATGATGACATTTCATATAAACATATATTACTATATATGAATAAAGAGATATAGTCTATAAAATAATCATTTCCATCTACATACATAAATTTAAATCCTGTACCTTTAAGGAAAAAATAAAGGCTCTCCTTTCTTTTTTTACCATCAGCTTTAAAAGTTTCTTCTTTTGTCATATCCTGGATATATTTCTGGAGTAACTAAGGTAGTAATAATATCTGTCATGTTTGCCACCAGTAAGGAAATGTGTTCAGATTACATTTGCTTAAACAAGGCAGAATGACTTGATGCACTGCCTCCTATAATTTTTACTTTTCATCCTCACTAAAGAGAAAAAAGTCCCCCAAAGGCGAACTGATAGAATGCCATTTGAACTCACATAAACTTCTTATGGTGCTCCACCACAAGTGTCAGGAATCATTGTGATGCCTGGTCCAAAGGCAAGACAGAGGTGGGGCCACAGACTGCCCCACCCTCCTAACAAGAAACGGGAGTGGGCCATATATAGCTATAACGGTACTCTGTAACATTTTCTCAGTACTTTGAAGAGAAAATACAAGTTGGATCTCACTCTGGAGAGTTGATTGATACATATCAAGAAAAAAATGTCCTAATAGACAAAGACAGTTCATTAATAAACCTTCAGAAATCAAATCTAGAAAACAATTATGACACCAAAATTCACCTTTATTATGGATAAAAACCAAAATGTAGCATTTTTTCTTTCATCTATTTTTCATCCAAGTAATAAATCCAAAAGCAAAGCACATTAAAATATAACTTTATTGGTAAATTCTTGAAGTAAAGGAGTAGGCCTTAGTATGAATATCAGCAGCCATGGTGTAGCCATTGAGAGATGTCAAGATAGACTCACAGCTTATCTGAAGTTGTTATTGGATCTTACAAATTTTTACATTTCTTACTACCATTGGTTGTACTAACGTGTAACTGGATATCAGAGGAGTTGTAGGCCTTATTAGCTTATTGGAAAGGTAGGAATGGACCAAGGATGCTGCCTCCTTTTCATTGTAGTTTTCCTTGAAATCTTTTCTAGGACTCATCTTCTTTATTATTTACATTTTGTCTTTGGCTCCCTTTACTACTATATCCTTTTTTTACTCTATATGCTTGAATAATCAGAGACTCATAAACATTATCAATCAAATCCTGGAAAAAACTTACAGCTTGGCCTTGTCCCATCTGAATACACTATCCCTTAGTAAATTATACTTGTTGAGTACGTAAATAGGTTTATAGTCACTAATCTTTTTACTCTCTCATACCAGACGGGCTTATTTTTGGAGACTCAAGTTACAGATTAATTAGTAATCTTGTTCAAGGTAATACCTTGATTCCACCATCATAAGTCGATGTTAACATCATTATTATCATATAATAACTATTTTGTATAGTATTTCAGCCATTTTATAGATCTAGTGACCAAGATTTTCTGAATCAAAACTGTGGCTTTTGATTTAGCAATAGTTATATATTTTTTTTCTAATTTGGTAAGTTATCTACGTGCAAAAATTGGTACAAACACATAAAAATAAAATCATGTTTATGGAATCATCTTTGGTTTTAGGAATAAAATTATAATAAATTATCAGTGTCCTGGAAAATCCAGGTCACATGGGGAAAATACTTAGCATCCCAAATAAAACTTTTTTTTTTCCTTATTCACTGTATGGTTATCTAGATAACTAAGATTTCTCCTTTGGAACTGAACTTCATTTAGAAGTTTCATATAATAGTGGTTTCAGTAATTTTGCAATGACTGAAAAGGAAATAGTGTTAACAGTATTGCTTGATATTGGCCAGGTATTTATTCCATTCACCTTTTCCAGAATAGTTTATCATAAACTAAAAGGAATACCTATAGTAAAAAAAAAAAAAATGAGATGTAAGAGTAATTTTGGAAAATTTATAGTTAAGAGCAACTGAAACAACACAATGTTTTGATCACCTATTTTCCTGTTGTGTTCAGGTTCTGAACCTCTTCCTGGCCTTGCTCTTGAGTTCGTTCAGTTCTGACAACCTTGCCGCCACTGATGATGATAATGAAATGAACAATCTCCAGATTGCTGTGGGGAGGATGCAGAAAGGAATTGATTATGTTAAGAGAAAACTACGTGAATTTATTCAGAAAGCCTTTGTTAGAAAGCAAAAGGCTTTAGATGAAATTAAACCTCTTGAAGATCTAAATAACAAAAAAGACAGCTGTATTTCCAACCATACCACTATAGAAATAGGCAAAGATCTCAATTATCTCAAAGATGGAAATGGAACTACCAGTGGCATAGGCAGCAGTGTCGAAAAATATGTTGTGGATGAAAGTGATTATATGTCATTCATAAACAATCCCAGCCTCACTGTGACTGTACCAATTGCTGTCGGAGAGTCCGACTTTGAAAATTTAAATACTGAAGAATTCAGCAGTGAGTCAGATATGGAGGAAAGCAAAGAGGTAGGAATTTTTAAATAAAAAGATGTTTTGACATAATGTATGCTTTAAACTATGAGACTACTTTAAGGTTATGTTTCATCTCTGTAAGAAAATAGAAAATGTCTATTGATACCCTTTCTTTGGCAAAGTTGGTGATAGATAAGTTGATGACAGATTAAAATGTAGCTAGACAAATGGTATGCTGACTCATTTTCTCAAATATTCACCATTTTGGATTCTTAATAATATGAATATGCAGACTAATATGAATTTTTCTAATTTAAAAAAATAATCTTAGATTTGTGAAAGTGCCTTCATTTATTCACTTTCTTCCTTGTAATTCTCCCACAATGGTGTTTTTTGGTACATACTAGAAAAATACTTGGCGAGAGGGCAGTTCTAATTCTCACTTGGCTTTTATGAAACACTTCTTAAAATGTGATCTTACTTAGTTTGCACAGATATTTTTATTTATGAAAAATCTGATTGGGATCTTGACTTGATATTTACATATAGGTTCATGTTTCTGAAGTAAATGTTTTTTTAAGGAAGTGAAGGTAGTGATGAAGAATCATGCTGAAAGTGTGTTTAACCTTACTGAACCAGTGCATGGTGTCTACACAAACAATATGCCATGATACATTAGAGAATGTAAAATTCTGAACTTGCCAATTTATATTAAGCATCTTGGCAGTTTAAAGTATTCTTTGATTTCCTAGAAGAGTATGAGTACCAGAGTGTGCTTTTAGTTTGTTTATAGGTTAATAAGCACAGGGTTGAGAATAAAGAGAAGAAAGAATTTAAACCCTTAGTGTTTAATTGTTTAACCATACTAAAATGAAAACAGAATTCCCAGTGATTAAAGCTTGAGTAAACATAAAAATAACAGCCAAAAACAAAGATTCATCCTTTCTTGCCATTTGAATTGATTGACAGAGAAGAGAAAGACCTCTAGTACTGTCTTCATTCTAAGAAAGATAGATAACTGGGGAGTTTGAGGCCCTGAAGGATAAACTTTAAGTAGCATAACAGTCACAAAAATTAGACATTAGTTAATAAAATTATGAACAAAAATATATTTCTATGAAGGAAACCTTAGCTATTTCCATCAGTATTTGCATGTGGATCACGTAAAATCACTGAAGAATATGCTATTTTTCATTCTTTCTTGCTTATAAGACAGGTAGTACTGCTAATTCAGTCATTAGGTAGAAGTAGATGTTAAACATGAAATCCAGAGAAAATTTAAATATAGGTAGTAAAATTAACATGTAAGTAACAATGCCATAGCTCCTAGTTTCACAAAATAAGTGATGAGATTCAAGGGAAAACTTTGTAGCCTGAGGCAACAAATTGCTATAACTGGTTGGACTCAGATGTTTACTAATAAGGTCATTATTTTTAAATTTAACAATAACCATATATATATATATTAATAAAATTTGGGGTAAGCATAGTTGGTTGGATTATGCTGAAGGAAAGGGTGGGGCCTAATTTCTGGTATTGTATATTACCAGAAATTGAGGTCGGCATTTAGAAAATAGAATTGAGTCATTAAATTTTACTGTATATTCCCCTCTTGTTATCTTGACATCATACCAAACGCTCAACATTTCCCTTACAGTAAGGGAAGTCAATTTTTCTTTTTATGTATGTTTAATTTTAGGGTGTCATATAAACTAAGAAGAAATTATGAAGAGTCAAATGTTAAAGCCACCAGTCAGTTTAAACTTTTGGCTAAGTTTGAATATCTTGACAGCGAGTCTTCTTAATTTTCCGAAATTTTAAAGCCTCAGGCTTCTCCAAAAGAGCGTATATTCATGTCTCACCTCAAACCACTATGTTCAACATAGGAGGAATGTCCAGTCAGGTGGGGTGTATAGTAGGAAAATGGAAGCTCTCTTTCCAGTTACCGTTAAGCTTTTCCATTTGTTTTCTGTTTGAATTAAGTATTCCAAAATAATATATGTGAAGTCAGTACTTTGGAATTGGAGGAAGAGACTGATCTGCCAGTTGGAAATAGAATTATTGTATTGCCTTAGCTGTGGAGTCCTCTTGATTCCTTCCCACCATAGAGATTGTTACCTGGTTGTTAAGTTTTATTACTTGAGAAATTTTCAATTCTGTCTTTATATCAAACTTGGTAAATACAAACTAATGAAAGATTCAGTCATTAGATAGAAGTAGTCTGGGAAGAGAAATGTGCAGGTTTTCAACTTTGGTATCTAACCTAGTAGCTCTACACTAGAAACTAAACGAGATTTGAGAGAATTATCCAAGAATTCCAAATATTCCTACCTGAAATCTCTGTTTAGTGTTCTGTCTTCTAATTATTTTTGTCTGGTCATTTTCTTAACTGGTGGGATGGGGTTGTGCTGTTAAATATCACATGTATAGTAGTAAGAAATGGTATGAAGTTTATGGATTTCTTTTCTAAATAATTTTTTTAAATTAAGGGGGAAAATGGGGCACTTTAAAAAATCTTTGGAATGCCTAGATGAATCCCTTTTTATAGGACAGATGAACCAAGTAGACGGGAGGTTGTTTAGGAGTTTGAACTAAATCCTCTTTGATGTCTTTGACAAAGCTGTGTGATTCCTTGATAGCTTTTTGTATTTTCTCTATGGCGTATACAATGTTATAATCATGTATACTTGAACTCAACGTTATTTGGCTGTATTTAATGTAATTCCTTTCATAGTTTGTGATTTCGAATGATTGATTTGTCTTTTAGTGTTTTAATAATGTTGAAGCCATGCTTGAATGATTATTTTTCAAAGTGAAATTTACTAGTGTAATATAGTGACCTTCACTGCTTACCATTCTTACTTCTCACAGGGGTAAAACCAAGCTGGAGCCATCAAGAGTGCAGCTCTGGTGTTTTTTAACCAGACAGAGGCTCGTGCCATCACTTTTACCCAGGTTACCCAAGCAAGTTGTACATATATAACTATAATCAGTTTCTAAATGAATTTTGACTGGCCTGCATGTTACTCAGCTACATTCCTTGCCCATCCATTGGCAGTAAAATAAAAATATGCACAGCTGCTCTTATGCTGAGTCATATAAAGCATGGTCAGGCAAGTCTGGCAACCCTAACTTTAAAAGAAATGATTTAGTTGCTAATCTTCTTACATAGATTTTAATAGAAACTATATTCAGTGAAAAGTAAAAGTGCATGCCTTAATGGATTATTTAGTTTCCATTTAATGCTACGGTTTTGAACGTGCTAAGGGCTTATAGGAGAAATGTAGGTGCTCTTTGAAAAACTTGCAGAAAAGCTTTCTCTCCCCTGTTTTTTTTTTTAATATAGCCTCAGTGGGTGTACTTTGTTCGTAATTTTTGTTCAGTGTCATATTAAATTTTTCTGAAGGGTAATCTGCAAATCAAAGCAATTCCTTATTCACGTGCAAACTGCCTAAAAGGTATTTTAATGTGACAATAATGTAAATGAATTGGAATGTTTCTATTTTGGCTGCTAGCAGCATGGGTATAATTTTTATCTGCTTCATTTTAAAGAAAATGGCATTGCTTTATTTAGCAATTGACCAAAGTGTTTTAAATTTAGAATATGATTCCCTGGGAGATTCTGTTGATATTTACCCCTAAAACTCCAAAGACTGAAAGAAAAGGAAATAAATGCCTTTTGTACACCAAAAAAAAATTAAAAGTAAGATGATCATCTTTTAGTGATGTGTTCATCCGAAAATAGATCTGGAATCCAACTTCTTCATTCTGTTGTTCCTCTGTCCTTTTCGGTTCTTTTTTCCCCCTCTATTTCACCCAAACCTGCTGGGAAACTTTCTCCTGAAGAATATTATTTAAATATATCATGCACTGCAAACTCTTATATAGGTAGAGAATCATTGTGAGCTCTTTCAGTGTTTTGGAATGATAGGACCTTCCTTGTCATGTGACCATGGCAATGAGTATAACCCTCTTTGGGGTCCATTAGGTGGACCTTTGCATTTCCTGATGTTGAAATCATAGTTTTGTGCTCAAATATGTTAACAAAATTGCTTAGTGCAATTTTATTATTTTTCCAGAAATATTAATTAAATATTTTGTCATTTAGGTGCAGTTTCCTATTCTGCCATTAACTTTAGAACAAACCTACCATAAGCATATTTGGCTCTTTGCAAAGGAGCAATGATTATGTCATTCTTGTAGCATTCTTTTATACATTGGAACAAAATATTCAGTCTTTGGCACTCTAGACTCATGGAAGGTAATGCTTTAAATATTGGAGGAATGATGTGACATGGGATCCAAGAGATGTAGTTGCTCACAATGAAACACAGATACACATATACACAGAGACTAGAGAGATTTTTTTTTGTCCTATAATGTATTCATTCTTCAGGAAAATGTGGGATTTGACTCCTTATGATAATGGCTTGTTTTTCCCAGTTTCTTGGGAAAAGGGAAGGTTAGTTTCCTTATTTTCTGACTATCCCATTCATCAAGTTCTTATATAAACAGGCATACAAGGAAAGTGATAATCAGATATATTACCTATTGGTTTATTTAGGAGATTTAACTGGAGTACGTATGGTGGAACACAAAGTAGGCAAAAACCAGTTTAAATTGACTCCATTTATTCTTAGCTCTCACATTATTATCATTTTCAATTTCCTTGAATATGTCTCTTATCCTCTCTCAGGAAACATTGTCTGCTCCCTAAAAAAAGTATCCTAGTTTCCAGTTCAAGGGGTGGGAAGAGGGAAAAAGATGTGAGAGAGGTCTGGGGGGATAGGTACAGTAAGAACCCATGTATTATTTTCTCCTGGAGAATGTTTAGTCCTCAAGGGAAAGTTTTCCAGTAGGATAGTAATTAAGGGAGAAAAAGGCTCTTAATGCCCTTCATGTAAAAACAAAATGGGCCAAACGTGTGTGTCTTTGGGGCACTCTATATCTGTTGAGGGGTAGGCCAGCATGATATAAGGGTTACTTTTGCCACACCAAGAAGGATATTTAAAATCCAATTTATGGTTTAGAAAATTGTGTAATGTATCCTTTATAAAGACAAAAATAATCTCTGGGTAATGTAGTATAATGCTAATGATACTTTTGATTTTGCCATCTTCCTCATTAAGACAACAACGTCCCTTTTTGGTATTAAGGTGCCACTTTGGCCTTAAGCTTATTCCAAAGCAAGAACGATTATAACTTTCATGAAAGTGTCATAATAGTGTTAAGGTTTGTCACGGAAAATAACCCAGAGCTCCTTAAATATAAATTCTAATTAAGATCCATGTGGAACAAAGGATTGCCGTTTTGGGGGGCCAAAATCTTTAAATATGAAATGTTTGATTTAAGCTATGTTTGAGGCTATTTCTTTCTCTAAAATCCCAATTCCTTTCATTGAATCAGAGTAGAATATACATCTTTTTCTAAATTATATACAATCTTACTAATTATATTTTCTTAAAAATGTATCTCAATTTTATAATGAGAAACAAGTGTGCCTATGAAAAAATAGCAAGTTTTCTCTCCCTTTTTCTGTTGTGATTTTTTAAGTTTTTTATTTATTTATTTTGAGAGAGAGAGAGAGAGAGAGCAGAGGAGGGACAGAGAAAAAGAAGGAGAGAATCCCAAGCAAGTTCCACCCTGTCAGCACAGAACCAGACATGGGGCTCAGTCTCATGAACCGTGAGATCATGACTTGAGCAGAAATCAGGAGTCAGTTGTTAACCAACTGAGCCACCCAGGTGCCCCGTGATTAATTATTTTTAAAAGTAATTTTACTTTCTGAAAGAAAGACTAGTAGTTTGGCACACCAATGTTTAATAGTAATTTATCAATGATATGGAAAGTAAAAGAGATACAATGTTTAAAAATACAAAATGCAATATTATGTACTTTGATATTTATTTATTAGATAATTTAGCAAAATATGATTCTGTCCAGCTTAACTCCTACAAAAATACAGAAGATTTTCAATGGGAAGAGCCCTGTAATATGAGGTTTTCATTAAAATAAATGTTCAAGTAATATTTCCACCTGAAAGTAAATTATTGCCTATGCTACTCATAGCAAGTAACGATTGGATATTCCTGCTTGATCTCTTTGATCCTGATATTAGAGTACATCATATTTTGTTTAAATGTAACTAGGCAGGGTATCCTAATAATACTATTCAGTTCATTTATTTCCTGAAAAATAAGAACAAAAAATAAAAAGGGAACCTAAACAACCAAATTTTACAAGTTTTAATATAAAACTTGTCAAGTATAGAACTTGAAAGTATAGAACTGGTTCTATTCCTAGCCAATTCATATTCTGGTCTCTTACTCATATGGCATTTTGCAGTAGATGATGCCTAGTTTGGAGCATTTAAAAGCAATTTTTATTTGAAAATTCTTAAGTACATGAGTTCTAATCATTCCATATAATGATGTATATTTGACAATTCTATTTAATGAATTTGTACCATAGTTAGGATTTATTGTAATTATGACCATATCTGAAGCTGAAGAGTTTTATAGTCTTAGTTTGGTTCCTTTCATTTTTATGGACTCTTTACACATTTTAACTGTTAGTCAACATACTTTATATTATGATATTTGCCTCTTACGTAATTTTAAGAAAGTCATTGAATTGATGTTATCAAGAAAGACTTTATAAATCACAGTTTCTTGCCTACATCTCAGTACTATTGTTGAAAGAAAACTTTTTGTTCATTTAATATTCCAATGAGTATTTAGTTCTACTCTACACTAATACTTATAAGAATGTAAATATAAATTGAACTAATACTAATTTCATAGTCATGAAACTTAGGAATCAGTAATATCACAAGCACTATCTTGAACCTACAACATTTAAGTATGTATCACGTCTACTAAATATTTTACATTGATAAAGGTTGGTTTTCCTTATGAATCATCAAAATATTCTCTAGAAAATTCTGATAAAAATGGGGTACAGAAGATGTAGAGTCCAGCTACTGACTCACTATAACTTTTGGCAAGATAATTAAAGCCACATTTCTTTCTCTAAATAGACTCTGGATTGGTTGAAGTTGAGGAATAATGTACAGTTTAGATTTTTTATTTGTAAGCCAGGTGAAGTAATGCATGTGACGGGTGGACCCCATGCTGGTCCACATCAGAGGGAAGATGGAGAAGGATGAGATTGCCTCTCCTTAAAAAGGTTCCGTTCACCAGTGGGACTGCAGATCCACTTACATCGTCGAGTCAAAAGAAGGAAAACATTATCAGAATGATTCAGTATTAGTTTACTAATTCCAGAGTTAAACTATAGTTTCTTCATATACACATTTTAGGCCTGAATAATTGAAAGCCTGATGTTGAGACAGCACTCCTAATTCTAAAAGTTGCTGGCCATTATTTACACAATTCAGAATCTTAAAGGATTTGTGTTATTCTGCACATAAGTGTGAATATTATTTGTATTCCCTCGATGTGAAAGTATTTACTAGGAGATGTCAGAAGTAGTTACTGACAGAATAAAAGAGTCCATGCACTGTTTATTTATTCATTTATGCAACAAACATCTATTAAACACAAACATTGGTGATAGGTACTAGGGACACAAAAATGGCAAAAGTAGTATCTTTGCTTCAGACGATTATGTCTGGTTATATACGTCTTCTAGAGACAAAACACTTTCATGTTGCACTTATGAAAAACTAGTAACCTGACCTTTAAATATACAAATATTTAGTTCAGTAAAAAGATGTTACTTCTATATCAGTACTAAGGAACTGCACTAAATGAAAGAAGTGATAGTTTATGTTACAGGGATCCTCTGAAACATTTCAAACCAAGATCCACTGGAATTTATCTGATGACTTCTTCCAATCACTGTCAAGACCTAATCTTCATTTTGTTATGGAGAAGTCTATTCATTCATTCATTTTTTAAACAATACTTATTGAGTACCTGTGACATACCCAGCACTAATGTAGACTGCAGTACAGTCACTCACTCATGTGTGGAGTACCCTGAATATGGATCTTCCTTTTTCCCTTGGGCTCATCCCTAGGTCTTTCCCCAGTCTGTATTTACAGTGTTATCCTTTTTCCTAAAAGGAATGTATTCCATTTCTTATTGTGGGCTGTCTGTAGTTAGATCAGTTCTGACAAAGCTTCAGTTTTTCTGATTATCTATGTCATGTTTCAACATCTTACAAATGATAAGATCAGTATCTTTAGGTCCCTAATACGTAACAATTTTATGTGAATCAGATGGATTGGAATGAGACAATAATTTGGTCATTTCTTAGTCAATTGTATATAAACAGAACTATACTTATCAAAGCCAAAAGACAAAGGATAGGAAATTATATGCAGTGTAAAGAATTAAAATATGTGCAATAAATATTCCCACTTTGCCATGTCATCTTAAACCAAAATATATTCCGATTGTAAGGACAAAGATATCATGATTATCTGTTTAGTATTGTGACACATTTGGTGAGCAGAAAAAGAATTCAACAAATTTCAAGCATTTTATAATATATAATACTTGATTTAATGTTTTGGTCAAATTAAAAAACAATCCTGAAACAGTTCTAAGAAGATAGACTCACATCTAATATTTATGCTTCTATCATTGATATTGTTAAATTACACAAAAGCATTTTCAATCTCATATGTATCACATGTAAGTAGTTGTAATTCATGAGCATCGCCATGCCAAGAAAATATTTTGTATAAAGAAAATTATTTTCATAAATTAAAGGAACCATCTTCCTGGGGCAAATCCATATAATCCTTAGCTCAAATATGAGTAGAGTATCTCTAGTACTGACTACAATACCCATTTTATAGTAATTTAACATACTTCAATGTGCATTTTATCATGTGCTTACCTCATCCCCTTTATAAAGTAGCTCTTATCAGCTCAGCCATTTCCTAATGTTATGCACTAATGGTAATAACATTGTAACAGGTCCGAGAATGCTATGGCCCAAACTACTCTGATTCCATGTGGCACTCATACCTGGCCCTGTGTCATTCCTGCAGCATTTTAAGACCAGATTAAAGACTGGGATACCTTCCTTTATGCTGATCCTTTGAACACCCTAACCTGACTAAAGTTTGGTGGATTTCAAGATTTAAAACAACTTCTTCCTATTATATTTTTCTTTTGGTGGTATTTGATGTAGCCTAAAGGAAACCAAAATGACTACCAGAGATTCATTTCTCCCTGTATTAACAGGACAGGTGAGAGTGCCAGAGTAACAAGTAGTTTCCAAATGCACAATGAAACTCAGGAGTGCATTGGCCAAAGAGAATGCAAAATACCAGCTCTTGCTATAAAGCTAACAATGTGCTGCTCTTTTCTGAGTAAAAAAACTATAGAATATATTTAATAACAACTAGTGGTATATGTTTTCATGTCAATGAAAAGTGGATAAATTTAGATTGTTGCTGTTTATGTGCATTTGATCAAATCTTTTCTGTATTTGACATGAAAATACACTTGTGCAGCTTTCGTTGGTTGGGTCACAATTTTAGAATAAAACAAACTATACCATTTGCAAGCTAATTTACAAAAGCAAGATCACAGATGACCATGTGACTCTGGTGGCTTACATAAGCTCTCTCCAGGATTTTGTTTCAGTATCTCTACATGTGTGCTTAATCAAAAATTACTTAAGTTGTTAGCACCATTTTTTTAAAGAAAAAAAATCTGGTGTGGTGCTACCTCTAATCTTGTGACCCCCACCTCTACTAAAGCGGACTGGCATTATGTTTAAGATATTCTTAAATTACAGATCAAGGAAATGCATACAGAAGACTTGAGGGCACGCCTTTTGAATTTTTATATTATAGATTAAAGAAAATATTTTAAAAGCTTTTCTGTGGAATTGATTTTCAGAAGCTAAATGCAACTAGTTCATCTGAAGGCAGCACAGTTGATATAGGAGCTCCCGCTGAGGGTGAGCAACCTGAGGTAGAACCCGAAGAATCCCTTGAACCTGAAGCCTGTTTCACAGAAGGTAAGTGGAACCATGCATATGAGCTCATTGGACCTCCCTTACCAGCCTCTCTCTCCACCCTCCAATCATTTATACCTATCTAGTAGCTGTTCATTTACTTGTTTGATTTTTTTCTTTTTCTGTATCAAAACAAAGATACGTTTTTGAAAGGTAAGATTTAGTTTATGTAATCAGACATGCTTATATTTGTGCATCCTGTTCAACTAAGAAATGCTCCTAAGTCTATGGGTGTTTTGGTAGCCTTCTAGAATATCTAATCAGGGAGAAAGCCAAATCAAACATATCTCTCTTTAGCTTTAAAAAAAAAATAAAGGAAACAAATTTTAAGTCAAAGAAGTAATTTATTGTGCACTGTTTTATCAGTTTACAATGGGTACTAATTGATAAGTATATATTTAAAACTGTCCATGATTAATGGTTACTTGCATCTGTCAAGGTCAATTTCTTATTAGTTCCGAATGTTAGCAGATAACAGATAATGAAGTGCCAAAATATATTGAGTTATATAATATGAGGCACCATGCCACTGGGGCATACCAAGAGGATTTTCTGAAAAAAGCTAAAATTATGTTATTTGAAGTATGAATCAGTTATTTTCTGAACAGTAATGCTATATATCAAACAGCCCAAAACTTCTTAGCATTTAACCAAAAAACATACTTTTGCTCACAAGTCCAAGGCCAGCTAGATGATTTTGCTGATCTTGGATAGGCTCTCTTCCAAACCTGAGGTCTTAGACGGACTGTTGGGCTGCCTCAGCTCCGCTCCACTCATCTCGTTCTCCACATAGTGGCCAGGTATGTTCTAGTGGTGAAGGCACAAGAACAAGAGAGGAAACCTACCAAGGACTGGTCAAGCCTCCTCTTATGTCAGGTTTGCTCCTGTCCCGTTCACAAAAGCAAAGTTACCTGGCCAGTCCAGAGTGTGAGGGAATGCACCACCAATGATACAAAGAGGCAGAAAAATTAGTACAATAACACAAGATATGAAATTCTTCACCTTTCTTATATAAATTTCTATTGTAGGTACAGAAACGTTTCTCTAAAACCCTGGAAATCACTTCATGTTTAACTCACTTTTTAGTTAACAGCTATTTAATAATGCATGCCATGTCTTAGCCTCAAATCAATACTATATTGTAATTGCTTAAGTAAAAATTTGTTTTAAAAATAGTGACTGCCTCAAATTGTTACTAGTAATGCAATTTTGTTACAACTAATTCCAAATGTGTCTCATTTGGGTTATGCGCGCTTACATTAAGAACACTAAAACTAGAACGCCTGCCTGGTTCAGTTGGTTAAGCTTCTGAGTCTTGGTTTTGGCTCATGGTCATGATCTCACAGTTCATGAGATAGAGCCCTGCATCAGGCTCTGCACTGACAGGGTGGGACCTGCCTGGGCTGCTCTCTCCTCTCTCTTTGGCTCTCTGGCCTCCTCCCAGCTCCCACACCCCCATGCATGCATATGCGCATTCTCTCTCTCACAATAAATAAACATTAAAAAAAATAACATTAAAGCTATTTTAATTTAAACTTTAAGCTAATTTTTAGTATATGTAATTACACAGACATTAGAAATCACAATCGATGTTGGATTCTTTCAAGGTGTATTACAGAAGATTATGTTGCATATACCTATTGATTTGGGACTTATATGCATTGGTAAAAATAAATACTTAAATATTAATTGTCAATTTTTAAATAACTTCAGAGGGAGGGCTATTTGTTCAGCATACGTTATGAGGGAAGTCACCTTTTGCTATTTTTCTCCAAAAAGTCTGCATACGTTCCAGTGTTACTTCATTATGAAAAAAATATATGACTTCACAAAACATTCAATTATTGTGAAAATTCACAATAATTCAAGTGGTATTTCACAAACATAATTTCTGTGGCATTAGTTTTTACTCTTTACCAGACAATTAGCTTATTTTTTGAATTACAATATATGCATATATATTGCAATAATAAGGAAATAATATGTAATTATGGAATAATAACTATGATACTCTCCACATTTGTCATTTGTGAAGCTTAAAAACATTTAAATATGAAATATTATGAAATATGTTCTATATAGAATATAGAGTAACTTCACATTGTAGAAAATGATAAATAATATATAGATGCCCACCAACCAACGTTAACAATTTGAATACTGTTATCATATTTGCTTAAGACTTTTTATTTAAGAATAAAACAGATACAGACTAGACCCATTTTATTCTCCTTCCTTATCCCATTTTCTTCCTTTTTTCTCAGAAATAAGCCAATGTCTCAAATTCGGCATTTATCATTCCCACTAAAATCAGTCTTTTTCTGTTAAACTGGTTTTTTTCATCTCATATTCTCTTTAGAGAAAAAAAAAAAACAACACCTACATTTAGTTCCATTTACTTTATTACAATGAATATTTTCAGGTCATGTAAATCTTCTTGATCTTTTGAGAAACAGAAATATGAAAAAGATCTTGCCCTCAAAGAAACAACAAATATAATGCTATTTATTTCTTAGTTGAGAGGCTAAATAACAATGTGCATCATTAAATTTTCATGAAACAAAGGCTATGATCTGGCTGGCTGGCATTATAAAGTAGCATCTGATAAATATCTATACAGTAAAATATCTGCTCTTTTCAAGATGAGGTTTCCATTTTTCTATTCATTGATCCAGAGCCCTCTTCCTGGTTAAAACCCTATGTCATGACTCATCTGTCTCCCACGCCCCAGCATCCTGCTGTGTGTGTGCTGTCAGATCCCATCACTCCGCCTTATTTCCTGATTCCTGACCACCATCACCACGCTTACCTTGTTTTTACTTTCTTAGTGTTCAGTTGATTGAATTTCAACTTCTTTCTTCTATCCATTCAGTCCCTTGTATAGGTAGAGATCATTCTACACCCATGTTCTTACCATGTCCATCTTCATAACTCCCAAATAAATCCTTCAATGTTTTACTCATAGACAGCATATAAAATCTAAATTCTCCAACTGACTCATTCAGGTCCCTTTTTTAGATTGACTCCTAACTGTCTCCTTTATGCAACTTCTAGGTCTATTATTAAGTTTTATTGATGCCATTGTTTCTCCATTCTTTTACAGCTCCTGTACCAAACCTGATTCTTACCTATCCCTCAAAGTCTAACCCAAAATTCATTTTGTCTACAAAGCTCAATATCAAAAATTAGTCTGACCGATCAGTTCTCACACTTTATTTAATTTGTGATATTATTTATTTTCTGTGACTATAGAATTTGTGAGCAAAACTCCTGTACTTAAAATGCACACTTTTTGTTAAAGAAAAGCTATGTTTACACATTCTAGTATTGTAATTTGTCCAGTACAATTCCTTGAATGCTGCAGATATTCAATAAATATTTGTTGACAAGCCTTGATAAACTATAACTCAGTATGTTTATATACACAAATTACACAAAGGTGTTTACGGCATTGTTGCTGATAATAGCCAGAATTAAAGCAACATATTCAATAATAGTGCAATAATTTTATGGATTCTGGTTAAGTCTGGTAATCTTATTTAGAGAAGTATTTTGAAAACTTTCACGGTTCTATTTATTTGTAAAAAAAAGCAAAATGTATATTTTATGCCATGAAATGAGCTACTTAGAATTCAAATGTCCATATATAAGTGGAATCACACTCATAAGATGATAAGATGGAAATATCAACTTTCAGTGATTTTATTTTTCCTTCTGTTTTTCTATATGTTTTTATGATGTAATATAACCCATTATAATAATCACATAAACATAAAAAGTATTTTTGAATGAATGATTTAAAAACTATACAGAAGACTTCTGTTTGCATGAGTGGAAGCCATCTTTAAAAAATAGTTATGTACAATGTATCAGGTAATAATTTAGAAGAGGTTCCCACCAACACAAAGGTACATAATCCAAGAGTAATTCTCTTTTCTTCATTTACTTTGACTTATTGTAGACTGTGTACGGAAGTTCAAGTGTTGTCAGATAAGCATAGAAGAAGGCAAAGGAAAACTCTGGTGGAACTTGAGAAAAACTTGCTATAAGATAGTGGAGCACAACTGGTTTGAAACCTTCATTGTCTTCATGATTCTACTCAGCAGTGGGGCACTGGTAGGTGACATATGACCTGAGCCTTTTCCTTTACCTGAAACTCTTCAAAAACCTCTTACAGGTTTTTAAAATCCAGTGCTTGTGAAGTAAGAAACATTGTGCGATATCCCTAGCACAGTGTGAGAGGCTCAGGAAATAGCCATTTTTATTGTTGTGGAATAAGTCTCAGATTGAATCAGGCCAAGTATGGTTTCTTGTAATATTTAAAGAAAGGTACTTCTGACTTTTAGTCATCAGAGGTAGTTCTTATAAAGAGTGATTATGCAGACATGATATGGGATTATCAGGTGAGTATCAAACTGCTTAACATAAACTCCATTTTGCAGGGAACTCACTTGTCTTGTTTGTGCGGATTCACTAGTGCCAATCACAGTGAATGACAAATAGCAGACGAACTTAATTGCTGACTAGTAGCAAAGTGAAAGCATTACAACTTAATTTATATCTGATTTCACTCAATGGAAGGGTCAGTTTGGCCAAGATATTAATTAATATATGAAAATCGTGTGACCTGTTTTCCCATTTGGTGATACAAATGTGGCTGCATTTCGTTTATTTTTTCAGTTAGTCACTACCGTGTTTGGTGAGTGGATTTCATTAGGGGGATTATAGTGTTGTTAAGTGGAGGCCTCTCACCCTGCCTCTGATTTGACTAAGAATCCGGCATCCTGCCATGTACTTGAGCAAAGAGAGCCTGCGTTTTTAATGCCAATAAAGAGGGAACTCTGAAGTCTCACCAATAACTAGTGTCTTCGCTGTCTTAGCTCTTGGTTCTCAATCACACCCAGTCAAATCTCCCCAAAGTGCACTAACATGCTGACACAATGGCTGGCTTCTGGGGCGCTTCCAGCTTCAGCTGTAAATTGAGCTCAAAAGATTTTAGGTCCTTGTTTTGAGCCCTGGTCGCAAGCCCAGATCCCCTTTTCTCCAAAAAGGAAAATATTCTTTTGTCCTTAATCCAGACCACCAAGTTATCCTGGTAGTTTTTCCTATAAGGGGATTGAGTTAGATAAGTGGTCTTTTCATTCCAGAACACCCAAAGGCTCCTGAAAATGAGTTCCCCAGCCTTTCCCAAGAGCTCTGCAAAATGACACAGGGATGGGAAGAGGGAGCTTCCCAAATACACACCACACACGTGCCCAGACTGAGCAAGAGAAATAGAGTGGGGAAAGTGATAAACCTCTGTCCCTGTTTCTCCAGGTTGGGTGGGGAGGGGGGGCTCCTTGCCTTACATTCGCATTACTGAGAGAATACATTACAGTGCACTGAACAAAGCAGATCTACTCACACTTGATTTTCTCCCTCCTGCTGTGGAGAGATGGACCTGACAGTCGCAAAATTTTTAAGCTCTTTGAGATACCCTGATACCCTAATTTAAAAATTATTTTAATTCATTGGCTGACTGAAATGTGCAGCCAATAGTCATTGCCTACAGGTAACTATAAAGCAAAATGCCACTATGGGAAATGGGAAGAAGCCTTCCAGACTTAAGCACCTGAGTAGAGGCTTGCAGCATGGTTTTCCTATTAAGACATCAATTAGAGACAGTTTATGACAATGAAATTCATTGGAATTTTTTCACTTACAGGCCTTTGAAGATATATATATCGAGCAGCGAAAAACCATTAAGACCATGTTAGAATATGCTGACAAAGTTTTCACTTATATATTTATCCTGGAAATGCTTCTAAAGTGGGTTGCGTATGGTTTTCAAATGTATTTCACCAATGCCTGGTGTTGGCTAGATTTCCTCATTGTTGATGTGAGTATTCTGCACTTTCTTGTTTCATCCCATTGGCATGATATGATAGTTCTAGCAATGGTGCCCGGCACATAGTAGGCACTCAGTTAAAATTCATGTATATATAAATGATGGTTCCCATTTTCCCAATGAGAATCTACCCCAAAATGGTTTTTTTGCTGATTTAAATTCAGATACTTTCATAGATGAAACAGTCAAATGCTGCCTTACTTTACCTACTGATTTAGTTGCAAATTAATATTTAAATCCCAAGTTACACAAAATATATTAATGTAGAAGTTTTGCTTTCCTCATTCTTACCTTTGACAGAATTACTGTATTTAAATTCCTCACAGTTATCTTTGACGTTAGTATTTTTGTCATCATCAGAGCGTATTGAGAGGTGTTTTTCCCAAGATGGATTACTAATTACAAGGAAACTTGAAAGTCAAAAAAGCAGGAGACACTTCTTGATTTGTGGGATGATTGAAATAGATTGGCTGTGGGCCAATTATTTCAGAGTTGTATTAAACTGCCCTGGTGTTGAAAATAAAGGTGGAGTACCAGACTATAAAAGTCTTTAAAAAAATTGAATAGGAAGTTGCTCTCTGGTTTCCGAGGGGGTATAGATCTCACTTTTTATTCACAAAAGAACAAAAGAAATAAAAATCATTTTCCTTTAGTTCCAGAGACTTACTTCTTAAATGCCTTTTAAATCAGTAGTCTATGCATAATGGGTAAAAAGAAGTTTAAAGGCCTTTTCTCTAGAAAAGACTAGGCAAGTCAGTGGGGACAGGGGACAGGCACATGGGGGAGGTGACAGGATGATGTTCACAGCCAGCAAAGGAGGAGAACTCTGGAATTTGCAGGAAAGCACAATGTGCTAAATAGTGCATTTTGAAGATAATATTCTGTTGATTGTAATTCCTTGGAATTAAAATTTTTTTTAACGTTTATTGATTTTTGAGAGACAGAGAGAGACAGAGCATGAGTGGGAAAGGGGCAGAGAGAGGGAGACACAGAATCCAAAGCAGGCTCCAGGCTCCGAGCCATCAGCCCAGAGCCCCACGCGGGGCTCGAACTCACGGACCGCGAGATCATGACCTGGCTGAACTCGGACGCTTAACCAACTGCGCCACCCAGGCGCCCCGACCTTTCATTCTTTAATTTATGCTTATTTCTTTTGGATTCTGTCTTTAGGGAAGATTAAGTAGTCCAGGGCCTCATATTTTATATGCAGAAAATCTTCACAACGAATGACAATTCAGTAACTTTAGTTTTCAATTATCTGTGAAGAGAGGGCTCACAAAGGCTAAAAGTTTAGATTTTAGGAAAAATATGTAAACCACTTAAGATAAATTTTTGTAGCTCAATTTTTGCCAAATTTAGAGGTTTTGTTATTTCACATTTCATGTGCCAAATTACTTTGAATAAGTTTTGTTGGAAAAATTTTCTGTGTATTTCATTTATTTTTCAAAAAAATATTTTTTTTCAAATACCATTTACACTATGCTCTTAAAAGTTATATTACACATCTATTTTTATTTATTGCTTTTGAAATTCAAGTGCCATTTAGAAAAATACTTTTTCTTAGATTACGTAGTTTTAATGAGTTTTCTATGTACTTTCAAAGGAAATCAGACATTTCTGTGCCACCAATAAGAGTTGTTCTTTTCCTTTTTAGTTGAGATTTTAGAACTTCTATCAACTACATTAATTGTATAAATGACCCAAAAAATATTGTTCTGGCAATTTCTAATTAGCCATACTAAAATCTCAATTTTTTAAGAGGGTTATTTTTATTTTTATTTTTTAAAGTTTATTTATTTATTTTGAGAGAGGGAGCAGGAGGGGCAGAGAGAGAGGGAGAGAGAATCCTGTCAGTGCAGAGCCCGAGATGGGGCTTGAACCCACAAACCACGAGATCATGACCTGAGCTGAGATCAAAAGTCAGATGCTTAACCAAATGAGCCATGCAGGCACCCCCTGAAATCTCAATTTTTCTTTTTTTAGTTAATTATTTTAATTTGATGTAATTAATGGTTTTATGCCCTCGTAATGAAGTTGACACAAAGACAAAGCCACTACTTAGAGGCCTAGATCTTTCTGAGTGTGTTTGTGCTCAGATTCACCAGTGGTTTACGTACTTCACCTGTGTACTTGCACTGTTTTAACCTTCTTCCTTGCGGGTGTGCTAAATAGAATTTTACAGATCTGTAGATGAAGATTGCACTTCTGTGATATTCTGTTTCTAGCTTTACATTTAATTTAAAAAAACTGTTCTTGTCAAGAATCTTGAAAAGAGAACATGTATAGCTTCTTCTTTCTCGTAAGTTTATGGCAGTGGTTCTCAAAGTATGGCTGACAGACCAGTATCTTTAGCCTTACCTGGGAACTTGAAAAAATGCACATTCTCAGGCCCTACCCGAAATCTGCTGAATCAGACTCTGCCTGCCAGCAATCTGTGTTTTCAGCAAGCCCTCCAGGTGATTTTGATACTCACTAGAGGTTGAGAACTACTGGTTTATTGCACAGAGCAAGATTGAACTGGGTAAGCATTTTTGTCTATAAATAAGAAAACTGTGTTGCTTTCTCTGTATAGGTCTCATTGGTTAGCCTGACTGCAAATGCCTTGGGTTACTCAGAACTTGGTGCCATCAAATCCCTCAGAACACTAAGAGCTCTGAGGCCATTGAGAGCCTTATCCCGGTTTGAAGGAATGAGGGTAAGAGCCACTGCTTTAGAAATTGCTGGAATTATAACTGAGAACAGACTGACATTTTCTACCTCAGAAATGACAAATCCATGGAGACTTTATGTCTTATACATCCATACTGATGTAACCAGTTGATCAATGAAACTTGTCAGATGTCCATAAACTTGACACTGTGGGAGACACTCACATAATAGAATGCCTAAGTGATTCCTTCTAATTAGAAACAATTAGACCGCTTCTAAGTAGATTTTTCACTCTGTGGGAAATCTCAATCATGTTGCATAGACTTCAAATGTGAGACAAGATTAGTTATGTTCATTCCATTTGTAAATGTGCAGGAAATTCCACTGACTGTAATTTAAAACCACCAAAGAATTCCTCGTTTCTTCATTGCTCCTATGATGTGTAGTGAGTCTTTTAAAATCTGAATCTGGCCCTTTAGCTTTCAAACACAGGCTGAGGTGGCTGAAAAGTAGGCCAGCTGTGGAAATCTAACAGTCATTTAGAAAGGTGGTACACAGGGACAAGGAAGAATTTGTGTTGCCATTTGTCATCCCCCGGGGCACGTAACCTGAGAACACACACCCTCAGCACGGAGGAAATGATGACGCCCTGTCTCTGTGGATTTAGCTATTCCAAAGGAAACTCTTAGAAAATGACGCTTTTCTGATATTTGGAAATAGTTACTTGGGACTTCCTCTGAATGTTTCAGACATAACCAGAAATGAATGATGTGTGTAAGTGTGCATGCTTGTGTGTTGGTGTGCGCATGGTTGCATAGAAAGGAATGGTTAGCTGTTAAATTATTTTCACTTTATCAATTTAAAATCAGTAGTAGTTTTAATTTAAGAAGGAGAATCAAACTGTCAGTACTAAAATAATTTTTCATATTTTCTATATCAAATTTGCATAGATAGTCCTTCCATACATTTGTCTTGGAAAACACGTGTGTTATTTCTTTGCTATCCAGTTTTGTGAATGTCTGTGTGTGTGTATGTGTGTGCGCGCCTGAGTGTGTGTGTTTTAAGTCTTTTAACCAGTATCATCTCCTCACATTTGCGGAGCATTCCTTGTAGTGAACTTAAAAATGAACTGTCAAGTCCACAAGTCCCTCTGACTTATTAGAGAGTTGAAATTCTAGTAGTAACTTAGTACTGTATTAAGTTCTTTTAAAGCTACTTTCATTTAAAAACACATTAAAATATTGTCCTTTACTGACTAGGCTCCAGGTGCCAATTTGCAGATGAATTGTGCCTTTTGCCAAGTACTCATTTGATATTGTTGCTGTAAGATACCGTTACTCATATATTTATATGTATGTACGTATGTACTTTTTATACCATAAAGCATTTGAGGAAGGTTAATGCATGTATTTCTCATATTTTACGTGTCTGTTCATCGATAAAGTTTATTTCTGGTGTAGGTTAGGTGCACTTGCACAGAAAAAGATATTTTGCTGAACACTTCCTTGAGGGATAATTTTAAAAAGTGCTGAAAAACGTTTCCTGGAAGTCCTAGTTAATTGAGAAAGCTGCAAGGAACAAAACCATTCAGTGAAGACCTTGGGATCAAATTGCAGTGTTTTATGAGAATTTTCTTCTGAAAGGGATTCCCCAAAGGAGGATCAGAAAAATGAAATAACTTGCCCAAAGGTGCACAGCTAATTTGTGATGTAACCGGCCCACAGATCTCCTGCCCTCCAAACCCTTTTCTCCCCATCACATGATCAATTTCTGTGTTTCAATCTCTGCTCCAAAGTTTGCATGTGTAGGGAGAACCTAGACTACACTGCTTGGGACAGTCCTGGCTTATACTTGCGTTCCCAGAATAATTATTATTAGTGTTCCCTTTTGCCCTGGAAAATGACCCTCACGTGTTGTTCTCTTTTACTTTCAAATTGTGGATAATAAATTTTATGGTTTGCAAATTTTTAGAAATTAGAATCCACACCCT